>NC_040105.1:8604880-8935865 GCF_003369695.1 Bos indicus x Bos taurus | reverse complement strand
TAAACCCCTGCCTGGCTTAGAGGGTAAAAACCGAAGTGGTATCGAGATATTTTAATAGCAGATATCAAGAATTTCAAACAAAATATGTGTGGTACTGTTGGATCAAAATTAAGAAATTGAGTTTGTGTTCCTTTGTTTGTTTTATGAACGGTGCCTGGTACGTGGCAAGCATTTGCTGTAGGGATACTGAATGGATAAATGACACAGATCCCTGACAGGAACACAGTGAAATGGCCACACAGATTTTGCTGGAGCCAGTAGAAATTCTATTTTCTTTTTGGCAAGTCATTTAGAAAAATGGATCAGATCTTAAAAATGCCATTGATTTGGGATTCGGCAGTTGTATTTCTAAGAATCTGATCTAACAACATAATTTTAACAAACATATTTTCAGTTGATAGGCTATCAGCAGTCACACTGGAAACAAATCAAGTTTCCAATAAAGTGGAATGGTTAAATAAACTCAGTGGACTATTACACCACCAGTATCATAGGATGTTTAGGACAACCTGTAAAAAATATAAGAAAATTCTCTAAATTCTTTACATTTATCTATCAATCTATTTATCCATCTACAAATATATATACACATATGTGAACATGTATAATTACATCCATATGTACAAAAGCATATATGTGGTATGATTATACTTTTGAACTAAAAGAATAACTATTATTCCCTATACCAACAGTGGTGGTGGTGGTGGTGTAGTTGCTAAGTTGTGTTCGACTCTTGCAACCCCATGGACGGTAGCCCACCAGGATCCTCTGTCTGTGGAATTCTCCAGGCAAGAATACTGGAGTGGGTTGCCACTGCCTCCTCCAGGGGATCTTCCCAACTCAGGGATGAAATCCAAGTCTCCTGCACTGGCAGGCCGGTTCTTTACCACTGAGTCACCTGGAAAGCCCACCAACAATACTGCAGAGTAATTAAATAGTCACTGAAGGAAAGTTTCACTTTACAGAAGTATTCTAGGTAATAAATGAAGACTGAATGAAAGGATTAGATTAGAATAACACCCAACTAGTTACCTTTGCTGAGTAACAAATTACCCCAGGACCTGGTGCCTGAAAACAAAATTGTTTCTAGGGGTCAAGAATTCAGGGCTGGGGCTTCCCTGGTGGCTCAGTGGTAAGGAATCCTCCTGCCAATTCAGGAGACACGGGTTCAATCCCTGGTCTGGGAAGATCCCAGATGCTGAGGGGCAGCTAAGGCCGTGTGCCACAACTATTGAACCTGAGCTCTAGAACCTGGGAGCTGCAACTACTGAGTTCACATGCCGTAACCCACATGCCACAACACAAGAAGACTGCACTGCATCTAGAGAACAGAGAAAGCCTGTGCACAGCAACGAACACCCAGCAAAGCCAAAAACTAAAAAAAGAAAAAGACTTCGGGAGTGGCTCAGCCAGAGCTTCTGGTCAGGATCTTCCAGGAGCTGCCATCAAGATGCCATGTGAAGACTTGACTTCCAAGCACACTTGTGGGGCTGTGGTCAGGAGGCCTCAGTTCCTTTCCCCTAGCCCTCCTGACGTGGCAACTGGCTTTGCTCAGAGCAAGAGGCCCAAGAAAGAGAGGCAGAAGCCATGTTGCCTTTTAAGATCTTGCATCACAAGTAACTTACCATCACTTCTCTCATATTTTAGGGGTCAGGTACACTAACCCTGATACGAGCCAGAAGGACATCACAATCATCCATGGCTACTGACGTCAGAAGAGAGACAAGACCAGATATGAAGAACCACTGAAGTAACAGCAGCAGCCATGAAGTAGTCTGGTCAAACAATTTGAACTTGGATCTGATGAAGCCTCTGCTCCCATCTACATCAGTAGGAACTAGAGGAGCCTAAGAAACTAGGACTTCCCTGGTGGTCCAGTGGGTAAGAACCCGCCTGCCAATGCAGGCTACACAAGTTCGATCCCTGGTCTGGGAAGATTCCACATGCTGCAGGACAGCTAAGCCTGCAAGCCACAACTACTGAGCCCACCGGCCAAAATAGCTGAAGCCCACACACCCACACTCTGCAACGAGAGAGGCCACCCCAAGGAGAAGCCTGTGCGCCACAACTAGAGAGCAGACCCTGCTCCCACAAGTAAACACAGCCAGTGCGAAGCAGTGAAGACCCCGGGCGGGCAAAATAAAACTCATTAATTAATTTACAAATGATTGAGTCAGATAATCTGAAGTTTGACTTGGGTAGAAGACACCAAATAAATGCTCTTATCTTCTTTGCTTTAATTTTGTAACAGACGTTGTCAAAAGATATCACCATCTTACCTTCATGATTAATATTCCTGCCCTAACTCTTCAAGCTTTTAGTGACAAAGTAGATCCATTTACTTTCTTTTGGTGTGATTCAATATTCATATTTCCACAGCATTATTTAGACTGAGACAGAATTCACATATCATAAAATGCACCCATTTAAAGCACACAATTCTGTGGTTTTTAGTATATTCACAAAGTTATGCAACTATGACCACTAATTCTAGAACAATTCCGTCACCCCCATAAAGAAATCCCATATCCATTAGCATTCCCTTCCCAGAGCCCAACCCCTTCACACATGCCCTCCCCCTTACCCTAGGCAACTATTAAATCTATTTTCTGTCTTTATGGACTTACCTATTCTGGGTATTTCTTATAGATGAAATCATAGAATCTATACATTCTTTTGTGACTGGCTTCTTTCACACAGTATGATGTTTTCAAGGTTCAGGCACGTTGTAGCATGTATGAGCACTTTGATACTTTTCATGGCTAAATAATACTCCATTGTGTGTATAGACCACATCTGTTCATCTCTTTTTCAGCTGATGGGCATTTGCACCGTTTACACTTTGGGACCATTATGAATAATGCTGCTATGAACATTTGTGCACAAGTTTTTGTATGGACATATGTTTTTCTTTTGGGTAGATACCTAGAAGTAGAATTGTTGAGTCCCATGGTACCTCTGTGTTTAAATTTTTGAGTAACTGCCCACACTTACATCTTCCCTGTGTCTACTCCACTCAAGGTCTTACTGGACTGGCTTGCCTTGTTCACATGTTCCTCCTCAACCAAGCACCATGATGGCCAAGAGTCTGTGAGGAGCTGACTGGCCAGTCTATGTACTTTGCCCAACCTTGGAGCTGGAGAGGAACTCACTCACCTCACATACAAGCCACAAGCCACAGGGGACTGGCAGTGAGGAAGTGGGGTGGCCCTCACAGGAAATGTGAGGAAGGGGGAGCAAAGGAGGGAGCAAAATGCAAAAATGCCTGCCCTGCTGGCTTTCTATGAGTACAGATCTAACTGACTCAAAGAAATGACGAATTGAGAACAAGACATAATCTACTATGACCTTTTTGCCTCTGTCTGGCACTTTGTACAATAGCTTGCATGTCGTCAAAATAATTTTTAATACTTCCACAATTATTCCTGAAGCAATAAATCTAACTCCAAGAAATACATAAAACAAGAAACACCAAAAAAGCAAATGAAAGTCTCCCTACTCTGAGCAACCAGGGTTAAAATTTCAGTGATTTACATGTTTTTTTCTATACATATGTAAACACGTATACAAACAAAATATTTATTAACCAACTAGAACATTTCAATTTGACTGGCTCTCAAATTATACCTAATTTGTTATTTTGGAAAAGTCTGGTTTTCCGCCATCAGGTTGATATTTAAATGCAGGACCTCACTCCATTTCTTGCTCTATGTTGACATAATAGCTGTTACTACCTAGTACCTGTTTATACTTTATTTTGTCCAACATTTTTAAATGCTTCCATTTGTCATGGTATTTTTACATGGTGTGATATCTGGAATTTACCTCAAAAACTTTAACAGCAGTACAAGAAGTGGGTAAAAGAATGGATAAAAAAGATCGGCTATTAATTGATAATGGTTGAAGCTGATGATCATACCTGGGGGCTCAGTACTCTACAGGGTCAAGTTTTGTATATGTTTAACATTTCCCATAACAAAACGCTTAAAAATAAACATTTTATACACGACTGTCCTAGATGTAAGCCAAATTTTTTAGAAGTACTTACTTTGCAATTTTAATTTGAGCTGAAAAAATCATTATACCATCCTTTTCTGTTATAAAACATAAAATATATATCATTGGACAAATTTTCTCTTCCTTTGTCCAAGAGGTACCGTGAAAACATATATTTATGTTGGAGTCCTATGTGGAAAGATTGTCCTTGTTATACCAATGCAAAATGAGTATTATAGAATCATGTAGCAATGAATGCCCAGGTAGACCATTCAATTTAATGCGATGCAGAGCAGACTCCATGTTGACAAATTAGCTACAGAACAACCAACTATGAAAAATGGTGCCACATCAGAGGGGCCCAGGCATCAGTTCTTTGTCAACCTGCCCATCATGAAGACCAATAGGAGCCATGCACCCTGAAAGCATGTGATGTTACTCAAGCTGACAGGAGGCCAAGCCACGATCTAGCAAATCTTCAGCAAAACCTATGTGATTGCCACAAATGACTCTGTATTATTTCTGTAATGCTGCCTTAAACAATGCTATTCTTTACTGTTTCATTTAAAAAAAAAATAACTCCCTGTTTTAAGATGATTAAAATCTGCTCAGATTCTCTTCGGCTGACTTGATCGAAATACACAATTTGGTCATCAACACTGAAAACAGTATGCATTATATCGCTCTTTTTGAATATCCTGATAGCACACTACTTCTGTGGTGTGTCCCTGGAAAAGATTTGATTTGGTTCATTTAGATACAGGAGATGGGGGAAACAGGAAACTATCCTTAGGAAAAGAATATCCTTAAGATTACTGTTTACAATGAGATGCTAAAGATGAAATCAGCAGTTTGGAAGTATTGAACAGTGTACTGGAAGAGTAATTTCTCAACAACATACACTGAGAGGTGTCCACGGAATGCCTCTATATGTGTCTATGAAGGCAATTAGGCTAAAAAGTGGACAGCCAATTGTAGCGTGTTCATTTTCCCCTGTCAAGGTCCACATCCTTATGAGGTGGCAATTTCCACAGTAATCTAGGAAATTGAAATGAAATAACTGTTATTTCTAAGTCTTCAAAAAAACTCATTACTGGCTCTTTCAAACTATTCTGTGCCTTTTAGAAAATATAGGAAGAGGGCTTTTCTGTTTCATAGGGGATCCTTGATTCCTCTCTCAAGCCTTGAATCACCAATATCAGCCATCAGCCTCACAAGCATATTTAATGTCTCAATTTCAGTCTCTCTGAAGAAGATACTTCAACAGATGGTTGAAAAGGAAATAGGACAAGGATCAAAGAAGATGGTTTCAAAAGGAAGCTTAGAGAAACTAACCCAATGCATGGTAACTTCATATGGCTAAAAAAAGTGCCAGTCAGCTGGCTGGTGGATGAAATAGAATAAGGTCTGTGCATCACCGTGGACTGATTTTCCTTAAGGAAGTAGAAAAGAGAAACAGCCCCTCCCAGAGATCCAGGCTCTAGGCTGGGTTCTAGAAGCCTGATCTCAGCAATCAGAGAGGTGGAGCCCACCTTCAGGCTGAGTGCTCTGGAACTCAAGGGAAAAAAAATCAGGAAATGAAAAGATAATATGTAGGAAGCACCAATCCGAAAGAGCCAAAGAGGAAGGCAAAATCCACTTGCAGACAAAAGGTGTGAGGAATGAATTCTATTCATTTTTCTTTCATTTCTGAGACAGTTCCTGGAGAGCTTCGTGGTGGCTGCACGAGCTGAGAAGGAACTTTCTGTGGCAGGAGGAGGAGGCAACAACTAACTGAAATTTCCAACCTACAGCACTTCTCGCTCGCGTGGTCTGTGCGAAGCCACACCATGCCCAGTGCTATTCTAATCAAGCAATGAAGGATCCGTGGGAGAAGCGAAAGGGATTCCATCACACTTACAAAACAGACACTTAGTCACAGCTGCTCTCCAGTGAAGTGTGGGTACTTAATCACAGCTGCTCTTCAGTGAAGTGTGGGTTTTCTCGACCCCCTTCCTGCATACGATAGGCACACACCTCCGGGGGAGGGTGTGACAGTCTGATCCAGGGGCACACTGGGGAACGGTGAGGACCAGATAAGGAAAGGCGGCGTTCCCGCCTGAGTTCTTACAGGCTGAGAAAAGGGAGCCCAGAAGGCAGCACGAGCTTTTCTGTTCTGGTGTCTCACACACAGGTAGAGAATAAACTACTGTGACCTAGAATGAAATGGCTGTAAAGGGCAATATGATCGGCTTGAAAAACAGTTGCAATATTTACTTTTTAACAGACTGCATAGTGTTTTGCTTCCCTATTTTAATTTCAAAAGGAAATACTTCCCTTTGGCTTTAATGTAGGTCATTGTAGCAATGAGAAGAATGATATATCTGATTTATATAATGTATACACATAAAAATAGATGAAAAGAGTATCTTTGGTGCTGAGGAAGGAAATTCCTTTCCCTGAAATCCCTTGTGCTTTTAAATGGCATGCAAACCTCCCCTAAAACCCCCTCCCAAAAAACAAACCAAAAAAAAAAAAAAATGGTGTGCATACTAATGAAAAACTCTCCACAATTCCTACCCACATATGGGCATGTGTGGATGTGAAAAAACCCAACCATGACCTCATACAGCAGTAATGTATCATGAATGAAATATGAGATATTGAGGGATTACAGAAAACTGTAGAGGTCAAAAAAAAAAAATCAGTCACTACAAAATGGGCAAGAGGGTTTTGAAATCATGACTTTCCTTTAGCTTCATTATTTGAAAGCCCAAGAACTCAACTATTTGGAGTCACAGGATAGAGATCTACTGAATGTATTTTGAAAACTGAAACTATCCCACTGTTTGCCTTCTGCTTACCAAACAGGATTTCACATTATCAAATACCCTTTCCCTGAAGACATTAAGTGATTTTATACAATCTAAAAGGCAATGGTAATCAAGTAAGGAAAAAGCATGTATCACTCTCAAGACATAAACAGATTCTACAAATGGTGCTCGATTCTATTAGCATGGGGGTGATGCTAACGGTATAAAAATAACAAGTACAAACTCACTACTTGTTCGTTATTATATTACTTTAGTTAGTTTCAGATAGTTTATGTGGGTATTATCAGAATCTGAAATCTCCTTCCTAGATAATTCAAGTCCTTTAGAAAGCAGGAAAAGCACTACAGAATTTCTCTAGACCAGGGGCAGCAAGACAGCCTGGAGGACACATCCTACCCACCACCTGCTTTTTTGTCAAGATGGTTGTACTCGAACCCAGGGCTATCCAGTCAAGTCTATGTCGTCTGTGGGGCTTTCATTCTCTAATGGCGGAGGCTGAGCAGTTGCAGCAGTAACTGTATGGCCCAGAAAGTCTACATTGTTTACTATCTGGCCCTTCACTGACTGATGCACTAGACATTTCATTATTTATCCTCACTGTCCCCAAGGTGCAAAAAAAAAAAAAATACCAGCTAAGTAACATCTCAGTATCTAGGGTGTCATTTACCCGAACATAATTCATGGGATTTACATTGTTTTGATAGAAAGTCTGCAAATGGGGCCGTCAAGCAGTCCTCCCCTGGCTGTGTTGCATTTTGCTTTCTCCACCAAGACATGGAGTTTGTTTTTTCTCCCTCTGAATCTGGAGTGGCCCTGTGACTTGCTTTGACAGCAGAATGTGGTGGAAGATGCCCGGTGGTTTCTGCTTTGTTCTCAGCACCATGAGCCACCATGTCAAAGTGTCTCCCCTGCTGGAGAGGAGCCACCAGTCCCCAGACTGACCAGGCACCCCAGGCTTGAGTGAAGCCATCTGGGAGGCTGCAGCCCCACCTGAGCTCCCAGCTCAAGGCAGTCACGGGGTAGCACCAGCCAGCACCATGGGGAACCGTGTGACAATCTAGGTAACGGGCAGAGTGGTAAGAAGGAATACTATTGTTTGAAACCATCAAGCTTTGTCATTACACAGCAATCAGAGCACTCAACTTACTGTTCTGATGTCCCATTTGGTATTTCAAAACTTAAAGCTACTTTGAAAGAATTCTAAAACAAGCCAACTCCATCATGTGGTTTTTTTGTTTTTTTTTGTTTTTTTTTTTTTATATCTTCAAAACAAGAAACATTCTGTTCAGATGGCAGTGTGAGCAGGTTGGATGAAAAATGTCTCTCCTAAACTACAAGACATGGAGAATTATCTAAGCAAGAGTGAAATCACCTGGCAACAGCAATAAGACATAAAATATAATCATACCCTAATGTTGCAAAGATTTTTTTTTAATCCATCATCTTATATCAGGGGTTTCAGAATCTCACGTTTGAAGAATACATTTTTCCCCCCATTCTACTTGTCTTATTAAACAGAAAATGGGTCAGGAGAAACAAACACTTCACAGAAACCAAAACCACAGCTGTTGAATAAGTCAGCTGATAAGAGGTGACCTGTAATTGACTAGTGATAAAAGGATCAAAGTTGATATCTCCTCCCAGAAAAAAAGAGAAAATAATTGAGAAGAGGAAGGCTATGGAGAAGAAACTGATACAGACGTGAGAAGAAAAGTCCACCTGGTGTCACAGAAAGGTAGAGCAGGGGATTAGATTTCCCAGGGAGTGTGGAAAAGGGCGTTTAAGCAAATATAATTTAAATATCATAGAACAGGGGCTTCCCTGGTGGCTGGGCGGTCAAGAATCCACCTGCCAATGCAGGAGACTCTGGTTCCATCCATGGGTCAGGAAGATACCCTGGAGAAGGAAATAGTAACCCATTCCAGTATTCTTGCCTTGGAAATCCCATGGACAGAGGAGCCTGGGGGGCTACAGTCCATGGGGTCACAAAGAGTCAGGCATGACTTAGAGAACAGAAGGACTTCAACTAACCTTTGAAATACCCTTGCCTCAAAGAGGAGCGGAGAAGGCAATGGCACCCCACTCCAGTACTCTTGCCTGGAAAATCCCATGGACTGAGGACCCTGGTGGGCTGCAGTCCATGGGGTCGCTAAGAGTCGGACACGACTGAGCGACTTCACTTTCATGCATTGGAGAAGGAAATGGCAACCCACTCCAGTGTTCTTACCTGCAGAATCCCAGGGACAGTGGAGCCTGGTGGGCTGCTGTCCATGGGGTCGCACAGAGTCGGACACAACTGAAGCGACTTAGCAGCAGCAGCAGCAGCAGCAAAGAGGAGGCTGGAAGGAAAAAAAAATCCAACATGACTGTGGCACCTGCTATAGTGGTGGGAGGATGGATGATATCTTTCCCCCTACTTTTTAATTGTGCTTTGATATGTCTCTGCCTTTCAGTTTTTGCCTTGGTTTTATTTGGGGGGCTGAAAAATGTTAGTATCGTGTGATTTTAAAAAAATAGGGGTGGGTTGGTTTAATAATAAAAAATAATAACCTTATATAGATGAACCTCTCTGCAGGGCAAGAATAGAGACACAGACTAGAGAACGGACACGTCGACACAGTAGGGGAAGGGTGGGTGGGACAAACAGAGAGTAGCATTGACATGCATACACGACCATGTGTAAAACAGATAGCTAATGAGAAACTGCTCTATAATTAGCACAGGGTGCTCAGCTCTGAGCTGTGATGACCTAGAGGACTGGGGGGGTGGTGCTGGGAGGACAGTTTCAGAGGGAGGGGATACATGTGTATATATATATAGGTGAGTCACTTCGTTGTACAGCAGAAAAAACACTGTAAAGCAATTTTACTCCAATTTAAAACATAAAAAAATAATAACCTTAGCATTTTTAGAAAATGATTTTTGAGTCTAAGTAGGAGGAAGAAAATTAAGCATAAAAAGAAATATATTGAAAAAGAAAAACATAGCCTTATTGATCAATCTAACTGCAAATTTCTTGTGGGAATCCCCCCTCCCCCATAAAAGTGGTCACTTTGACAAATAAAATCAATTTTAAAGAGAGGAAAATGCCTCAAAAATAAATTATGAGCGTTAAAATGAGCCTAAGAGCAGACTTCCCTGGTGGTCCAACGATTGAAACTCCCGTTGCCACTGCATCGGGCATACCTTCTATCCTTGGAGGGTAACTAAGATCCCACATGCCACGAGGTGCCATCAAAAAGCAAAAAACTAAATAAAAATAAATGGGCCTAACGACAACTACTGAAGAATAACTCTGAAAATGTAAACAAACAGGCAGGCACAATTTGAAAATGTGGACTGGGTTTCGTAAACTTTACCTGTAAAGCATCAGATAATACATATTTAAGTCCTTGCAGGTAAAAGACAAAGATAATTAAGGCTAACAAATGCACGGGAGCGGGCTTTCTAGAAGCATTTTCACACGTAACCAGTGAGAGTGTAAATCACAAAAATGCGTCTGGAAAGCAATTTGGCAAATGTTTCAAGAACTTTCCAAACGCGTATAACGTGTTGATACCTGTAGAGCAGACAGCGCTGCTATTCGGCTGCTGCTGGGACCAGGGGTTTGAGAAGGGGCTTCTGAAGGAGGGTGGACCTCCAACAAGGATGCTTCTGGAAAGTGCCGAAAGAAGGCGGAGGCTACAACCCGCTGCGGCTGCCAGAGCGAGGTGCCCTCGCGTCCGAGACGGGAAATGCGAGCGCGGCAGGACGAAGCCCCGCCCCTCTCTGTCTTCCCTCTCCAGTGCCCTCTACTGGCGGAAACAGGAAGCAAAGCCAGCACAGGAAAAAATGCGGCTTGCCAAGCCCCATTTTCAGCAAAACAGAGGACAGCAGAAAGCGGTGCATTTGAAACTGCCAGATAATCACTGAAAAACTGGCAACACTTGAAACCTCTTTATAAAAATTCCCTTAAGAGTACAAGATGTGCTGGATATTTCCCGAATCAGAGCCTTGATTCCAAACATCTTCAAGGGCAGAACAAGCTTCCCTGGTGGTGCACAGGGTAAGAATCTGCCTGCAATGAAGGACACGTGAGTTCAATCCCTGG
The DNA here is from genome assembly GCF_003369695.1 of Bos indicus x Bos taurus. NCBI lineage: Eukaryota > Metazoa > Chordata > Mammalia > Artiodactyla > Bovidae > Bos > Bos indicus x Bos taurus. The sequence continues at coordinate 8,924,966 of NC_040105.1, read as the reverse complement.
GTTGGGAAGATCCCCTGGATCCGCACTCTTCTTGCCTGGACAATTTCATGGACAGAGGAGCCTGGGGGAAACTACCGTCCATGGGGGTCACAGAGAGTTGGACATGAGTGAGCAAAAATAGACATATAGATGTTTCTTTTAGAGTGATTTCTGGGTGCAAGCAGTTTGCTGCTGCGGCTGCTAAGTCGCTTCAGTCGTGCCGACTCTGTGCAACCTCACTTCATTATTATTTTAATCATGATTTTGTGAGCTTCTGACTTGGAAGTTTTACACTTGATCTTAGCCAAAAGGCCAAGGAGTGATGGCTTGGAAGTTTTAAGGACAAAGATGTAGCTTTCCAGTAGTTTTACTTTTCCTCATTTTTCTATACAAAATGCATGATGGAGTATTATTTCTGTTACTTCTAGTACAAACCTGCATTTCTTATTGCCAGTTATAAGACTTTTAAACTAGCAGCTGTATTACAGAGCATCTATAATGTAACCTGGCATAAATCAAAAAAACCTCAGGCAGCTCTCAGATATGGTTACACATTGAAAGCACTAGGGTGCTGCTGACATCATCCTGTCATGATCTGCCGGTCTGGACTGAACCCAAAGGACAAAGGGCACACACAATTTGTTGAGAAGAGTATTTATTGGGAGGATAGGCTTCTTGTGGACTGATGCACTTTTGACAGGGGATGTATAAAATCTAAGAACATTTAGCTACTTACTTCGTAAGCAACAAAGAGTATTGTTGATTTTCTCCTGGCTACAGAGAGAATATTGTTTGACCTAACCCTGATTGTACCATGGTTTAGTTCAGTTCAGTCCTTCAGTCGTGTCCAACTCTTTGCAACCCCACGGACTGTAGCACGCCAGGCCTCCCTGTGCATCAACTCCCAGAGTTTACTCAAACTCATGTACATCGAGTCAGTGATGCCATCCAGCCATCTCATCCTCTGTCATCCCCTTCTGCTCCTGCCCAGCATCAGGGTCTTTTCCAATGCATCAGTTCTTCGCATCAGGTGGCCACAGTATTGGAGTTTCAGCTTCAGCATCAATTAATATTCAGGACTGATTTCCTTTAGGATGGACTGGTTTGATCTCCTTGCAGTCCAAGGGACTCTCAAGAGTCTTCAACAACACAGTTCAAAAGCATCAGTTCTTCAGTACCATGGTGTATTTACCATATCATGTCTCAGGATGGTAAAAAACAGGTTTTAAAATTTGTCCTCCCTCTCAACTGAGAAAACCAAAGAACTGGCTTGCCCTATAGACTAAGGAACCCATGGCTCCTCAGAAATTATCTAATGTTTGAATTTGAAATATTTGAAATATTTTTCAGGTGACCAATCAGCTCCTTTCCATAACACTTGCTCTGGAAACCAATGAGTGCTTTTTACCACTGTGAAGGTTTTATTTCTAATTTCTATGAGCCCATCAAAGAACAATCCCCAGTACCACCTAAAAACACTGTTGTGGGGGAGGGCTCGATGTGAGATGAGGTAACGTGGAGAAAGTTTCAAGGAGACTTCAAATTTCCGTCCATTTTCTTTTCTTTAGCTCCCTGTGTTTTAAATGTCTCACAGGACAGCCTCCCTGAAATTTAACACCCAAGAACTCTAGTAAAGCCAAGTCTCTGTCTAATGGGGTAACTTTAGACTCTAGAAAATAAAAAACCCACGTGTCTGAGCATCCAACAATTCTGGCTGTATGACCTAGAGAAGGACTGGCATTTGAATACAAGAACTCTGTACAAGGGCTAGTTCTTTGCAGCACTGTTAAAGGGGGGCTTGGAAACAATCTGAATGTCCAACAGTGGTAAAGGAATTAATACAGGACAGCATATCCACATGACAGATTTTTATACAGCAATTAAAAGAACTCAGTGTGCCTACGTGAGAACACAGACTGATGCAGTTTTGTATAGGTACAAATGTATATTTATACATGTATGTATATGTATATATGTAAATATGAATCTATATGTTAAAATGTGATGAAGAGTATAAAAGCAGAGAGTTTCATGTGCACAGTATCTGTCCACACTACACCAAACTCAGAAGGGTCAAGGATTGAGATCCAGGTAATGGTGAAAAAAAAGAATTTTAGCCAAATCCAAAATATTTTAGTTCTTTTTCAAACAGTGGCTGGAAACAAATCTTACAAAAGAAAGTCAATTTTATGGTGAAAGTATATTTTATTATATTCTCAAGTTTTCTGCAAACTTTAAATTTTTTACAAAATAAAATCCAGGTCGCGCTAGCTACAAGATCTGGGATCTTGGGGTACGTTGCTGTCTTTGTCCATTCTCTCACTTGGTACCTGATTGGAAGCAAAAGCACGTATGCGTTCCTTTGGTTAGCTGATGGCTTCTAAACATGCCAGAATTTCAGCAATTTCAGCGAAGGCAATGAACTTTGAGCTGTTCCATACAGAGTGTGCAAAATGAATAGGCACATTGCGATGTTAGCTATTGCTGGATAACTGACCACCACCAAGTTCAGTTCAGTCGCTCAGTCGTGTCCGACTCTTTGCGACCCCATGAATCGCAGCATGCCAGGCCTCCCTGTCCATCACCAACTCCCGGAGTTCACTCAAACTCATGTCCATCGAGTCAGTGATGCCATCCAGCCATCTCATCCTCTGTCGTCCCCTTCTCCTCCTGCCCCCAATCCCTCCCAGCATCAGGGTCTTTTCCAATGAGTCAACTCTTTGCATGAGGTAGCCAAAATATTGGAATTTCAGCTTCAGCATCAGTCCTTCCAATGAACACCCAGGACTGATCTCCTTTAGGATGGACTGGTTGGACCTTTTTGCAGTCCAAGGGATTCTCAAGAGTCTTCTCCAACACCACAGTTCAAAATCATCAATTCTTCAGCACTCAGCTTTCTTCACAGTCCAACTCTCACATCCATACATGACCACAGGAAAAACCATAGCCTTGACTAGACAGACCTTTGTTGGCAAAGTAATGTCCCTGCTTTTGAATATGCTATCTAGGTTGGTCACAACTTTCCTTCCAGGGAGTAAGCGTCTTTTAATTTCATGACTGCAATCACCATCTGCAGTGATTTTTTGGAGCCCCCAAAAATAAAGTCAGCCACTGTTTCCACTGTTTCCCCATCTATTTCCTGTATGGGACCAGATGCCATGATCTTAGTTTTCTGAATGTTGAGCTTTAAGCCAACTGTTTCACTCTCCTCTTTCACTTTTGACCACCCCCAAACAGTGACTTAAAACAATAAGCATTTATTTTTAGTCCATAATATATGGGTCAACTGGATGGTTCTGTTAACCTAGGATGGGCTTGGCAGATTTTAACTGACTTGTCTATGCATCTGTGGTGGGCTGGTATAGGCTGGGGGTTGGTTGGTTGGTCTAAAATGGTTTCACTCACATGTTGAGCAATTGGCTGGCTTTTGGCTGAGTGATGAGACTAACTAGGCAACATGTCTCTTATCATCCAGCACGTTAGCCCAGGCTTGTCCACATCTAAGGAAAAGAAGGGAAGTGAATCAATTCTGGCACATTTTCTTGGCCAAAGCAAATCCCCAAGCCAGACTAGTTGGTGATTTCTATGTAGGAAAACAGCTCTCTCGTTGAGATCTACTCAGTCTTGCACACGCACACACACACACAGCCAGACCAAATTCAAGGGGGAAGGAAAATTGATTTAAAATTGAAGTACAGTTGATTTACAGTATTAAATGTTAGATCCTACCTCGTAATAAGAGAAACTGCAAATTTACATTTTAGGGGCTAGGGAAATGGAGATGGGGTGTGTGTAAAGTTTTAGAAACATTCTTCATTCTGTCTACCACACTATGGCTTCTTCTAGACCACCAAATTAAAACAGGGTTTTAATGCTATGATTGGTTAAGTTTTATGAACTACAGATATAAAAGATAAAATGGATTATCATGTAAGAAAAGAAAATCTTACTAGGTTTTCCCTCTAATAGAGCATTTTTGTTTTCAGTTTTTGTACTACCCAAACATGTTTAAGCAGCCTTCATCCTCTGACTCTAATAGGTGTGTTTCTATACAGCTCACAAATCATCTCACTCAAAATTATTTTGTGGATAATAATGGGTAACTAATAGAGGCTGACGACCCGAAATTGTCTCAAAAGTCACCTTTACGACAGTGAAGATTGAACAGTAAATAGAACCTGCAGGCTGGTGTAATTTACCTTGTGCCAAAGCAGAGCTCCAAAATGACTTATTAAATCATTCCACTGAAAGTTGTAAATCTGAATGAGAGAAGTACAAATCAATAGAAAAACAGTCAAGCACTTTACCACTTATGCTTTTTTATGACCTTTTAGAAGGATAAAGGTTGATGTCGCAAAGAAATTCCAGAACAGGAAGACTTGTAAAGACGACCTGGCTATGGTTTGCATTATTTTTAATTCACATTACTTTTGCTGTCACTAAACTGTTTGTTAATCTTTTTGGCTTATATCAGAATATCCATGTATCATTATTCCTCATGCCCTGCCATGCAGAAGAATTTGGGAGTCAGAGAAGTTTGAAGATCTGCCAACTTCCCATTTGCCTATAAAGGACATTGTATGAAGGCATGGCCCTGGGTCTCCTGACCTTCCTGTGAAGTGTAAAGTCAGTGGAGTGAGGAAAGGAGCCTTGCCTGCCTTGGGCAATGATGCATGAAAGAAGACATGTGAATGATTAGATCAAATGGCCAGCCATTCAGCTCTCAAAAAGGGATTTCTGTGGAATATTTTCTTGAGTTTTAGGCATAGCCAATCCCTAGATCTCCACGCTTTAACTGAGATGTAATTCACACGCCATAACACTCACCATTTAAAAAATATAAAATTCTGTGTTTTTTAGTAAACTCACAGAGTGGGGCAATGATCATGACTGTCTTAATTCCAGAAATTTCCATCACCCTGAAGAGACCTCAGCCCTATTAGCAGTCAGTTCCAATCCCCTCTTCTCCCCATCCTCTGACTACCACTAATCTACTGTTTCTATAGTCTGCCTCCTCTGGACACGTCACAGATGGAATCGTATGTGGTCATTTGTGTCTGCCTCCTGCTAGACCCCTTTTGATGAAAGAACATATGAACCCAGTGTTACCAACTCTTGGGGGATCCCTGCTCTCTCCCTGCCTGACTGGAGGTCAATCCCAGCCTGGCAATCCACCTCCACAAAAGGTCAAAAGCATACATCCATCTCCTCAAGCTATAAGTGAATGGTTGACATTTTGGCCACAGTCATTTATGGTGATGAAAGAAAGGATTACACTGTAAGTCCCCCAGCAAACATGCCCCAACCCTCTTTTGCTGAAGCAGACCCTTCATTGCTTTTCCTTTGGTCCTCAGAAATATCCACCATCCCCTGAGACCACAATCAGACTGTTCAACACATGAACTCTTGCTTATTCACTCATTTATTGTAACTGTATTTGTTGGTGTGTGAGGACAGATGTAATACGTATGCTTTCGATGCCAGAGGTATATTGGCAACATTTCCAACCACAGCAAGGTGATCTGGGCTGGGTCCCTACTGGATGCGCCAGTCTACATGCAAAAGGAGTAGAGCTGGGTAAGCATGTCATCCCACGTGTTGAAGATACTCACTGGGGACATACATTCTGCTTACTGGTCCCACTATTTACACCAATCAGAGGGAAAGTTGAAGCAAAGAAATCGTCATTTACAAATTCACTTTGAGTTTAGAAGATGTATTCCAGGAAAGAGAGACATAGAAAATAGCATTGTTTTTATTGCTAAGTAGACACAACATAATTCAATCAGCTTAAAAATGCACTAAGGCTTTGTCCCAAATGAACATCTGGAGGAATCTGGCTTAAGCATAAGAGAAGCAGAAGCTAAAAAAAAGTGTCTCTCCAATTATTAACAAAGAAAGAAAGAAAAAAAAAAAGATTTAACTGGTGTGTTGAAGAGTCTAATTTCATTCCAGTGTAGACATGACTTCCCCAAGTTACTGCTTTTAATCTTAATCTATTGAAACCCCTTTTCCCAATGGATATCAAGTCTCTTAACATCATCTTGCTAGATTTTATGTAATGATGGAAGGCAATAAATATGTTGGCCCCAAACCAGCCCAGAGTCAGGCAAAAAGACAGTGATGGGCTGCAGCAACTTCAGGGAACCACCTCTCAGTAAGGCAGCCAAGGTAGGAAAATAAAAGAAAGGAAAGGAAAACAAAAGTCCTTAACAAAAAAGGCACAAAGGGAAAGTAAAATAAATACAAAATTGAGGAATCAAAGTTACCTTACTGTTTTCCTACAACAAATAAAGAGAAAAGGACAAGACCAGAGTAAAAACTCTCTCCTGGTTCTTTCCAATAAGATCGAAAATCATTTATTTGAAATGGCCAAAAATAACATTTTACAGAAAAGGAACCATAATATCACACAACCAAGTGTAGCTATAAAATCTCAAACATTCAGGCAATGCTTTATTTAAATCACCAAAAATAAGGTTTTATAGAAAAGGAATTGTAACAAGCAAATGTATAGCTGCAAATTTTCTTTTGCCATCAACATCGATTCCCTCTAAAATATTCAGGGACTACTTTGCAGTTTCCAAGCAAAACTAGAATTTGTGGGACAGAGTTGCTCAGCCTTATCACAAGAATGAAAACAGTTTGCAAAACAATTTTGTTTAATGCTAACAAATAACTAAAAGACGTGGTTACTGCTAACAAGTACCTCCGTCTACTGAAACAGCCCAACCTAATCACATGTTCATTAACAATTCACTGTGAACACAGCTGCTGTTTTCTTGCCATCACAGATCACGTGTATAGGTGGCAAGTGTTAGATGCTGGAGGCCATCGAGGCACCGAGGAAGTAATCCTTAACAGAAATAACTACAGTAGGTAAGCAACTCAAACAAATGGGCCCACCTCTGCCAAAGCCCCCCAGGGTGGGTGTCACATTTACTTTCTGCATAAAGAAGGCCCATGACTCCCTAGTTCTTTACTGGGAACCAAGAACTAGATAGAGAAACTGTTCTTCTAGGACCATCGAAACCTTAATAAATTGCCCTGGGATTCTTCGTGCTGTAGTGCGCCTCACAGGCAGCAACATAGGCAGACTCGGGGAAGAAGTCATCATGGTACTCTGCTAAAAACCTGGAAAAAAAAATAGCCCCTGTGATCACCAGAGTAAAGACTAAATACCAGGAAGCAAAACGGGAATTTCCACAACTGTAACATTTCACTCTTTTTGTATTAGGTAGAAAAAAATAATATAATCTTGATTTCTATATACTGATTATGTTCACTGCACATACCCAGCTTCTATGTTAAAGACTGTTTCATTGGAATCCTTTCACTATCAAGTGTACAAATTTCTATTTCTATAGCTTCTAAACTCCACTAGGTGGCAGTCTTGATTATCTAAACACTTCCATGCAAAAAGGCCTCTGAGTATTTCTACATTTTCCTGTTTTAAAAAACAAACTATAAAAAATAAATTATTAACTCAATAAATGTCACCTGAGAAATGCACAGTACTTACATGGGCTAAGTTAAAACAAAACTGAATGGTTTAATCAGTAAAGAGCATTTTGAGTTCTACTTTGCCGTTGCCAAAAGATGTTGTAAGTTTCAGCTTAGTAGTAAAAACGTAAGACTGACTTATGCCTGACTATGGATTGATGTTGAAACATAGCCAGTCACTGAAGAATCTGCAACACAGACACTGTCTTGACTCTGAAGTATCAAATATTTCACCATGAAGGGCTCAAATAGGCTCACATGGGCCGCATTAACTAGTATGCTAAGTAATTAGCTTCCTGTTTGTTTCCCTGGCCTCCTCCCAACTGTCCTTATTCCTAAAAAGGTAAGGATATACCTCTGCAATACCTTCTTCAGTAAAAACCAAGTCAAATTCATTTGAGGTAACTCTTTCTTCTTTGATTGTACCTTTTTTATAGCAACTCTCAATCCACTGATTCTGTAGTTGACACGTTTGGATGTATTTTCATAACCCATTACAGCTGAACAGTATGGGGATTGGGGCCCCAACCCTCTACAGAGTTGAAAATCCCTGCATAACGATTTTATTAGTTGGGCCCTCCGTATTCATTATTCCTCCCAATTCACAGATGCAACCAGCCACATGGATCATGTAGTGCTAAGTGTTTACTATTAAAGAAAATCCACATGTAAGTGGATTTGTGCACTTCAAACCCATGTTGTTCAAGGGTCAGCTGTACCATTTTATTTGTAAATCTTTGTACGTAACCTCCTAAAACCCTAATTTCTATTTTGTTTTGGGCATAGCTCAGAATTAGAAGGCTCTCCTGTGCTAACTAGTGGCTGTCTCATTTTGGCATTATTTGATTTCAGTGTAACAAAATGTTTATACAAAACAGAGTTGTAGGTTTGTTTGAGGGGAAGGCTGAAAGAGATTAGGGCATTTTTGAAACTTTTTTCTATAAAATGTTTTAAAGTTGAATTCCACTCATTTGATACATTATTCAAAATACCCAGACAAAGACTCATTTCTCTGGCTGGAGTGTTCTCCACTCCAGTAAATCCTACTTGACTAGCTCTTACAGGTTGGGACCTAAATACAAGGAGAAAGTATCCTCTTAAAGAGAAAGAAAAAACAAGGTCAGGTACATGGGACACCCTGGGTGAGGCAGAGTGACAACAAGCCTGGAACGCCAGGAGAAACCAGTCAGTAGACATCTGGGTGGGAGAGCTGGGCCATAGGCATAAAGGAGGCTGGGGTCTGCAGCCCAGGTATGCAGAGGGCACAGCCTCGGTGAATGATCCAACCATATAATGAAATGGCTCTGTCAGGTGAAGAAAACGCTACCTTTCTCCAAATTCACAAGTATCAGCACAGACTATTCATCATTTCTCTTAACTCCAAAGGAGACACCAAAATCAGACCTACAAATGTAGGTACATGGAACAAAGAAAAGTCACATGCTTAAGGTACTCTTGAATAAAATACATAAAATTAAATAGTTATCAATCTCAATCACTTCTTTAGAAAATTTTCTCCTCACATGGCTATCCAACTGGATTCTTCCAGTGACACAAAAAAATTTTACCTCCATACCCTTTGTTTAGAAACCAGATAAACTATGAAAAAATTAAATAGCTCCAACTCCCCATATTACAATTACTATTAGAACCAACTATACTTAGGTAATACTGCAGAGCTAGCTTCTACATCTGCTGAAGACAAGTTCAAAAAAGTCATATATACGGTGGCAGAGTAAATTTTGACAAAGTAATAACAATACCTCAGAAAGAGATCAAAGTGCTTCAGTAAAGCCTTCAGATTCTTCTCAGAAAAGGACATCTTTCCAAGGATTTCTGGAAGTTTCACTGCATTAAAAAGAAAGCAAAATCATTTACAACTGGCAGAATCTGGCGATCAGTAGGAGATCCTCTGGGTCCCTGTGATCTTATTCAAACTGAAACTAACATCTATGCTGCCAAACAAAACCAAAACTCTTACTGAACATAGAGTAGTAAGTACAAATATTACAAACACAATTTGTATGAAATTTAAGATTCATTGTTTTTAAGAGATCAACATTCAGTGATTTTTCTTAGACCCCCAAATTAGCACAAGATGTACCTAAGCCTACAGCTGTTAAAATTAAAGTGGAAAATAAAAAAGGTAAGAAGAAAGCAGGGCAAAGGATTTCTTACCAAACAAACGCAGCAAGTGTTGTGCCCCATAAATGTAAGAGGGTGGAGGTGGTTGGTCACCTGGGGGATAACTATCAGGTACAAGTTTCCAAGAGAGGACCTGGGAAAAGCACAGAGAATGCTTTGTTGTTATATCTTCACACTCCGTTACCCACAGATCTGTACATTTGGAATTCCAGCAGAAATACACACACTTTGACACTCCCAAGCCCGCAGAAAGACACAGCTCATCAAGTGTTGCGTTTCTACCCTGGAGCTTCCCATCCATTTGGCACCTCTGGAGCTGCCTCACAGCTGGACCAGAAAATGGGAAGAAACCAAACATGGAACAGGACAATGACAAGAAGCCAATGTGGAGGTCCTAAAGCCATCCCACCTTCTTTGGCAACATGGAGACAGTCCTAATCACCTACAATTAAGACAGATTCTGTGAAGATGAAAAAAAAATGCCACTGTATCAAACACAAACTCATAAAAATAAACAAGGAAAGAGGACTTAAAATTGGGAAAATATTCGATTTTCTAATTTTCAATAGCTTCTACCTGTAAATTAGCTGTAACTGTTTTGTCATTCTGCCCCTTCTCCTTTCTTGGAAATTCTGCTGTTTTAGACAATGAAGTAATAAAAGATGTTTTGAGAAAGGTTACCACTGTGTCAAGATTCTCTAAGATTCTGCTATGTTACAGTCACTCTGGAAACTAATTTCACCCACTGAATCAAGTGAAAATAGACTTCAGCCCTGGAAACTGCCTGCTTTTCCTTCACTTTGAATTCCAGAAGTGTGGGTGGATTGGGGGCTTTTGTTAAAGTAACAGTTGAATTTCAAAACTCTCTGATGAGCTTCCACAGAAATATTTCAGCAAATTATAGGTCTATTCTACCTAGTTGCTGTTTTGCCTTTTGGGATCTGCCAAGTTTAATCTGGAAATAGTTGGGTCAAAGGAAGACCTCTATAAGACAAAGCAGAAGGATGCCAAAATGAGCCCATAAAGGCTGATGTAGTCAATTTAATCAAATGAAATTTTAGAAATTAACAAGCACCACCATGGTTCCATCTGTCTCCATGCTGAAGGCCCAGGCTTCAGCCCGTGCCTCACCAACCCCACGCTCCTGTGGTACACAAGCCTCAGAGCAGGAGTAAGTTTCTGCCCCTTTATACTATCCCTGGCACCGAACTCCGCGGTGCACACAGCTACAGCTCAGCAACTGTTTTGACAGTGACACTCAAAGTGAACATGGGGGAATCCACCATCACTGGAGGCACGAAGGGCACGCTCGTGCAAAAGCAGATCATGTGGTTAGTTAGCGAGCCTGGCTACTTCCCTCCCTCAATTCTGCAGCTCAGTGTAGTGAATCAGCTCTCTCAAAGATGCATTATGGGTGGAAATAACAGGTTTCCAGTGGAGGAAGTCTCAACCAGGGTGTGCACAGGAATCGCCTGTGATCTCAACCAGGACTACACCAGTCCAGATCCTCCCTGGTGCAGTTGGGCAGCAAATGGCATTGGGAGAGTGAGTCTCAGGTGGTCAGGATGCAGGGCCCTGGGGAAAACATGCTGCAATGGAGGCTTTATGCAGACAGAATGCACTAAGGTCTCATCATGAGAGCCTGTCCAACCCCAACCACTTTTTCACTAGACCTTGTAGCTGTAACTATCACCACTAGATGGCGGCGTTGCAACAGTGACCAGAGTGGGAATGGCTGTGCCTCAATATTCAGATGTTTTCTGTGGGTCCCCAACTTTATGGCGCCAGGGTCCAGTTTTGTGGAAGACAATTTTTTCACGGCCCCAGGGCGGGGGACGGTTTGGGGATGATTCAAGCGCATTAGATCTATTGTGCGCTGTATTTCTATTATTACATCAGCTCCACCTCAGCTTATCCGGCCTAAGATCATGGAGGTTGGGGACTGCTGTGAGAAACAGGATTCTTCTTGAATAAAAACACCTGCAGGCTTTCTAGTCTGAAAAAAGGAAAATTAGGGGCTGCTTGCACTAGGAATTTCCTAACCCTCCCTTAACATCACTGGAACACGAACTGGGTTTTCTAGCAGAGGTCAGTCAACTTATAACCCTTGAGCCAAAGCAACCCCCTCATGCTAAAAACAACTGTTTTTTAAATGTTTTTTTTTTTTTATTAAATGAATACTACTTCACGACATATAAAAATCATATGAAATTTGATTACTAGCACACATATTCATTGGAGGGACTGATGCTGAAGCTCCAATACTTTGGCCACCTGATGTGAAGAACTGACTCTGGAAAACACCCTGATGCTACGAAAGATTGAAGGCGGGAGGAGAAGGGGACGACAGAGGATGAGATGGTTGGATGGTGTCACCGACTCAATGGACATGAGTTTGGGAAAGCTCCAGGAGTTGGCGATGGACAGGGAGGCCCGGCGTGCTGCAGTCCACAGGGTCACAAAAAGTTGGACACAACTGAGTGACTGAACTGAGACTGAGCACACATGAATGAATTTTGGGGCCACCCAGCACACTCATTTGTGAACTATTTACACTACTTTCACAAGCTGACGCACAACCCTGAAAGTATTTACAATCTGACCCTTGATAAGAAAAGTTTGCTGACCCCTGTCACCAAACATCGTCTCATAAAGCCATCCTCCTCTGTGCACAGAAACAAGGAAAGCCCACTTGCTAGGCAAGATTCATACAATTTCCCCGTGGACTAAGACATCTCCTGAACTCCTGAAAACTCACTATGTATCTCAGTTAACTGGCCTTAAAAACAGTTTCAAACTGAAGCTGTCCTGTCTGTAAAAGGGAACTCTGCTGGTAAGGTTATTCTCAAGAACCTGAGGTAATTTAGATCAAGCGCCTGGCACAATGCTAGCATACAGCATGCCCTCAAAGGGATGGCTATCAATATTACTGTTAAAGATGGGTTTTATATTTTTAAATGGTTAAGACCAAAAGTAGAATAATATCATATAAATGAAAAATTATCTGATATGCAAATGGCAGTGTCCATAAACACAGCTTTATTGGAACACGGCACACTCATTCATTTACACAGTGTCTGGGGCTGCTTTGGAGCTGGGGAGTCTCAACAGTGACTATGAAGCCCACAAGGTTGAAAATATTTACTCTCTGACTTTTTGCAGAAAAACTGTACTGACAACTGTTCTACAAAATAACAATACTCCTATTTCAATGCTGCTGCTGCTGCTAAGTTGCTTCAGTCGTGTCCGACTCTGTGCAACCCCATAGACGGTAGCCCACCAGGCTCCCCTGTCCCTGGGATTCTCCAGGCAATACTTGGACTTATTTGAAATAAAAGAGGAATGGAGGTGCAGGGCTATAATCTCATTTTAGATACCACAAATACAATGTTACACATCATACAAAAAATTGTTAATATCCACAGCAACAACCTAGATGTCCATCAGCAGACGAATGGATAAGAAAGTTGTGGTACATACACGCTATGGAGTATTACTCAGCCATTAAAAAGAATACATTTGAATCAGTTCTAATGAGGTATATGAAACTGGAGCCTATTATACAGAGTGAAGTAAGCCAGAAAGAAACACCAATACAGTATACTAACGCATATATATGGAATTCAGAAAGATGGTAACGATAGCCCTGTATGTGAGACAGCAAAAGAGACACAGATGTATAGAAGTCTTTGGACTCTGTGGGAGAGGGTGAGGGTGGGATGATTTGGGAAGATGGCATTGAAACATGTATATTATCATATGTGAAACAAATCACCAGACCAGGTTCGATGCATGAATACAGGATGCTCAGGGCTGGTGCACTGGGATGACCCAGAGGGATGGTATGGGGAGGGAGGTGGGAGGGGGATTCAGGATGGGGAACACGTGTACACCCGTGGTGGATGCATGTTGATGTATGGAAAAACCAATACAATATTGTACAGAAAAAAAAAATAATAATAATTTTAAAAAATTGAAAAAAAAATACCTACGGCAAGAGTAACATAATGTTTCTTCCCAGCAAATGGGATTTCCTCTTGTAAGACTTTTTAAGAAAACACAAAAGGAAGGGTTCAATGGGGGTGAACAACAGAAATTAACGCTTTACCTCATTTATTTCATTAGTTCTTCTGCCTTCAAAGCCAGCAAACACCGCACTCCCTTCCTTGCTAGGGGTCAGAGGAACAGGCGAGGATGATCTGCTATGAACAGGTGTCTCTTTAAAAGGAAAAGACTTTAATTAGTCACCAATTAATTATCCACTAATCATACAGCTACTGAATTAAAGATTGCTGAAAGACCTTTACAAAGAGCAGAGAAGTTATTAATTTTTACCAATAAGACTTCCCTGTCAAGAATAGTACCTGGAATATTATTTGATGGAAAAAAGGAAAGAAAAGGAATCAAGTTCAGAGATATCCCTAGTGGCTCACAGAATTCACCTGCAATGCAGGAGACCTGGGTTTGATCCCTGAGTTGGGAAGATCCCTTGGAGAAGTGAATGGCAACCCACTCCAGTGTTCTTACCTGGGAAATCCCATGGACAGGGGAGCCTGGCGGGCTACAGTCCAGGGGGGGTCGCAAAGAGTTGGACACAACTGAGCGACTAACACTTTCATTTTCACACTTCACTGGGATAAACTACGTACAACATGATGAAACTTGAAAACATTGTATGTTAAGTGAAAGACGCCACAGACAAAAGGCCACATATTGCATGATTCCACTGATGAACTCATGCCTACAAGAGGTAGATCCATATGTACAGGACGTTAACTAGTTCAGGGCTGGAGAGAGGGACTGCAAACAGATGGGTGAGCCAGCGCGAAACTGGTCAGTACCAGGAATCCTGATTGTAGAGCTGAAGGCACAGGAGTTGGGGGGGGGGGGGGGCTCCCATCTCCCGCTGGACTGGGTTCAGGAGCACGGTGCCTGACCCAGACCAAGCACAGAGTCGGCATCACCTCTCCCCGGCATGGCCCTCCTGTGGGCAGTGGACCTACTCTTTTCCAGGTGCAGGAACAGCTTGGGCATGCTGGCAGACGTGTCCTGCTGCCGGCGCTTGGGCTGGGGTGAGGCGCTGCTCTCAGACAGCCTGTCGCAGTTGGCAGAGTGGCGCGTGGACCGCCTCAGAGACTGAAAGGCTTCCGGCTCGCCTTTGCGCCTTTTGGGGGTGGTTGGTTCACCTGAGGTTGGCTGACTCTCTGTGGACTGTGGTGTGGATGGATTCAGCAAAGGTGGGCTTGGAGAGAGCTCCTCCTGGTTCCTACAAAAGGAAGGGGAACGCATCACACGCGCCCGGTACACAGAATCTCTGCAAAGCCTGGAGGGGTTCCTCAATGTCCTTCTTCAGGCAGAAAACACAGCCTCCATTCCACTCCAGGAGGCTTAGAAACTTTCACTTCCAGACATGCCAAAACAAATACTTTCTTAAAGGTACCTAAACATTATTATACCATTTTCACCCTTTAACTCTTCAAGGCACCCTGGCATTAAAGGCTGTGATACCCTTTGTCCTTGTTTTGTATCAGTGGTTCGCAACTCAGGGGTGATTCCACTCTGGGGGGAACACAACTCAGGGGTGATTCCACTCTGGGGGGAACACAACTCAGAGGTGATTCCACTCTGGGGGGAACACAGACACCTTCTGGAGTCAGTTTTGATGGTCACGACTGGGAAAGTGCCATTGGCATCCAGTGGGTGGAGGCCAGGGATGCTGCTCGCTATCCTACAGCATGTAGTTCGGCCTCCGTCACCAACAATGATCCAATTAAAAACATCGGTCGAGCCAAGGCTGAGAAACCATGGTGGTGAGACTAAGAATACAACGTCATCTCGTGACAATGTAACTACTGATAGGGCTAGAATGCCACAAACGTTGCCCACATTTTGTGGAAACACACGGTCCACTCTAGACACTGGGAACCTTGAGGTTTGGAGGAGGGTGTGGGGACATCAACATAGGTCCCCGCTGGGAAGGAAGGCAGCCAAAGAAGAGACGGTCATAATGCAGACAGACAATTACCAGGCAAGACCTGAGGAGGAAGCGGATCAAGGGGCTGAAGGCGAAAGGAGGGCAATGCTTAGTGCAGCAAGTGGGAAGCTGTCAGTGACTTTGGGGAGCAGAGGGAGGCAGGAGACCAAGATAGACAGGAAACATGCAAGAGGAGATGCAGGGGTGGAAATCATGAAAATAGACCAGTCTCTCGGGAAGATGGGCCTGAGGCAGACAAGGAAGTAGCTTACACAGATAGAGGCATGGACTCAGGTGCAGGGGGACTTGTTGAACCCAAAGAATGGAGATTTGGAAAAGCTTGGTCACTGAGGGAAGACTGTGACACAGCAGAGCGGGAAAGAAACTAACCTTTATTTGAGGCCTAAGGCAGCCAGCCCTTCATGCACTTCCTCATTTAATAACTACCTACAGAAGCAAATGTTCTTTCCATTGTTGACAGGAAAAGCTAGAGACTCAGATGACACCTCACCAAGTCACAAATTCAAACCCACACCCAACCTTCTCACGCCACGCTCTCTTCACCCCAATGTCTTTGGAAAGAAGGGCATTGGCTACTCTAAAGCCAATTTCTGTACACTGAAATCTTCACTTGGTAAAAACTTCCAGAGACATTTGAAAGTGAATGATGACTCAAACTTACCCAAGAAGAAAGAAAACCACCAGGACAGACAGTGGTTTGCCATCTACTCCCTCCTCCAAATGTGTTGGCCCCATAGCATCCAACGGAAATCTTTAAAAACAGATCTAGCTATTTGATTTCTGATAGCTGATGGTTGAACTACAAGCTAACTTACCTATTAGTGCTTGTGGTACTTTCCTTAATCGGAAGAAAAAATTTGGACGAAGTCACCTTTTTATACTGAACTTGTTCATATGGATAGAGCAAAACCAATGGGAGAGTGTAATCAAAGGTTATTCTTAATCCATCCACCATCTCCTTACAAAGGTCAACGCTGGAAGGATTAAAGAGATTAGAGATGCAATAAAATAACAGAACTTTTCAAAATGTCACAATGAAGGTGCATATTTCTAATCAGGAAGAGTGTTAAACACTGTATATTACACCTAAGTGTGCTAAACACAAAGTCTGTAGGTGCTAACGATAATTAAATGGGAGCACAGACCTAGAATATAGAGTGCAGTAAGCAAGTATTTGTAACTTACACACTGAACACAAGTAAATATGCTCAGTGCCACACAAGGAGCCCAAGTAGCCTGTGCTCCGGAAAGTAGACACACCCCAGACACCTGCAGCTGAAGGGGTCGGTTGGTCATGATGAGCTGACACATCTGTTTCAACTGCAACAATCTACTTGTCTGACTCCACTCCTACGGGGTCACATTCCCAAGGCAAGCTATGAGGACAATTACTCAGATTAGGGTAAAGACCTGTTTGTAAACAGGTTTCAACAAAATTCTCATTCCCCATTCTGGTACTTCTCAAAGCAAAAAAAAAAAAAAAAGAGTTTGCTCCCTAAATTACATCATTGAAAACTTCTTCTAGTGTTGAGGCAGTGCATATCCTCAATGGATTCACATCACACTCCTAAAGAGTTACTGAACATTCTGGAAAAAGACAGTATTTTGAAACTTAACTGGTTACTGTATGAATTAAGTGTAACAGTATGTGAACTGTTTCATAGTAACTGAAACAGAGACAGTGTTACCTGTTCTAAATGGAAGTTTATTCTCTAACACCCAGAGTGAACCATGAAATGCCAACCCTCCCTCCCCTACTTACTTCTTTTCTGCTGGGATATAATGCACATTCATGTTGGCGTGTGGTATAACATGATGGTGACGAGGCCTCTCATTGGCTGAAAAGGCTGCATTGATAGCAAAATGCTTCACGTACGATTCCAAAATAGTTATAATGTTGGTCTGGCATGGAAGTTTCACTAACTGTTAACAAAAACATAAACATTTGATGTACACATTCCATTGGATAAACATATATTCCAAGAAACAGTGGTCTTGTGTACATCATTTTTGAAGCTCAAAAATAAAGTCAATTGTGTATGAAGATAATTCTTTAGGTAAATGTGCTTTGAAACTCTCTGACTTTTCTTCTACTGATCATATCCCCATGTATATTACAATGATAATTTAAAGTTAATTGATAACTAATTTTAAAAATAAATGCAAGCAATGATTCTCAGCTTAGGGACCCATTAGAACCATTTGGGGAACCTCTAAGATATCCACAGCTGCCACCCCCAACATCATAGATCAGTTTTCACCTTAAGCTTGAAGCCCAGGCATCAGGACTCTGCAAAGCTCTCTAGAAGATTCTAACAGGCAGCCAGGGCTGGAAAAGTCTGAGCACACTTCCATCAGGAGAACACTACTGCCAGAGAAGTGTAAAACCCAACTCAGCACAGAACCTGAGTTTCATTCCGCCAAGGCTCTCAACTTTCTGTGACTGCAAAATATGGCTCTACTACAAATCCATGTTTTATGTGTTCTCCTTGTTTACCCGTTTTCTCCTGTTGATATAGTAACAATCATCCTCAAGCTTCTTCTTCAGAACGTCAGGGATTTCTATAGTTATTGTTCTTTCTTCCATTTCCTTTTTTGTGTGCAGCTCTGGTCCTTCCTTCTGCAATATCACAATTCCATTTTAACTACCTAAAACAGAGAGTCTACACCCAAAGAAGGACTAACATAAGCACAGCCTACAATGAAACAAACCACTTAATCCTTGACATTTACACCAGTAATGATGTCACATGTTCTAATGAGAAGTATATTAAAGGCCAAAAGTTAACTTGTTTTAGGGCACTAACGACATTGCAAATGCTTATTTCTTTTCTTCCCAATTTAACTTTACCAGTGGGATTCACGTTAACTTTGTATTCAGCAAACAGAAGATGCTAAACTCTTGATACACACCATTTAAAAATTAATCAGCACTATAAAAAGTTCACAATTTCATTGCAAAGAAAGAGGTGAAATGGTTTGTGGAAACATTTCATGGGTATAAAAAGCCACAGAGAAGTTTTTACAATAAAAAGGGTTTTTTTCCCTTATATATGAAGTACAATTTTATCACATTTGGTTAAAAAGATGGATTTTTACAAAACATTTCACAACTAGAAAATTTTACCACCAAAATATATGCCAAAGAGTTTTTACAATAAGAACTGTATACCACTTCAGTCTTTTCTTCAGTATCACCCTCTTCACTTATTTCTCCATCCTTTTCTTCACTGTCAGAGGAACTGCTTATTGCTAGGTAAAACAAAAAACAGCAGTCAAACCTGAATTACACACTTCCTTAACCCTTACATCTACAATTCCTTAGGATGGCATGGGTGTCCTACTGCTAGTAATAATAAGCTACTGTCCAGCATAAAGTTTAAACGTCAAACACAAATATTGGACCTTTCAGAATAGAAATTTATTTTGAAAAAATACAATACCAACCTCAAGGGGTGCAAAAACCACACAAGTAAATGATGTGCAAGTGTTTAGTCACCTAGGATCTTATTGTTCGCTGTCACATTCACAAGTGGAGCAAGGTACCATGAAGAAAACATGAGAATGGAGCTCTGAGGCGCTACTATAAGACACTGATTGAGAAGGCAGGGGTCATGTGCAAGACCCACCAGGTCTAATTAGGAACTTTCTGACTGCTACTTGAATTATCAAAAACAAATGAGCAAATGTTTTATGAAATGAGCTTACAATGTTTCCTTGTCTAAAGTTTCAGTGAATCTTTCCCCTCAATCCTGCAGTATAAAAGAACTAGGTAAAACTCCTTTTAACCAGAGACAATAAGTCAAGCCACTCACAGTTTTCATCGTTTTCATCTTTTTCGTCAGCAGGGAGGCTTTTTAAGACAGAGTCCACACCAGGCAACCTGCAGCGCTTCCTCTTTCTTCCTGTGCTTCTCCTGAAATGGATAAAGACCACTGAAATGTTGACTGATATGGGTCTTGAGGTTAAAAAAAAAACAACAAAAAAATGCAGTAACAATAATTCTTAAGTATCGAAGATATAATTACATTTTAAAACATAAGTGGTAACCTCCATTATTTCGAATACAATAGAAACACTATTTGCTACTACGTTTCAAATATGTTACATGACTTGATAAGCCACGTTTATCAGATTTTTAAACTTTTCTCTGACAAAAATTCTAAACCTTAAAAGAAAACACATTGAGCAAAATTCATGTTTTTGGTATTCTTACAGGCGAGCTACAGCTTTTTTGGCCAATTTCCGCTGTAATCTCCGATTTTCATCAGTGTCACGAAGGACATGATCCTCTGCTGCCCATCTATCCCAGCTAAAGAAACAAAAGAGGAAAAGGGTGTAAAATTCAGTATTTTAGTTTGACATGAAACAAATGTTAAAAGCACCACACAGGAACAGAAGTGTCTCAAAATTACTTACCTTTCAGAAAACTATTTAAATATTTTAAATCACAAAAAGAGAAACCACAACTCATTCAGACACAGAAGCAATGAGAATCTCCAAAAGCAACCATAGAGAATCCAAATATAGTCGACTCAGAAGTAATCAGAGTAGGCAAGGTTTGACAAAAAAGCAAAAACAGGAAATGAAACTTTCCAAGGAGTGTTCAAAGAAGTTTGAACTTAACAAAGAAGTTTGCAATGTTCCTGTGCACAGATGATCAATTTTCAGTCAGGTTTAACAAGTACACTCACCTTCTGTTCCAACCATTAAAATGGATCAGATATTCTGGGATCTTTCTGCCTTTTTCGTCTTTCCCAACAATAACATCGACGATCTGAAACCAGAAAATACCGTTCACAAACAATAGAACATACAGAATATCAGAAGCTGGATTAGGAAAACTAGATCATGGGCTTTTTTGTAAAAGAAAGGAAAGCATTCTCTCCTTTTTTAGACGGAGAGCTGGGCTGAAACATTTTCCCTTTCAATTCCATTTTTTCCCCTGAGTGGATGCCTCAAAATAGGAAACATCCCTCCAACCACCCCCTGATTGGTCTCTGAGTGTGAGAACGGGTGTAGGTTCTGAAGCCATTAGTCAGCCGAGTTGTCACTAAGAGTCCCGGCCTGACAAGCGAGCCTCTGCCGATAGACCTCTGGGAGTTGTAGTCTCCTGGGCTCCGCAGGATCGTCTGGCCAGTTAGGCTCGGAGATTCTGCCACCCCGCCTAGCGGTGTCCCCAGGGGGAAATTCGGGGGCAAATGAAGGGGCGTGTCACCCTTGGGGAGACTCAAGGCGGGGAGGGAGGAGGCACGGCAAACATAAACGTGAGGCAGGGGCAGCGAGTTGGAGCCCCAAAGTAGAACGGAAAGCCCAGAGGGGCGCTAGGGCCAGCCCCCACCCGCGACCTGCGAGACACACTCCTTCACGCCACCTAGACCGGAGGAGCCGCTGATGTGGCTCCATTTTCTCCCAACCTCCGAAACTTAGGCGGACAGGCAGGAGCCGCGACACGGCCAACTGAAAACCTAAGTGGTGCAAGGCCCTGGAGGACGAAGACACCCACTCAACCTGGCTCTCAGAGAGAATCCAGGCCTACGGGAGGGGCCGAGCCCAGACCACAACCGGCCCAGGGCAACGGCGTCGCCAGTTGACAGCCAGCCCTGCGGTACAATCTATGGATTAGGACGGGGGCCGCTCGATCAAGGCATCGCGCGGGAGCCCAAGCGGCCCTAGACAGCACAGGACGGGGAGAGTTAACCTCCAGGAAGAGGCCTTGAGCAAGCGGCCTCCTGGACGCGGAGCCCCCGCCGCCCTCAGGTGCGCAAACCGACGCCGCGGCTCCTGCAGCGCGACACCGCTCGCGCTAGGATTCCGACAGCGCCGGCGCAACCCCCGGCCCAGGCCGGAAGCGGAAGCGTCCCAGCCCCGGCTCCCCATCGCGGCGTCCCGCGAGCGCCCCCTGCCGTCCGTGCGGCGCCGCGCAGGCCGAGGAGCCGCGAGCAAGGAGCGCCGAGCCCCGCCACTTCCCCCGCTCCACGGCACCGTCAGCACCCGCATCCGCGTTCGCCTCCCGTCCCGGGGTTCCCGGCCCGCGCCTCCTCCCTGCCCCTCCGCGGTGGCACCTTGGCATCGTACAGCACTCGCGCCTTGGTGGGGTCAGGCTCGAAGCACAGCACTTTCTCCCCTGAATGGAATTTAAATTTCATGCCCTCGCTCGCGCTCATTTGCTCATCGTGGCGGAGGGCGAGGCTCCGGGGCGGGCGGAGCGCGCGCGGTGGGGGAGGGGGGTGGGGGCTGGGAGGTGGCGCGCGGCAGCGGGGGTGGCGGGGAGGGAGCGGGGACTGGCGGAGGCTGTGGCCGGCCCGCCCTCGGCCCCGCCTCTGCCCGCCCCGCGCCACCGCTGGACCTCCGAGCGGCCAAGCGCGCGCGCTCCCGATCGAGCGCGTCCCTGCGAGTCGCCGCCGGGCTCCCGGGTGGCTGGGAGTCGGGCAGCCCGCGGCCCCTCCAGCCCTCCTGGGAAAGGCGGCCGCAGCGGGCTGCGCCCACGAGGTCAACGCGCCGGACGCGCGCCGTCTTGGCTCCGGGGACCGGAGAACCTGGGGTGGGCACTGGCGGCGGGGAAGCTCCCTGGCCGCGCCGACTTGGTCACCTTAGCAGAACGCGGTGGCCACCGCGGGCAGGACGTCGGGCCGGAGTCGGGTCTAGAGGGGCAGTGGGCTTGATTCGGGGTGGGGGTGGGGGAGCGAAGCGTGGTGGAAGAGAGATTAAAGCATCGGGGTTATTGCGGGGCCAGGATGAGCAGGTGGCAGCTCTGGAGCACGCCGGTGACAGCGGGCGAGCAGTGGGTGGCGAGGCTGATGGGTCTTTACCAGGGTCGTTAACATCTCATGTCTCAGCTTCCCCCCGTGGTTTTCCAACACCCACAACTGGCAGAGATGCTCCCTCGAGGTCTGTCTTCTCCAACACACTGAAACCTCCCTACAGGTGAGAGTTGTTCTAAGGCCGATACTAGCAGGTACCGACAGAGAGGGGATGCTCAGGACGAATGGCGGATGCTGGGAGACCCTTTCTTGAAGGACAAACCTCTACAAACAGGAAAGATGGTGCTGGGTTTGTTTTCTTTTGAGGAGTGGAAGGCCTTTAGGCACTGTAGAAGACTCATCTGCAAACTGAGGTGGTGGTGAACTGCCAGCCCCCCACACTCCGGGCTCTGTTCTTGCCTCCAAAAATGTACACTTGCCTCCTCCTTCACTGGGCTCCTGATGCACATCCTTCACATTTCAGTCTGGACACGGCCAAGGGAAAACCCCTCCGCCTTCCCTAGACGATGATGCACCCCTCTAGGGATTCCCTCTCAGCCCTCTTGCATTTACTGCCCTGCAGTAGAAGGGCTGTTTACTTGGTAAATGTCTTTAAGACGCTCCACTCCTGAAGTTCGGGAAGGCAGGGCTACAGGGAATGTCATCCAGCTCATCGTTGCATACTCTTGCTTTTATGTCCAACTGCGACCCCCTGGACTGTAGCCCGCCAGGCTTTTCTGTCCATGGGATTTTCCTGGCAAGAATACTGGAGTGGGTTGCTGTTTCCTCCTCCAGGGCATCTTCCTGACCCAGGGATCGAACCTGCATCTCCTACATTGCAGGCAGATGGTTTACCGCTTAGCCATCAGGAAGCCAGGCCTGCCAATGCATACTCTTGGCACACAATGAATAGTGATGAATTGGTTGACTAGATTACAGACTTATGAAATAGAGAAGGAAATGGCAACCCACTCCAGTATTCTTGCCTGGAGAATCCCATGGACAGAGGAGGCTGACGGGCTACAGTCCATGGGGTCACAAAAAGCCCCAGCTTAGCAACTAAACAACAACAACAGTTGTTGGGATAATACAGTGGAGAAAGCAGAACTGGAGCTATGATTCCTCTTCAGGTTGTGGTTTATCTGGGATGAGATCTTGACGATGGTGTTCCCCATAAATGGCAGGGGGACCTCTGGGCACAAATAATTGCATGTCATACTTAAGCCATAATTTAATATTAATGTTTTTCTTTTTCTTGCTGGTAAATGGAGATTTCCTCTCCAGACTCTAAGCACTCAGAGCAAAACTTGGATGCTTTCTTTTATTTCTCTCCATTTGTACCCCTTATATCCTTGAGCAATGCCTTTTCCCCTGTCTTCCTAAAAAGTCCAAGAATGCACAAGGCTTCAGGATCCTAAAAGTTACAAATCCCACTAATGGGAGCACCCCCTGGCAGCCCTCATCCAGATTAGGACCCTTAGAGAGGTCTTCATGTCTAATGTGGGTGGAGCATCCTTTTCCTCTTGGGTTAAAGATAAAGAACATGGTGGGCTCTGGGATCTGGTCCTACACTTGTCGGTTCCTAGTTTGTGTCTAACCTTGGACAACTGAGTAGTCTCTCTGGGATGCAGTTTTCATACAATTAAAGTGACAATAATAGTGGCTTCTACCTCAGGGTTGTTTTAGGAATAAATCAGTCTATTCAGTGTATATGCCTTTGTGCATAAGAAGTGGTGGGTCAATGCTTGCTATTAATATCAGGCACTTCATGAACACTTCTCCTTGTCCCGATTCATTCAACATATATTTATTGAGCCTCCTGTGTGCTGGATACTAGACACACAAGGTAGGATACAGATACCCCTGGCCTCAAAGAGGATACATTTCAGGAGAGGCAGAGCAGCATGCAAGCAAATACAAGCCTCGTGGGTAGTCTGATAAAGCTGCCCTGGAAGAGGACAGACACAAGGGCTTACATCTCTTCAGGAGGAGGGGAGTGTCAGAAAAAGCTCCAGACTGGAAGTGCTCTTGTTAAACAATAAACTAAAGATATTAAACATTTTAAGAGCAGAAATCTATTGGAATCTGGCAGCACCACACCAGGTGTGGTTAGGAGTGCTACACTGTCAGGAGCTTCTGAGAGGCTTTCACAGAGATAAGGCAGAAGTAAGGAAAGTGCTGATTGGCTACAGCCTAAAGACCAGTTGGCTGTTTCTGATTGGTTGTCCTTAGCATCCTGATTTCATAACATTGAGGAACTTACTTACAGGCTTAGATTTTGGTTTGCTTACCTAGGCTGCCAAGGCATTAGGCCACCTCAGTCTGATGGCCTCTTTGTTTAATTGATTAAACCTATTCGCCCTTTTGGTCATCCTCTCATGCAGGAGACATTGACTGACAATTTGGTGTTAGTGCCGCTGTCACTCACTCACAGTTAAGTTGCTCTTGTCTCATTGTGAAACTCACAGGTTTTGATGTCAGATCCGTGGAAGATCTGTTTTTGATGTTCATCTCATTTTTCATCTTGTTTCTGTTTCTCCAAGTGCAGTGAGACCACCTGATACACTGCTGATGGCTGTGAACATGCATTTAAGACTATCGAGAGAACACAGCACACCAGGGGCTCTACAATGCTGACTATAGGAGGATAATACCAAGAACCTGAAGTATACACTTTGACCAGGGCCCCCATGAATCAAACCAATTGGTATCAAATATATCAAAAAATGTACTAGAAGGAGCATCAACCTGTTTTAGCCAAGTGGCTTGATTAATTTATTGCATTTGCTCTAATACCAAAGGGGTTGATCCAGGTACAGCAGGAGATATTTTCTATGGCACAGACGACTCCTTATTCAGCCAGCAAGTAATCTATAGCAATTATAGTATCTAAACCACCTTAGCGAGATAGTCTTGGGACTTTGTTATGTCACTATGGCCTTAGCCCCAGATGCATCAATAGTGCTCAGAGTTAAGGGGCATTGTCTTCCCAGTGTTAACAGAGGGAAAATGAAACTAGCAAGAAGGCAAAAGGAATAAAGATTTCATATTGGGGATGAAGATCTTGATCCATGATCTTGGGAGAGCTGTCTCCCTCAAGATGCCATCTGCTTCTGGGGAGGAACCTCCCTAGTCAATTTTACCTCTTCAGCTGGTGTGCAGTTCCAAGGGTCTGGAAGAGCCCGTTTTCAGTGGGGGATGTGTACCCAGGTTCAGGTCCCTAAAGTTTGGCTGCCATCTGAGTAGTGAGAAAGACTTGGTATCGTCCCTTCCAAGGAGGTTCAGGAGTTGTCATTGTTCTCAGTGATTCCAAGTCAGAAGAGTAGGAGAAAAGTGGAAACACTAGTTTGGAGAGTTGTAGCAGGTATTGGAGGAAACTAAAAGAATTCAGGATCCAGTTCAGTTTACAGGTACAGTTGTTTCCTTTCACCTTTATTATTTCTAAGTAGTTTTAATTACATATATTTATTAAAATTCTTGACCCTTAGAATCCTTTATTTCTAGTGAAAACTAAGAAGTAAGCAGTGTGGACTATGATACTAGCATTCTGTGGATTGGCATGTTTATAAATACCTTTCACAATTGCTAGAAGTATATTCTTCCTTTTAGTAATTTTTCAGTGTGGCACAAAACATGTTTCCTGGATAGCATCAAGTATCTTTAGTTCCTCTGCCAAAGAAAGCCAAAAGTGAATAAACCTGTGTTCAGTAATTAATATTTCAGTATTTTATCTTACTTGGAAATGATCTAGATGTTTAATGACTTTCATTTAACTTATCTCATACAACTTTAAGGTTTTAAGTTACCAAGAAGACTTTGGAAACTAATCTTAGGTAAACATATCATAAGGTATGATTATTGTTGAAAAGTACACTTTTAAACTATTACTTACATCTCCTTAATTTACTTCTTTTCAACAATTATGTTTACTCATGAAAATTTCATGAGACATTGAACAGCCAGCCATCATCTTAAGTTACCATTCTTGCTGACAAAACAGAGATTACATAATTTTACTTTACATTTACATAATTTAACTTTAGTTAACTCTGGTAGAATAAAAATGTTCAACTTAATACTGATTAGTCTAAAGAGATGCCTGTTTTAATTAAACCAACACAGTTAAACTAGGTTTCATTTACCAAAGATTATGCTAGACCATGTGAACTTGAAAAACATTTGGGTTGGTTTCTATATTTCTTAGCACACACTTGATCTATATAAATGTTTGTTTTTTCAGCCTATTAGAGTTCTTTACAAATTAATTTTGGCTATAATATCCAAAGGTAGGAAAATATCACACATCTATCACATACATAAATATACAGACAGATGCAGAGATCTTATAGGCTTTGTTTAACATTTTTAGCCATGGGATACATACAATAAGGCAAAACTCACTAGTTTATAAAAGAATGGTTGGATCTAAAGTGCATATCAGGTAGACAGAATAAGTTAAGGTTACTTGCTCAGATGACTTATTTTTTTACTGATATTAGTGGGGAAAAGTTTTAAGATCCTTCGTCCACTCACTCTCCAAATACCTGCTGTTGCTGCTGCTTTTTCTTCTTTTTTCCTGATAAGCATGACTTCTCTGAAGTTTGCATTTCATGAGATGCCTCTGGGTTCCTAGAGAAAACTAGGTAAAACATCATTTACATTTCACAGCTATCCCTGGGAGGGAAAGGATCGATAGCCAATGTGTTTTCCTGCCCTTGTGAATTTGGAAAGGAAAGGACAACATGAAATTTCCCCTTCCTCTCACCCATGCTCCACAGATCCAGGAGATCTGACCTTGTTAAGAACTGTTACCCTTTGCAAGGCTCCTGCCAGTTTTCCCATAATGCTGTCTGCAGGATTCCAAGCAAGTGGAGCGTCCCAGTGGGTCTCATCCTGGTCACTAGAAACCATAGAGGAGGAAAAGTAACTCTCTCTCGACCCTTCATAGTGAGTGCCTGGCTGAGACCCTTTTCTCTAGGGTCTTGTAACTGGATAAGGTCATCTCAGGTGGTTAAAAGTTCTCCACTGCGGCCACTGTAACTCAAGATTATCTTTGGTAAAATTAACTTCATTTTTAAAAATTTGTATTTATTAATTTTAAATTTCTTGGCTGTGCCACCAGGCAGGTGAGATCTTCGTTTCCCTGCAAGGGATCAAACCCTCGCCACCCCTGCACTGGAAACTGAATCCCAACTCCTGGGCCAGCAGGGAAGTGTCCAGTAAGGTTGATTTCAAGACAACATTTTATTAACCTGAGGCCTCATACCAGACCCGGTCAAGTTTCTAGGTCAAACCCAGTCGGTCCTGATGGTGAGTTGCATGACAATGTGAATGTACATAGGGCCACTGAACTTTAGTTAAATATGGTTAAAATAGTATGTTTTATATTATGTGACTTTTAACCCCAATTGAAAACATTAAAACAAAAACAGTCCATCCTGCACCAGGTTTCTGGTTTCTGTTCATAAGTTGAACCCAGTCCGTCCCCAGACCCATTTCACTTTCTAAGTTGGAACTGGTTTGTCCCTGGACCCGGTCCAGTTTCTGATTTGGACCCAGTTCTTTGCTGGACCCAGTTCGCCATCAGACCTCATTCGGTTTCTAAGTCAGACCTGGTCTGTCCTGGCCCCGTTTTTAAGGTGGACACAGTTTGTCCCTGGACTCAGTTCAGTTTCTAAGTTGGATCCAGTCTGATTCTGAGCAGTTTCTGGACCCAATGTGAGAAAAGAAACGTGTGAAGGTCCAGGCTCTGAGAGGGACTCGCCCGTCACCTCGGGAGGTGAGTGGACCGCCCATCAAGTGACTTCATAGGTACCTGTTGGCTCACTGCTCCTGGGGGCTCTCGGGGCTTCTTTGGTTCCCTGTGCTGATGCCAGAGCTGTTAAAAGGTAAACTGAGGCATATTAAAAGTTCGTAGAGTTTCTAAGCAAAATCAGCTAGAACTGGGCAGCACCAAACCGGTGTGATAAGGGGTGTGCTGCTGACAGGAAGTGCGGGGGCTGTGGGAGGCTTTTTAAAAATTTATTTAATTTTAATTTATTCTTTAATTGGAGCGAAATTGCTTTGTAATGTGTTGGTTTCTGCAGTACAACAGCGCAATTCAGCCATAATTATAGATCTATCATCTCCCTCTTGCGGGAGTGGGTGTGAGGGCTTTTATAGCGAAAAGGCATAATCAAAATAAGGAAATTATTGATGGGATGTAGTTTCAAGCCTAGTTGGCTGCTTGGTATTAGTTGTCCTTAGGTTTCAATTTGGTAACCTTGAGGCATTTACAGGCTTAGATCCTGCTTTTGATTTGCTTATATAGGCCTCCAAGGGGTTAGAGTCACCTCTATCTAATGGCCTCCTTGTTTAATTAATTCAATATGTTTATAAGGTATCTTCCTCCTTTTCCAGGTTTTGGGTTTCGCTTTTTTTGTTTGTTTCGTTTTTGGCAGGGCATTAGAGGATTAAGATAGCCATCAAATATCTTCTAACAGAATTTTTTAAAAATGTCTTAATAGGTCATCTAGATTGAGCTGCAGAGATCCCTTCTCTTGGCTGTAGCAAGGTATGTCCACGTGCCAAATTTATGCATTGTTCACACTTGGCCTTTGGCTGGGCCAGGTGCGTGGCTGCTAGCAGAGCCTCAGTTTTGTGCAGGTCTTTGCCTCCCAAATCCTCAGAGAATCATCCCGCTTCCCTCCTCCCCCCCACTACTGAAAGAGATGGATATGATATAAATTCTCCTTTTACTCACTGGGTTTTATTATCTGGGCGGGAGTGTCGATTAAATGCTGCAGTCGGTCTTCCTCCATGCTCTGAGAATGAAGGCAAAACCTTAGGGCGGGGTCACTCAACTGGGTCCCTGATACCTTTTTGCGTGTGACTCCCCGAAATTATCCAGCCCTGCTGCCTGACGCCAGGCTTCTTGTTATGCTGTAGACTGGTGCAGCTGAAACTATCCTGATCACGCCTCTTCTGCAATTGCAGACAGTTAAGTTTTTGGCACCTAGCATGATCTTTGTATTCATTGTAATGTTATTGCTGAAATGCCCCCCAAGCCCCGGACTGAGAATGTATTAAAAAAAAAAAAAAGGCATAAAGACATAACTGATGGTGAATTTGAAGTAGTCCTTCAGTGTATTCAGGGTTAAATAGACTTTGTGAATGAAGGGTAACAACCGTTTATGATACAGTTGCAACTGAGATTTGCTCTTTTAAGTTTGGAGAAAAATTTGAATGCATATCTGGAACAGCCTGTGGCCTCAATACTTTTGATGTTGAAACTTTTTCATTATTTTTGTCTCTAGTGATATGCAGACTTACATTCTAAGAATGTGTTTTGTGGTTAAGGAATATTCTGATACAAACTTGTAGTGACTCTTTTACAAAAGTGGCAATGCGTCTTAATTCTTAATCCCTAAGTGCTGCTTGTCAGGTCAAGTGGGGAATGACCTTTGCTTCTTGGCTCCCACCCTTGGTGTTTCGAATGATATAGAAATGTCCTTCCAAGGTGAAATCCAGCTCTTTACGTGTGGTTTCATTATGAAGAGTTCCAGAGTGACACTGTCAATGACTGCCAGCCAAAACTCACCAGGAATACACTTTTTCAGCTTAAGTGGAACCAGTTTATCTCTTTCCTTCAGTCTGGGAGAAGGTACACTGTGGGGAGCCTTGTTAGAGAACTTGGGCTTATGTTGAGTGATCTGGGGAGTGATTAAGGAAGTGGAGCTTCGTTCTCCGGTTCGACGCTGTCTGGAAGAGGGGATCATACGACTGGGTATTTGAATACATCTTAACTGGGAGGGGGATCCAACTGAGGCTGAAGCTGTAACTGACAAAGACACAGCCGTCACTTCTTTGGATGAATAGGGACTGTTTTGTATTTTGTGTTTGGACAGTATTTGAATTTTGTCTGTTCAGGCATGATTACAGAGTGGGTGTCTTAGTGACCAAGGTCCCTAAACTGGCCTTTTCTGCTATTCTGTGACATTGTTTAAGGTCAGTAGGAGAACAACCAGGCCCAGTTGTGAAGTCCTGACCAGTTCCTAGGTGTCAAAAGCTGCTTTTCTTCTTTTTATTTTTCCTCAGTGGCTAAGGTTTACTGGGGCTTCCCAGGTGGCTCAGTGGTAAAGAATCCACCTGCCAATGCAGGAGACAGGGTTCAATCCATGGGTCGGGAAAATCCCCTGGAGGAGAAAATTGTAACCAGCTCCTGTATGCGGTCTCATAGAGTTGGGCACGACTGAAGCGACTTAGCAGCAGCAGCAGCCAGTATTCTTGCCTGGAAAATGCCGGATAGAGGAGCCTGATGGGCTACGGTCCATGGGGTCACAAAGAGTTGGTCATGACTGAGTGACTAAGCACACAAGCACAAGATTTATTGAGTGTTTCTGCTGTGGTGGGCATGGTACTAAGTACTTTACACTTCAGACTGCATCATCCCCACCACCTTATGAGATGGTATTCTGATTATACTTATTGAATCGATATAGAAACTGGGACCTGCATAGGTAACTGGCCTGTCCGAGGTTGGGGTGTGAGTTCAGCCAGATGCCAGAGCCCATAGTGCTCTTAACCACTCCTTCCCAGAAAACCATAATACTGTGCTTGGGCAATCAGACTTAAGTCAAGGTCACTTTATAAATAATAAGGCTACTAATATATATGAGGTCTAGCTTGAATTTGAAACAAAGCACAAGTATGAAAAAACATAACAGCAGCACATCTGTATTAGGAAGCCTTTTAAAATTATGCTGTATAATGATACTTATTGACATGGAAAATTATTAATGGTATAGTAACAACAAGGAGAAGGCAATGGCACCCCACTCCAGTACTCTTGCCTGGAAAATCCATGGACGGAGGAGCCTGGTGGGCTGCAGTCCATGGGGTCACTAAGAGTCAGACACGACTGAGCGACTTCACTTTCACTTTTTACTTTCATGCATTGGAGAAGGAAATGGCAACCCACTCCAGTATTCTTGCCTGGAGAATCCCAGGGACAGAGGAGCCTAATGGGCTGCTGTCTATGGGGTCGCACAGAGTCAGACACAACTGAAGCGACTTAGCAGCAGCAGCAGCAGCTGCAGCAACAACAAAAAGCATTGCAGAAGGAATTTGGATTTCTCCTCACCCAAGGAGCTTTTTAAACCTGCAGTTTAGACCCCCTGTGACAAAATACTGATGGTGGGCCTCCAGCATCTGTGCACCCAAGAATTCAAACTCTTATTGAACAGGTTAAGCCTAGTGTTTTGAGGGGTTAACTGAGGCAGGTATTTGTCAGGCTTTCCTGTTGTGTGATCAAGAACATTCATGGCCAACACCCAGCTTACATTTGGGTTCTGATGATTTCAGAGCTGTGGAACATGGCTGTTTAACATTCTCTATGGACTTTACCCTTCTACAAGGTAGGTACAATTTTTTTTTTTCTGGCCACACCACATGTCATGCAGGAATTTAGTTCCCTGACCAGGGATCGAACCTGGTCCCCCTGCAGTGGAAGTGCTGAGTCATAACCTTTGGACCGCCAGAGATGTTCCCCAAGATAGGTACTATTTTCTCCACTTATAAACAATAAAACCAAGGCTCAGTGACCTTTAGGGACTTGGCCAAGGTGGCACGTCAGTAAACCTGTCTTCCACTCTGATTGCAGTTCCCATGTCCTGCTACTTTCTCAGTTTACTTGTTAACTTCCCATTGAGTTTTACAAGCTTTGAAAAAGGCTTGCAAAAGTCTAAAGAAGTTTTAAATGTCTCTGTCTTTATGCCGCCATGTAATCTCTGCTCTCTGCACCTGTGACATATCAAATTAGGGCTTGCATAGGGAATATTATTTGCATGAAAAAGGACCCTGAGCTTACAGTCATAGAATCATTTCAGTCTTCAGGATATTGAGTCATACCAACTACAATAGCCAGATTATGAGTCTCCTTACAGTTAGAATTTCAGAGAAATTTACAGAAAATAGTTTTATACGAGGGCCAAAATATCAAATCAGGTTTTCTTAATTTGACCTAATAATGAGAGTCTCCAAATGCCAAGACCTCTGAAATATTAAAACCTAATTGAAGTTTGCATAAAAATTTCAACAGAAGCATTGAATGTTTTATCTCAAATTTGTTTTACTTAAGGCTCATGTGATGTTTCTGAGTAAAATAACTATATTCTTGACTAATTTCAATAAAATGACAGTGTTATAAATAATAAAATCTGCTTCTGTTAATTATATATTGTGAATTGGTGAATCTTGACTGGGGAACAGAATTCATATAAGCTATAAATTTTGCTGTTAACCATATTCTGAAACTTATTAGTTTTTTGATCATTTAAATGTTCACATTCCAATCAGTGGATCTAGAAGAAAAGCAGTGTTCTTTGGTTTTATCATGTTTGAAAAATGACCCTTTAGTCCCTGTAATTAATTTGTTTTTTAGATGTTTGGAGAGAACATGGTAAAGAGAATTGAGATACAGTAAATATTTATTATTAGCTTTAATCATGGCTATAGGTTTACTTCCCCTTTCCTTGAATCTGTGAGTATTGTTTATAAGATGTCATGTTGACATTGTTTTTAAGACTCTAAGGAAGAAACTACGATATGAGTATATGATAAATGGATCATGAAAAAAGTGGCATAATCATCAGATTAAAAATCATTGGCCTAGATTATCCTGCATTATACTAAAAATGGAAACTTTGGGCTCAAACGTAACTGAAAATTATTTTCATATTTTATTTTTCAGAGATTAATTACTATAACTATGATATTTAAAAGAACATTCAAAATTCTAAGGATGTACAGTGACACATAGGATTCAGCCTCCAAGCTCTGTCTATGTACACAATACTCTCCAATGAGGATTATCATTCACAATGATGATTCTGAGGTATTGTCAGATCTGTTTCCATGCTATCCAAAAGGTTGGATTCTTGGCATCACTGTCATGTAAATTGTGTGACAGTGACTGTATCTGGTTAGCCTCACAGGATTTGCCATATTCCTTATTCTGGTAAAAGGTCTCTCTTTTTAGTCACAGGCTGGGCACATGGTCAGGGTTGACCCAATGTAGTATTATCTCATCTCCCCACCAAGGTATTAGGCAAAAAAACAGTCATCTCAGTTGTTGTTCAGAGCCAAATAAAATCGTTCCCTGTTCTTTCTTGGTACTTGGACACAGAGAGAAAGCAACTAGACTGGGACTGGGGCGACATCTTCCCCACCTGATGGAGAGGCTGATCTTCATAACAGTGTACAAAGCTAATTCATAAAGAGAAGCAGAAACAAGTTGAAATCCTGGTGGGTAAAGTGTCCTGATTATGATGTTTCCGGAATTCTCAGATTCTGCAGTTTTTTCCTGTGATAGCTGGGTAGCTCACTCAATCTAAGGCAATGCATTCTGTTTTCTTTAATCTGGGTTTTCAGATGGGTTTCTGTTACTTGCAACCAAGAGTCCTAATGAACATAACAGTCAACATGCTAAGAACTTGCTGATGTGGCCATTATTTTATATGTAGCAAAGGTGGAAAAGTGAGCCAAGTTATTTAAGACACAGTTTTTAACAGAGTTTGAAATTAATATGAAGGATTTATTCCACAAACCTTGAACCAAATTTTGTTTTTCATTTTATTAGCATCCACTTAAAGTTTTAATAATGAAAAATAAGTATTAGCTGTAATGAGTATTCTCATCTCACCTTGGGTTTGCAAATGCTTTTCTGAGTGTGGTAACACTCAGTCCTGACTTGTGCATGCTGTTATGTAATTGTTGGTATGTTGCAGGAGGAGACTAGAAAGGATGATGAAAGACCAGTTCTCAAGTAGGAACAGAAAGATGCAAAAGGGGCTGAAATGTGAAACTAATTCTGCTTTTCTTTACTCAATACTTGGTTTCCATTGGAAGAAAACAGTAACTAGTGAATCTGATTCTCAGAAGGGCTGTAACTTACAGCTGGTGAAGTTGCACAGACAAGATAGGAATTATTTTGTGGCTATATAAACATGTTACTAAAAAGAGATTGGACTCTGATTAATGCATTAGATGGTCAGATCTGCAACCCTAGTTCTTCATGGTGGTATTTCCCCAGATGGCCACATCAGCCCCACTGATGGGGCCAGCTGGTGACCTGCAAAATCATGACTCCAGACACTTTACTCCCACGTGTCAGAGTCCTGTTTCTAAACTGCCTGCTTGCCCTGTACCTATGGAGTACCCAAAGTATCTCAAATGTAACAAGTTCAAGGGAAACTCGACCTTTCTTCCTAAACTTCTGCTGTGAATCTTAGTGGCTAAATCACCATCCACCCTCTTAGTCAAATCATATACCTGAATACCAACTGTTAACTTTTCCCCCTCACCCAGTCATTCAATTCTACTTTCTAAGTAGCCCTTCAAATTTGTAGTTATTCATGACACCCTCTTCCTCTCAGCTCCCTCAGTAATCATACACCAAGTCCTAGCGCTTAAATAGCTATCCAATGTATATCTTTTATTCCATCTGAGCTGCTGCCACCCTCATTTGAGCCACTGTCATCTCTTCCTGTGTAATGGGACCTCCTTGACAACTCCTATGTATCTTCAGGGCCTTGCACAATTTCAAGTAAACCATCATTTCTCCAAAAATGCCTGTCAACTGAACTAATCAGTTGGTCAGTTAATTAGTGAATGTTCAGCCTTCAAAGGTCTCAGAACTTGGCATTGTTCTTGGTATATCTCAATTGCTCCAGAATTGCTTGTTGAATAAAAGAAAAAAGAATCTTTAGCCTTCAAAAGTCATCTTGATCTCAATTTAATTTAAATTGAGAATGTGTAATAGAATATTACTCAGCCATAAAAAAGGATGAGAATTTGCCATTTGCAAAAGCATGGATGGACCTGGAGGGTATTATGCTTAGTGAATTAAGTCAGACAGAGAACAATGAGTACTATATCTTGTCACTTATATGTGGGATCTAAAAGATAAACAGATGACTATAACAAAACAGATCGTAGATATAGAGAGCAAACTAGTGGTGACCAGTAGGAAGAGGGGCAAGATAAGGGTAGGGGATTAAGAGGTATAAGCTACCATGTATAAGATAGGCGAGATACAAAGATGTACAGCACAGGGAATATAGCCAATATTTTATAATAACTTTAAATAGAGTATAATCCATAAAAGTGTTGAATTACTATATTGTACACCCGAGACTAATACAATGATGTAAATTAACTATACTTTAATAAAAATTTTAAAATGTGGATAAACAACATTAATAGCTTTGATAGAAACCCAAGTCTATATATTTTTATTTTCCTTTTATTTCTCAAAATGTAATAAAAAGGGAAGGCCTAAGCAAGAAAATACAGATAGACAGATTTTAGTAAAAGTTACATTGATACTCAAAATGGAAATCACATCCCGGAAATTTATCAAGTAGTAACTGTTCATTAGGAAAAACAAATTCAAAGTTACATTTTATTTTCAAAAAAAGAGGAATCGAGTCTTAAATGAAGCAGGCTACCCAGGTAATGAATATTACAGATGTGAGGATTAAAAAATCATTGCAGAAAAAAAGGAACGTAGAACACTGCTGCTGCTGCTAAGTCGCTTCAGTCATGTCCGACCCTGTGTGACCCCATACATGGCAGTCCACCAGGCTCCGCCGTCCCTGGGATTCTCCAGGCAAGAACACTGGAGTGGTTCGCCATTTCCTTCTCCAACGCATGAAAGTGAAAAGTGAAAGTGAAGTCGCTCAGTCATGTCCGACTCTTCGTGACCCCATGGACTGCAGTCCACCAGGCTCCTCCATCCATGGGATTTTCCAGGCAAGAGTACTGGAGTGGGGTGCCATTGCCTTCTCCGGTAGAACATTGCACTTAGCAGTAAATTTGGAAAGCTCTTCCTCTGAGATGGAGAATGACACAAAAATGCCCATTATACCTCACTCCTATTCAGTACTGAGGTACTCGCTAGAGCAATAAGGCAAGTAAAGAAGTGAAAGAAAACGTTTGAAAAGGGAAAAATGAAGTTTTCATTATTTTCGAATGACACTTATCTATGTAAAAAAAAAAAAAACAAAACTAACGTTCCATCAGTATTTAAGCTATAAGAATTATTTAATGAATACATTTACTAAGGTTACTACAACTATGTGCCAGCAATAAGCAAAAATGAAATTTAAAATACCATTTACAGTAGCATAAGAAAAGCCCAATACCTAGAATAGAATCTAATAAAAGGTACAAAAAACACACAGTTGTAGCCACGGGTTCCAGGAAACAAACTCACTCAGAAGGACGATGCAGATAGTGGAGTGCAGTTTATTACACTGGAGGGCCCAAGGCAGAGTCTCCTCTTGGCCAAGGACCCTGACCATATAAGGTATACCCTACGTGTACATGCACAAACCCACCTCCCCAAATTCCCCGACAATCAAAGTTAACCCATGATTCATATGCCTTAAGCCTAGGTAGTTAACAGTGGACTGTTATCAATAGGCCTGTGGTCATACCCCAATAAGCATAATAGAATGTATGATTCTATTCGGTTACACAGATAATTAGGGTATTCTTTTAGCAATGGAGAGCCCTGGGGCTCTTCCTTCCAGGGTCCTGGTTTTCCAGTTGGTATGTCGTTTCCATAGATACTGGGCATATAGCTCAAAGTCCACAGTCTGGCCCAAGATGGAGTCCTGCTTTCAAGATAGAGCCTGTTCTGTTTCCTCCTTCAACACCATTATTAAGATAAACAGACCTAAATAAATGGAGGACTATATCGTGTTTATATATTGGGAGATTCAATATTATAATTTAGTTCTCCCCAAATTGATCTATAGATTCATAAATACAGTGTACTCCTAGCAGTGTTTTAAAAAGTTGACAAGTGAATTCTAAAATGTACATGGAAATGAAAAGGACTAGAAACAGTCAAGCATATTTTGAAGAATAAGAAAAAACCTAGAGGAATTAGAAGATATTGGATATCATGACTTATTATAAACCTACAGTATTTAAGAGACTGTGGAATTATGTAAGAATAGACAAGCAGACGAATAGAGAGTCCACTGAGAGACCCCCACATGTCACTTGAATTATGTAAAAACAGTTGTTTCAGTGTGGTGGAGCAAGGATGGTCTTTCTAATAAATGATGCTGAGTCAACTGTATGTTCATATGAAATAGGTATCTTGATCCCCTAACTCAGCCATCTGCAAAACCAATCTCAGGTGGATTGTAGGCACACATGTGAAAGGTAAAAACAATAAAATAGAAGAAATCTTAGGAAATTTTCTTCACGACTTTGGAGGTAGCAAAATGCTTTTAAACATAAAGGGCACTAATTAAAAAGAAAAAGTGTACTACATTGAAATTAAGAACTCTTGTTCATTAAAGGGCAGCATAAAAATAGTGAAAAAAATGTGGTCACAGTGTGGGAGAGGATATTTGCAAAGTGAGTGACTTCAGCAGGGGCATGCAAATTACCAAGATTTTATCATATGCCTGCAAGTTCTTTAAATGGAAATGACCCATGGCTGATTCTTGTCAATGTATGGCAACAACCACCCCAATATTGTAAAGTAGTTCAGTTCACTTCAGTCGTGTCTGACTCTTTGTGACCCCATGGACCGCAGCACACCAGGCCTCCCTGTGCATCACCAACTGCCAGAGTCCACCCAAACCCATGTCCATTGAGTTGGTGATGCTATCCAACCATTTCATCCTCTGTCGTACCCTTCTCCTCCTGCCCTCAATTGTTCTCAGCATCAGGGTCTTTTCAAATAAGTCAGTTCTTCGCATCAGGTGGCCAAAGTATTGGATTGCTATTGCTGCTGCTGCTGCTGCTAACAGTCGTGTCCGACTCTGTGCGACCCCAGAGACAGTGAAAAGTGAAAGTGAAGTCGCTCAGGTGTGTCCGACTCCCAGCGACCCCATGGACTGCAGCCCACCAGGCTCCTCCATCCATGGGACTTTCCAGGCAAGAGTACTGGAGTGGGGTGCCATTGCCTTCTCCCAGTATTGGATTAGCCTCCAATTAAAATAAATAAATTAAAAAAAAATTTTTTTAATGGAAATGACAGATAATACCAAGTTTTGGCAAGGCTATGGAGCAACTGGGACTCTCATACCTTGCAGGTGGGACTATAAATTGAAACAACTACTTTTGCAAATTGTTTGGAAGGCTTCAGTAAAGTTTAACATGCAGTACCCTATGACCCAGCTATTGTATTCCTGACTCTATGCCCTCCAGAAATGCATACATAAGTTTACCAAAAGACAAGAAGGTTCATAGTTGTTGTTCAGTCACTAAGTCATATCCGACTCTGTGACCCCATGAACTGCAGCAGACCAGGCTTCCCTGTCCTTCGCCATCTCCCAGGAGTTTGCTCAAACTCAAGTCCATTGAGTTGGTGATGCCATCCAACCATCTCATCCTCTGTCACCCCCTTCTCCTCTGACCCTCAGTCTTGTAATAGCACCTAGACTATCAGCTATACAAATATTCAATTGTAGACTGGATACATAAATTGTAATATATTAATAAAATAAAATACATCACAGAGAACAAACAATAAAGGTGAATCTTTCAAGGATATGATCATTTTTCTACTTTAAAAAATTGAATTATAATTAATTTGTAATATTGTGTTAGTTTTAGGTGTTTGGCAAAGTGATTCAGCTATGTGTATATATATGTATATAATTTTCCATTGTAGGTTATTACAAGAAATCGAATATAATTCCCTGTGCTGCCAAGTCGCTTCAGTCATGTTCGACTCTGTGCGACCCCATAGATGGCAGCCCACCAGGCTCCCCCATCCCTGGGATTCTCCAAGCAAGAACACTGGGGTAGGTTGCCATTTCCTTCTCCAATGCATGAAAGTGAAAGGTGAAAGTGAAGTCGCTCAGTCGTGTCTGACTCTTAGCGACCCCATGGACTGCAGCCCACCAGGCTTCTCCGCCCATGGGATTTTCCAGGCAAGAGTACTGGAGTGGGGTGCCATTGCCTTCTCCTATAATTCCCTGTGCTACATAGTAAATACTTGTTGCTTATGTATTTCATATATAGTAGTTTATATTGTTAATCCCAAACTTCTAATTTTTCCTTCCTCCTTTCCCCTTCAGTAACTGTAAGTTTATTTTCTATATTTGTGAGTCTCTTTGTTTTGTATATAGATTCATTTGTATTATTCTTCAGATATCAGATGTAAGTGATATCATATAATATTTTCTCTTTGACTTGACTTGACTTAGTATGATATTCTCCAGGTCCATCCATGTTGCTACACATAGCAATAGTTCATTCGTTTTTTATGGCCAAATAGCATTCCATTGTGTGTATACTCACCACATCTTCTTAAACCAGTCAACTGTTTTTGGGCACTTGGGTTGTTTTCCTGTCTTGGCTGTGGTAAATAGTGCTACTATGAACATTGGGGTGCATGTATCTTTTTGAATTAGAGTTGTCATCTTTTCTGGATTGGGGGTGGGATTGTGGGATCATGTGATAGCTCTATTTCTAGTTTTTTAAGGAAACTCTGAGCTGTTCTCCGTAGTGGCTGCATCAATTTACATTCCCACCAACAGTGTAGAAGAGTTCCCTTTTCTCCACACACTATCTAGCATTTATCATTTGTAGACTTTTAGATGATAGCTATTCTGACCAGTATGAGGTGATATCTCATTGTAGTTTTTATTTGCATTGTTCTAATAATTAGTGATGCTAAGAATCTTTTCTTGTGTCTGTTGGCCATCTGTATGTATGTCTTCTTTGGAGAAATGTCTGTTTAGGTCTTCTGCTTATTTTTTGATTGGGTTGTCTGGCTTTTTTGTTACTGAATTATATGAGCTGTTTGTATATTTTGGATATTAATGCCTTGGTAGTCACATCATTTGCAGGTATTCTCTCTCTCAAGGTTATTATTGAATGAAGGAAGCTACATACTGAACAGTACTGGTGGATAATTTCTTTTATTTACAGTTCAAACATGGGGAAAAAGTATATGGTGGTTAAGAGTTGAGATAGTGTTTACCCTTGGGAAGAGGGACAAAAGAGGATATTCTAGGTTCTAGGAATATTCTACTTTGTTATGTGGTCACTAGTTACTTTTGTGAAAAGTCACTGAGCTGTGCTGTACTTTAAAAATTTGTGTATGTCAATTTAAAAAATTACCTAAAGAGTTTGCTTATCAGGCATGAAAAATAAGGTGTCAGAGAAGAATTTTTAGAGAATGCTTAGAAATCAATAAGTAAAAAGATTAATGACCTAAAAGACAAAAAACAGGCAAAGAAATACACCACTTAACATGGGAGAAATTTAGCAGAAACATTTGAAAATATGTATAACCTCATTAGTGTTTAGGGAAATGTATCTCCAAACAAAAATTTTAAATTTCACATTCTCAAGTTGGCAAAAATGTAAAGTCTAGATAATGCAAAGTTCTGGTAAAGGTACTAGGAGATGAGATTTCTTAAATGCTAGTAGAAGTACAAATGGGAAAAACCACTTTGGAGAACAATTTGACCATAGATCATAAAGTTGGAGATGCACTATTTTTGATTCACCAGTTCCATTTTTAGCGAGCTATCTAGAAAAATTCTTAACTTTATGTAGCAGAGACAAGTATAATAAGAATGTTCTTTATAGAATTGTTATTTCAAAAGCTTATGAAAATTATTTAAATAGATGATAAATGGAGAATGGATAAAATATATAGCATATATTCATATAATAGAATACTACACAACAAATAAAATTACATAGAGCCATTGTATCAAAACCGTAGTAGTTAGTAAAACATGATGTTAAAAAGCATATAAAATAATACAGTAAATGATATTTGTATGCAAATGCACAGACACAACAAACTCATAGTGATGGCTCTTTTTCCAGGAAAGGAGAGAAACAGGGCGAGGGAAGGGGCACATTTCAGGGAGGGGGTTTTCCCATTGCATAAATGTGTAACTCATGATTTTTTACTTAAAAATTACTGAAACAAGTAGTATACAATATAAAGAATTTATACAACTGTGTGGTAAGCATGCAAGTATTTGTTATATTATTTTCTCTAACATTCTATGTAGCTGTGATATTTCATAGTAAAGTTTTAGCCAGAAGAAAAGGTGAAACACTGGGCTATTTTCCACAGAAGTAAACCCCTCTGAAAAGGAGAGCTAGTTATACATGTGTGTTGATGACACTTAACTTGATCAATATCTTGTTCCTATATTCAAAAGTACAGCCAAACGCATTGGGGATTGTTTTCAGATGATAATAGCTGACAGTTGTACAATGCTTTCTTTGTCAGACTCTTCCTTTTCCTGCTCCCTTCTTGTCATTCTGTTTTCTCGCCCTCTCTTCCATCTTCCTACCCTTCCTTCTTTTGCTCTTTCAGCCTTTAAAATTGTAAAATATTGCATTTATTTAAAAAAAACTGCATACAGCTTAACAAACTGTTGTGAAACAATTTCTTCGAAAACCAAGATTGAGGTGCATAAACATAGCATGGTCAGCCCCCAGAAAGCCCCATTATGCCAGATTCTGTTCCGAGGGGCACACAGAGGCAGCATGAGGTGGAGCCTGTATTCTGCGCGAGGTCATTTGGTTCCATAGTCTGTGTGATGTGTTTGTATACACATACCTTTCAGTTTCCTTGTATGTAGGCTGAGGAAGATATTCATATCTGACTCATAAAATTGTTGGAAAAGGTTAAATAATATATTGTTAAGTGCTTATAACAGAGCCTGGTACATATAATTCGTCTCCTGCAAGGAAGTAAGGGCCAGAAAACTCACAAAAGAGGCGTGAAACAGAACACATGTACAGTTTCCTGATGTAATATTGAAATGAACACGTAAAAGTTTAGGAAAGAGCACACAGTTCAGAACTTGAGAGTCCTAAAGAGACCTAAAGCTTTCCTACCCCCAGTACTTTTATGTAAAGGAGAAAAGTATATTTTGCAATGGATTTGTAGTATAAATTCTGCGTTTAGAAAGAGATGTGCATCCTAGGAGAAACACAGCAACAGAGAGACAACAGGAATAGGAAAGAAGATTATGCATTGTGGTCATTGCTGATCACTATCTCATCAAAAAAGAAATTAGTAAGCATCACATCCTAGGGGAGAGACTAAGGAGATGAAACCACAGAAGCACGTTCCTGGCCTCATGAAACGAGATACTAGTCATATAGATGAATTTACAAATTCAGTGAAAAAATAATGTAATGATAAAGGAAATACAGGGGGCCAGAGGAGCAATTTCATGTCTGAAGGTCACAGAAAGGCCTTCTACAGGAGAATTTATGCTGAAAGAGAATGATTGTAGAGGAAACATTAGTTGTGGAGCTGAACAGAAAAGCAGAGGCAAAGATTTAGAAGATGTGGCCAAAGCTGACTTTGTCTAAAGTCTAGACATCAGAGAGCACTCTGGGGGCTGCTCAATGCCCAGTGTAGTCTTTCTGACCACAGCGGACAATGGAAAACGTGGTCAAGTACGTCACATTAGCTCGCCACGTTTTCTAAATGCTTATGTTGGATCGTGGCTGATCTAAGTCACTTATCTTATGAACAGCTCTGGGGCTTCTCACTGAGATTGATAGATTAAATGTGATAACGTTATAGTTTATTGAATCTTTTCTACCATTTTTTCATTGTTTATATCCCAAAGGAAAAAAATACAAATAACACTGGATTTATTTTATAAACAGAAAGCTCCTAGATTCCCTATAAAGACAGTGTCTCTGACCAAATAGAGTTGTGCTATCAAACTTCCCTTTTTTGGAAATCTTTAACAATTTTCATCCAACAATGTTTAAAAAACAGTTTTTAGGATTATAATAAACTGATGTTGTAAAATAGCACTTGGGACAAGTCATGCATTCTTTTCTCATTGTTTAAACTGTGTCATTTCAACTGGACTTAAATATTAATTCACTTTTATTAGTTTTATAACATTTTCCAGGCAACTTTTAAATGGGAACTGATTATTTTGCAGATAAGTCTCTTACAGACTTGAGACCAATGGACCTTCCAAAAGGATCATGAAAACAGCAAAATGTATAGTGTTCTAATTTTTAGTTCTTTCATAAGTGAGGATGATAAACTTACAGAATGGCCTATATATATATTTAAACTTACATAATTAAAATTTTATGCACAACTGACTATCCATATCAATGTTGTTTATACTAAAATTTTAAGTTTCAAGGGGAAAAAAACTGTGGTTGATAAACTCTGAGTTATGTAATTATTCTGGAAGACAAATGGGGATAGTGAGCTTTAACATGAATTTGCTGGAAGAACTCAAAATAACATAAATCTAAAACCCGCAACATCCCTATTTCTTCCTAATGGCCCTTTCTTTAGCTTTGAGGACACATTAATCCTTTTAATTTCATTTTCCAATGTACAAACTGAAGGTA
Organism: Bos indicus x Bos taurus; assembly: GCF_003369695.1. Lineage (NCBI taxonomy): Eukaryota > Metazoa > Chordata > Mammalia > Artiodactyla > Bovidae > Bos > Bos indicus x Bos taurus. The sequence continues at coordinate 8,881,217 of NC_040105.1, read as the reverse complement.
GTCATGCCTATTATCTTCCAAATTAATAGCAATCATCCACCTTTTAAAGACTTTATAAAGGCAGTAGTAAAGGACTAGGATTAAAATTTGGAGACAAAGGTCAGGTTGTACTGGACAAGCAAGCTAGTTCCTAGGAAGCTATGTTGTGTGAATGTGAAAGTTGCTCAGTCATGTCTGACTCTTTGCAACTCCATAGACTATACAGTCCATGGAGTTCTCCAGGCCAGAATACTGGAGTGGGTTGCCTTTCCCTTCTCCAGGGGATCTTCCCAGCCCAGGGATTGAACCCAGGTCTCCTGCATTGCACACAGATTCTTTACCAGCTGAGCCACAAGGGAACCTTATGGAAGCTATGTTAGGTATGTTCTAAATTTCACTGAATGTCACTGCTCTGCCTAAGTGACTTTATTTCATTTAGCAAGCAGTATATAGACATTTTATATATACAGGCTTCCCTGGTATATATGTGGGCTTCCCTGATAGCTCAGTTGGTAAAGAATCCATCTGCAGTGCAGGAGACTCTGGTTCAATTCCTGGGTTGGGAAGATCCACTGGAGAAGAGATAGGCTACCACTCCAGTATTCTTGGGCTTCCCTTGTGGCTTAGCTGGTAAAGAATCTGCCTGCAAAGCGGGAGACCTGGGTTTGATCCCTGGGTTGGGAAGATCCCCTGGAGGAGGGCATAGCAACCGACTCCAGTATTCTTGCCTGGAGAATCCCTTTGGACAGAGGAGGAAAGAGGAGCCTGGCAGGCTACAGTCCGTGGGGTCACAAAGAGTCAGACATGGCTGAGCGACCAAGCACAGCACACATATAGGCATTTTAACCACACCAGTTTATTAGTATGTATGTATTAGCAGTATGTATGGGGCTCCAAAATGGTTTGAATTTTCAGAGTCCATTTGAATTGATCCCATTTCTGACATAAAGAGGTTTATTAAAAGGATTTAGGGGACAATGAAATAATTGAAAGGGATGGGAGAGTGAAAGTCATGCAGTTGCAACTGTACTACTGATTTCAAAGTTACACAACCATAGCCAGGATCTGGAGTTGCAGAAGCTTTGGCTCCCATAGCCACAAGTGTCACTGCTTATTCATACCTGTGAAGCTGGAGAGTAGACCCTAGGAGATGGAGGCCAGCAACCACACAGACTCATAGCTGTCTGACTGTTTGCAGCTTGCACAATATCTTTTAAAATTAGTCACAACTGTTGACATATATACATCACTATGGGCTTCCCAGGTGGTGCTAGTGGTAAAGAACCCACCTGCCAATGCAGGAGCCAAAGGAGACTCGGGTTCAATCCCTGGGTCAGAAAGATTCCCTGGGGGAGGAAATGGCTACCTACTCCAGTATTCTTGCCTGGAGAATCCCATGGACAGAGGAGCCTGGTGGACTATAGTCTGTGGGGTTGCAAAGAATCAGACATGACTAAAACTACTTAACACACACACACACACACACACACACACACACACACACACACACTCTACTATATATGAAATAGATAACTAATGACAACCTATTGTATAGCACAGTGAACTCTTCTCAATGCTCTGCTGCTGCTGCTAAGTCACTTCAGTCATGTCCGACTCTGTGCGACCCCATAGACAGCAGCCCACCAGGCTCCCCCGGTCCCTGGGATTCTCCAGGCAAGAACACTTGAGGTTGCCATTTCCTTCTCCAATGCATGAAAATGAAAAGTGAAAGTGAAAAAAAAAAAAGAAAAGTAAAAGTGAAGTCGTTCAGTCATGTCTGACTCTTAGCGACCCCATGGACTGCAGCCTACCAGGCTCCTCGGTCCATGGGATTTTCCAGGCAAGAGTACTGAAGTGGGGTGCCATTGCCTTCTCCGTCTCAATGCTCTGCTGCTACTGCTGCTAAGTCACTTCAGTCGTGTCCGACTCTGTGTGACCCCATAGACGGCAGCCCACCAGGCTCCCCTATCCCTGGGATTCTCCAGGCAAGAACACTGGAGTGGGTTGCCATTTCCTTCTCCAATGCGTGAAAGTGAAAAGTGAAAGTGAAGTCGCTCAGTCGTGTCTGACCCTCAGCGACCCCATGGACTGCAGCCTACCAGGCTCCTCCGTCCATGGGATTTTCCAGGCAGGAGTACTGGAGTGGGGTGCCATTGCCTTCTCTGCTCAATGCTCTATGGTGACCTAAATGGGAAGAAAAACTAAAAAGGAGCGGTATATGTATAACTAACTTTGCTGTACAGCAGAAACTAACATAACATTGTAAAGCAACTATACGCCAATAAAAAGTAAACAAAAATTGAATTGTTAGTCACAATTGGACTTTTATATAATATAACCCAAGGACTAAGTGATAAAAAACAACCACTGTTTACACATCTTGATATAAAATAGGAGGAGAGAGAAAAAGAAATATGGTTAGTATATAAAGATATATACATAGAATGACAAGGAAAAAATATCTGTAGCTACAATATTCCTCAACTTGGCAACTAATCATGTATATATTTGGTGTTTACAAATGTTTTTCCTTTTGCCTTTGAATAGTATTTCAGCTGGTTAGAATTGTGTATATGGTGAGATAATGTCACCCAGTCTGGTGATGAACTTACCACTGCCATGAAAACCAAACAGGTTAGAATTCTAATCCCAGTTCTCCATCTTGGTGCCAAATACTGTTTTAGTCAATTACATGCAGAAATCAATAACAACAAAACACTAGATATTTCAAGTAGAAAGGAATTTACTACAGAAAATTAGGTGCTAGGAAACTCACTGCAAACAAGGCAAGAGCTGAATTCAGGAGGGCTAATGGTTTAAAGATCGCACCATAATCACCGTGATCAATAAGTCAGGAAGCAGTTACTGTCGCTGTCACCACCACAACTGGGCCTCTTATTCATGGAGCTAGTAAGTAGACCCTGGAATGTGGGGTGTACAGGTACTGCAATTGCTCATGTCCACTTCACTTTTCAGACTCCAAAGCATCAGGAAGATGTCTCTTTTTATTTTAAATTTCATACACATATAGCTTACTAATGAAATCTAAATCATGTCACAAATCCTAGCTGTATGAGAGTCCGGTAAATGTAGTTTTTAGTCCTCTAAACCCCCATGAATACAAGGTAGGAACAAAGAAGGGCATGAGGAAGTTCTGTGCTAGCACACTTATTATCACAGACATTTATTTATGTTACTTCTTGGCTTTTGTTATTACACTCAGTCTTAGGAGGAGTATCTTTATGCACACACCATTTCTCACATATCCTAGGAATTGTATTGTTGGCTTAAGAGATAATGCACGTTGAAAATTTCTATTAAGCACTGCCACTCACACAGAGTGTTCTGTGGATCAGAAGTATTGGCATCACCTGGGAGGTGGTTTGAAATGCAGCATCTCAGGCCTCACCTTCAACCCACTGAACCTGAGTCTGCATTTTCACAAGATTCCTGAGGGTTTGTGTACACATTTCAGTTTGATTAGTACCTGGATAGGGATTGTACATATTGAATTCCCAGTGGCAATATACGTATGGTGTTCTCACAGTATCTTCACTAAGACTGTGCTCAGTCTTCTTAATATGTTTCAAATTAATATTTGAAAATAGCATTTCTTTTTTATGAATGAAACTGAACATCTTTTCAGATTAAATAAGATGATTTTACATCAGTTTCTTTGAACATACATTATACATCTATTGAATTACTGGTCTTATCAACTTAAGAATGTCTTTAACAGGAAGAAAACTAACCCTTCATCTTTGCAAATATTTCCCCCATTTTGTCATTTTCCTTTTTGTTTATAGATTAATTTCCATACAGAACACACACATATTTTTATCTGGTTGATTTTGTTAGTCTTTTGTTTCATAAATTAGAGATTATTGTCCTATGTTTAGAAAGACTTCTATTGCCTTGAAGTTATTTTAAAGACTCGTGTTTTGTTTTGTGAGGATAAAATCTTTGATTGATCAGAATGTATTTTGCTGAGAGGTATGAAATAAGGATCTAACTGGATATTTAGCATTGATGACTACACATCAAGAATTCTTAGCCTGCATTCATGAATGCACAGAGCACTTAAAGTCCTGAAATTGCATGTGTAGTTGTGCATGGATTTTCAGTTTTCTGAAGCAAACATCTGTAGGGTTCATTAGATTCTAAAAAAAAAAACAAACTAAGAACCATTTCTCTATGTGTCCATTATTCAATCGGTTTCAGTTACTTTCTGAATTTTCATTACCCCCAAGTGTCCAGTCAGATCCTTCTCTTTACCTTCAGACATGGGCATACCGAAGTTGGTGGGGCCCAGGGTAATCATCAGAACCCTAATAAGAGAGGCAAGAAGATCAAAGAAGAATGAGATGGAATGACAGAAGTAGAGATTGAAATGATGCACTTTGAAGATAATGGAAGGGGCCAGGAGCCAAGGAATACAGGTGGCCTCTAGAAGTTAGAAGAGTCAAGGAAGTGGATTTTCCTCTGGAGTCTACAGAAAGCATCAGCCTTGCTACAGGGACTTTGGTTTTAGCCCCTTAAGACTCATATAGGCCTTTTGACCTCTAGATCTATAGCAAAACACATTTGTCTTATTTTAAGCCACTAATTTTTTGATGATTTATTACGATAGCAATAGGAAGCTAATACATGATATACCATTGGGAAGGCAGCAACAAAGTAGCTCAAGAACTTAACAAATTTGCTAGTCTCATAACAGGTGATATCATGGGCCCAGATGATACAGCATCCAAGCCCGTCTTAACAGGATACATTTATGTAAAGTTAAAGGAAAAACACACTGGACTTGCAGATCAGCTCTCTTCTGTTACCCTAAAATTGCAAACAACTGAGGCATTACTGAAAAGATGGATGGAACTGAAAGAGATGGAAGTCCATAGAACTTTGACTCTTTTTTCCCATCTGGCACTCTTACCTTCTTTGTCTTAGATTCTCAGCACCTTGTGCCATACAACACCTTTCTGTCAATGTATGAAATGTCTAGTTATGTCCCTGTTTCTCAAGTAGGGGGAAAATGTAAGCAAAGATTCTCAAGCAGAAGGGAACATAGCAGTGAGGCATGCCCAAAGGTAAGAACACACTGAGCATTAGAAAACTAGAACTGAGTTTAACTTGAGGGCAGAGGAGAAAAGTGGAGAAACGCTAGCCAAGGCAGGTTTGAATCTAGCATGTGCAATATAGTCTGAATGTTTGTACCTCCTCAAAATTCCTTTGTTATAAGCCTAATGCCCAAAGTGATATTATTAAGAGGTGGGGACTTTGGGGAGGTGACTAGGTGATGAAAGCAGAGCCCTCATAATTGGGATTAGTGCCATTATAAAAGAGGCTCCAGAGAGCTCCCTCATGCCTTCCACTATGTGAGGACACAGGGAGGAGCCAGCAATCCAGAAGAGGGCTCTCTGTAGAACCTGACCATGCTGGCACCCTGATCCTGGGCTTGCAGTCCCCTACAACTGTAAGAAATACATTTCTGTTGTTTATTAGGTGCCTGGTCTGTGGTATTGTGTTGTAACAGCCTGAACAGATTAAGACACCACCCACTTCTTGAAAATGGGCACCTGGTGGAGCTTGGTCCCATGCCATCTGAATACCTCACTTCCAAAGCCACACTAAGATAGTGTGACTATGACAGTATGGTCAGACAACCAGAATTTGTAAACCAGGGTCAACTCATAACTCCAGCCTCTTGCTGCCCAGGGGAATCTGTGGAGCTGAAATCGACAGACTCCTTTCAAGGCCACAGGAAAGAACCTTTAGTAACACTTGCTTCAGAAGATCTCTTTCCTTAACCCCAGTCCCCTGCTCCTTAAAGCAAAGAGTTCTATCATTCTCTAACTGTAGTCAAGGACAGAATTTGTTTGTTTTTAGAAGGCATTGACAGACAGACAGTGTTAGCTAAGCCAGATGCCTTTTCATGTTTGGTGAAATGCAAATAGTAACAAAAATTGCTAAAGGGATGTTGAAGAGTTCAAAATGACTGAGGATAGTCATCACCACTGTGGAGGGGCCTCAGAGTGGGTATAGGTAGCAAGAATATCTAAGGTGACTTTGAATGGAGCTGTATTTTGATCATTTTACAAATGAAAATGTGCCAATGTAGTCATGATATAATTAAAAATAAATTTGTAAAGAAAATATCTGTATTTGAGAAGCTGAATGTTGAGGAACTAAAGATAAAAAAGACCCCCAAACCTCAACAGTAAGAAAATAGCACTGAAATCAACCCAGATAAAAGGAAGCAAATGATGCCTTTACATGGATGAGCATAAGCCACCTAGAGATGGAATATCAAGGGAAAAAGAGACATTAGATACTAAGATGACGAAAGAAGAGTCTGGAATAGAGTCAGGGCATACCACGAATATACAAGGAGAAGCAACTCTCTTATTCGTCTTCATTCCTCTGGTTCTAGAATAGTTCTTTGTAATTATGCATGCTTACATGAACACACATTGGATCTGTTTTCTCTTATTCTATTATCAGGTAACATATGATATAGTGACTCTGCATCATAATATTTAAGTTATGGGATATTAAGAGAAAGAGTAAGCGTCACTTAAGGACTTATCTCCTCATCTGGGAAAGGAGTTCGTATGTTTTTGGTTGTACACAGGATCATGTTAAGTAGAATTATGACGTTGTTAGTTATTGTGTTTGGAGATTAAGCATGGTTAAAGGAGATACATATTAGTGTCAAGCTGACAAGGTGTGGCCTTGTGATGGGTGATTTTATATATCAACTTGACTGGAACATGAGATACCCAGATATCTGCTTAAACATTGCTTCTGAGTGTGTCTGTCAGAGTGTTTCCAGAAGAGATTAGTATTTGAATTGGTGGACTGAATAAAGCAGATTGCCCTGTCTGAGGTGGATGGGCATCATCCAACCAGTTAAGGGTCTGAAGAGAACAGAAAGGTGGAGGAAGGGGGAATTCTGTCTCTGCCTGGCTGCTTGAGCTATCAGTCTTCTCCTACCCTTGGCCTGGGATGTATACCATAGGTACTCTGACTTCCCAGGCCTTCGGACTCAGGTTGGAATTTATACCACTAGATTCTGGGTTTCCAGCTTGCAGATGGCAAATCCTGGGACTTTTCGTTCTCTATAATCTCATGATTATAATAAATCTTATAATAAATCTCATTTTAGATCTCTCTTTCTTACCTTCTCTCTCAAGATAGATATCTAGAATGAGATTTATTATAATATTTGCATATATGTACATAATACCTCTATATTCATTTCCCCTATTGGTTCTATTTCTCTGAAAAACCCTGACCAATATAGAAGGAATGTATAAATACTACTTGAGCTTTTATAGTCATTGTGGCCCTGTGTGTCTATTACTATTCCTATACCATTTATTCATTCACTTCTTAGAATTGAATCAAGTTCTCAATGAATCCTTTTGTTAATTTCATAAAAACATACCTTAAGTGAGTCACATTCCATTGTCCTAACTTTAAGCCTAATGTACGCATATGGAAAATAAAAAAATTATGTTGATTAAAAAATAAAGTATAACAAAAGACCTGAGAGAATCAATCAGTAGAGAAAATGGGGAAGTATTTTGGATATGATAACACTTTGTGTAAATGTGATCTGTAATTATAGTATTCAGTCTCATGTGACAGGCTGAGACTGAGTTCCTGAACTGCTCTTGGTGGTGGGTCCAGTTTCTGTAGCTGAGTCGTTGTCCCTCACAACCTTTTATTTTGTTCCCCTTAAGCAGGGCCTATTTCTTTCTCCTTGGGAGTGTTGATGGATGTGAACTGGTCCTTTGTTTTCTCTTACAATGTGTCCTTCCTCATCAGTGCTGCCAATTTGCAAGAAGACGCGGAAGCTGAGGTGCCTACCAGCATATTGTGACCCTAAGTTTATTGAAATGAAAAATTATAAAAGGCCCAATGTGTCCTAATTCTGCCATATATTATGCTTTTGTAGCAAATAATTAAAGGGTCTTATGAAAATGGACAGTTATTTGAGAATTATAAATAATTCATTATCGCTGATAAACTTTTAGCTGGAATTGTCTTATCAGATTTTCTATGCAGTTATGTGGAACTGTGTTGTGACAACGCAGGTAATAAATGCATAAGTATTGATAGAACAAGGAAGGGAATGTCTGGAATAAGAATGGCAAATCTAAGGCATGTGTGTTATCCTCGTTCACTTCCCAAACCTGTGGCCAACATCAGACTCTTACCACTTTAAGCCAGATAGAACATCAGAATCCTCTACACAAAGTTCTAGGAAAACACTGCATGTTCATTGGTATTGACCAAAGACTTGAAGCCTCTTGTCATGTCCAGGAAAATGTAAGGGTATCAGAGTGGAGGAACATAGGCAGGGGTGACAGGAAGAGGCTGAGGAGCTGGTCAACATGTTATTGCAAAGGGATGCAGTACAGTAGCCAACTAGGTGATTGCCTTTCCATATTCATAGAGCCAAAGAGCATCACTTCTCAAAATTTAAGTATCAGTACATAGAAATCAGCTGGGGATCAGAATCAGCTTCTGATTCGATAGGTCTGCACTGGATCCCATGATTCTGCATTTCTAACAAGCTGATAGATGTTGCTGACATTGCAGGTCCAAGGATTGCATCTTGAACAGTGATGATGGACATTTACTTACAGAGAGTTAACTCATCTGTTGGGCACAGGACTCTGTACTCTTCCTCTGTGTTGTAGAGGAGAGAGACTAGAGTAGGAGTCAGAATACCCAAGTTCAAGTTTAAGTCCACCACTTATTTTGTGACCTAAGTCTTTAAGGCCAATTTTTCTTATTTGTAATATTGGAACAGAAATACATACCTTATGCACTACTCAAGGGGATCAAATAGTTATCTTTGTATGATATTTAGAAAAGGCTCATTAAGTGTTAGTTAACTCTGAACCTGTCACAATCACTAGTATTCCAAGAAGACTCAGAATTTCTGGCTACACACCACCAAAGTATCTAGAAGAAAAATTTTATCAGCCTTCCAGATGGCTGTCGACATGATGCCAAGCATCCAAATATTTGGACTGCATTCAAAACATATTCGACAAGCATTTTTCTCCCTTTCAGATGGGTGTTTTGGCTTCAAGAAGACAGAGTGAGGGGATTTTACGTAGAAAGATGTTATCTATCTAACTTCACTGGCTCTTTTGTATACTTTGGAGCAGCTTACAGACATCGAAGAATGGTAATGCATGCAACATGGATAATCTCAATTTTCAGAAAACCTTTGATAATGTTCCATCTAATGGACTGCCTAAACCCAAGACAGCGGGGATGCTTGATAGAACCATGGGAAAAGGAAAAATTGGCTAGAGAACAAAACAAAAAGTTTAGAATAAGACAGAATGGAAAATAGATAGAAGATGGGGTTGCATTCAAAGAGTAGGGGAAGAAGTCCAGATGTTTGCATTGTGACTGTGACATAGATTGATGTGCAAACTTCCCAGGTAGCGCTAGTGGTAAAGAACCCATCTGCCAGTGCAGGAGACATAAGAGATGTGGGTTCGATCCCTGGGTTGGAAAGATCCCCTGGAGACGGGCATGGCAACTCGCTCCAGTTTTCTTGCCTGGAGAATCCACATGGATGGAGGACCCTGGGGGGCTACAGTCCATGGGGTCACACAGAGTTGGACATGACTAAAGCGACTTAGCACATGAGCTACAGAAGAGGCAGTTAAGACTGTAGTTTTACCATACAAGAACATCAAGTTTGATGGTGATGTGAACTTTATGACACTCTTAACATTATAAGGCCTACATATTACACTAGAAAGACAGTTAAGGATACTTGAAATGAAACCGCTTCTGATTTAAGAATTAAAAATAGCCAGCTTCAGCACAAGACTTTTAGTAGAAATTTTATGTCTTTAATTACTTTATCTTAACCCTGGGTGAATAAGAAAAACATATTCTTTTAAATCAGTGGTTCTCAACTAGGGGCAATTTTGCTTCCCCTTGACCTCCAGGGCCGTTTGGAGATATGTGGACATTTTTGTTTGTCACATCTGAGGGGGAGGCTCCATCTAATGGGACAAGGCCAGGGATGCCACTAAGCAGCCTACAGTTCACAGCACAGCTTCTTAACGGAGTTTTGCAGCCCAAATGTTAACAGTGGCAACATGAGAAACCTTGTACTCTGAAGTGCACAGGAGGGAAGAATTCACAAGAGAAGAATGTTCTGTACAAAGCATCTGTCTGAAAAAATCATTTGTTGAATGAAGTACTCATTATCACTGAAGAAAAGTGATCTAATACTAGAAACAGGAGGAGGGGGAGAGACAGAAGAATAGCAGAAATATAAGGAGAAAGATTCCTTCTCAGGCGAAAACCGTGAGCAAAAGACATTTAACCTTGCTGTGAACTTTTGTGTCCCCCTCAACTGGTGTTCCTCTTGGGTCTTCTGCTTAATTCACTTCAAATGAATTGGTCTGGAATTTGCTACAGAACAGGATCTGTAAAAAACTTCTGTTACATTCTGGCATGCAGATGTTTGAGTCTGTACATGCCAACCAGTCCCTTACTGACATCATTCTCTTTTAGAGAAAAATGTAGGTTCAATGAGAGAATGAAGAAGGTAGTTGGAACAAAGAAGGAATTCCAAAAGTTTTAAAAATGTATAAAATTTTCCTTTATTTTATGTAATATAAGAGAAGAAAGTAATTCTTCTAACTAGATGTTCCTAGAGGCACATTAAAAATAAAAACAGACTTGCTTTCAATAACCACATTCTAGGACCAGTGGAAGAGGCAGCTACCGTATGGTGTGCATTGAATGATTTCAGGGGTTCTGGAGAGGACTCCAGGCCCTGTTGTCCACTCTAACTCTTGTCATTTCACCCTAATGGCCACTTTAGAAGTTTTGCTTCCTATCATGGCACAAAACATTCTATTCAAGGTTCCTCAAGCAACTTACTCAGCTAACTCAATTTTTTACTTAACATGGTGTGTGTGCTTAGCTGCTCAGTCGTGTCCGACTCTCTGCAGCCCCATGGACTGCAGCCTACCAGGCTCCTCTGTCCATGGGGATTCTTCAGGCAAGAATATTAGAGTGGATTGCCATGCCCTCCTCCAGGGGATCTTCCCAACCCAGGGATCAAACCCAGGTCTCTCACATTGCAGGCAGATTCTTTACTGTCTGAGCCACCAGTTAACATGGGGATGAACCAGAATAGAATGGAACATAGCTCATAAGTTGAAGAGAAGTGGGAAAAAAGAAATCTGGCTGAAAATAGCAGGAAAAGCTGCCTTAATTTGCATTTTATTCAAAATTCAGACTTATTTGTAAGAAGGCAGAGCCCTGAATCATTCAGAATTCCCTCTTTCTTAATTCATTGGAAAGCAAAACATACCTGTGTCAGGGTCTTGGCTAGAAAAATGATGCTTATTGACCTCTGACTAGTTCTACTTAGGAGCTTGTGATGTATACCTCCGGAAGTTTGTCTGGTTTCCCAATATGAGAGGGTTTATCTGGTGGAAGGGGTGAATTATGTTGACTAATGTCATGCCAGAGCTAAGGACCCTTGAAGCAACTTGAGAAGAACTCTACAACTAAGCCCGTTTTTATGCACAGATATTCATATAAACTGGTAGTGTCTTGAGTTTCAGCATTATTGTCATCTTTCTTGGTTGCATTATTTATAAAGGTTAATTGATAGAGCCCTATAAATTAATCAATTTATTTTTTGAATTGGTTTGTGAGATACGTGTATGCATGGGAATATAGACACTATATATCTTAACAGATAAATGTGAACATTCTTTTCATCCTTTTTTTCATATTCTATTTTAGATTTTATTAAGGTATTAGTGAATTTTAAAGGTCTATATTCAATATCAAATAGGGCTAGGTATGGGGCTTCCGTGGTGGCTCAGTGGTAAAGAATCTGCCTGCAATGCAGGAGCCACGGGAGACATAGGTTTGATCCCTGGGTCAGGAAAATCCCCTTGAGGAGGGTGTGGCAACCCACTCCAGTATCCTTACCTGGAGAATCCCATGGACAGAGGAGCCTGGTGGGCTACAGTCCACAGGGTCTCAAAGAGTTGGACTCGACTAAAGTGACTGAGGACAGGGCTAGGTATAGGACTTTGCAGGTGGGGCTCAGTGGTAAAGAATCTGCCTGCCAAGTAGGAGACCTGGGTTCCATCCCTGGGTCTGGAAGATGCCCTGGAGGAGGAAATGGCAACCCACTCCAGCCTTCTTACTTGGAGAATCCCATGGACAGAGGAGCCTGGCAGGCTACGTCGATGGGGTTGTAAAGAGTCAGATGCGACAGAGTGACTAAGCAACAACAGGGCTAGCTATGCTTCCCTTTATTACATTTTTGTGGATCCCAGCTTATCATTGAAAAATCCTCATTTTTGTTTGAAAATGGGAAGGAGCAAAAAGACAATGGTGAATCGGTACCACCACTTATCCTCAACTGACCCTTTAGTGAAAGGGGCCATTAAATGCATCTTACATCTATCTACCTATCTATATATATCTACCTTGTATATATATCTTATATTATATATATATATATATATATATATATATATATATATATATATATCACCATATACAAAGGGGGAGGATATGTTATATATATCTTATATGTATATATTTAAAATGATTCTCAAAGGACACAGATGGCCAGTGTAAGTTTCCACCAGCCCCAATGCTAAGCAGCCAAGAATCTATTGAGGTGCTAGTCTGTCTGGCAAATGCTGTGTGTAGTTTTATCAAAGTGGTAGAGGCGAGATACTGGGGTGTCCTGAATATAGAGAGAGTCCCTCACTGGCTCTCCAAATTCTGGTGGTTGTTTAAAAATCCATTTTGCATATGTGCAAGCTTTGGGGCCATTTTCAATCACTTCTAAGACTCTCTTTTCTTCCACTTATTTCAGAACATTTAAGAGGGTCATGAGTAACATTGATAATGTGGAAACTTTACAAATGGAAGCTGCTCAGTTTGCATTTGTTGATTGTCATATTTCAGTCATAGATCATCGTCACCATAAAGCATGACTTAAGTCTCAGTATGTGAAGTTGACAATTAACTTTCCGCATGTGAGGGATTGATTTATGACTTTGAGTCAGTCAGTCAGAAGAAATGTAGAAGAATATAGAGAAAGCATGCAAGAATGAAGAAGAGAAAGTTACAGATTTCAAACAGCTTAATAAGGATGATTAAATATCTATTTTTTGCCTTGTTCTTTATCTGCAATAGTCATTTTGTAAATGTTCTGTTGGCACTAACCATTATACATATTTTGGAAGTTGATGTATATGTTTTATGGAAGAAACTATCAGGGACTTACCCCTGGATTATCCTCTAATGTAGTGTACTCATAGACAAACCCACATTGAGGGCATCACTATTACCAAGCATGTGTAAAGTCCTGACCCTGGAGGGTACAAAAGATGCCTAAGAAAGAGTCTACCCTCAAGGAAACAGCACTAATGATGGTGGCAAGAAGACATACCTCAGAAGGTTAGATGGCAATAAAAATGTTTTCCTTCTACACCAAGACATGTTGTTGGTGACAGGTACAGCCAATACTTCTTTACTAGGCAGAAAAATGCAACCCTCTCCCCGCAAAGATCTCTGCATCCTCATCCCTGGACACTGAAATGGTACCCTGCACAACAAATCACTCTTGCCAGGTATGATTAAGTTAAGGCTAGTGAGATGGAGAGATTATCTTGGATTATCTGGGTGGACCCAGTGGTATCACAGGGACTTTCTAAGTTGGAGGCAGGAAGGTCAGAGGCAGAGCAGAAGACGTGAGGAGTAAAGGGGATCAGAGTAAGACAGGGCCCTGAACCAAGGAACTCAGACGATCTCTATAATCTGAAAGAAGCAAGGAAACAAATTCTCTCTTAGAGCTTCCAGAAGGAAGCAGTCCTACTGACCCATTTTGCATTTCTTACTCCTACAATCACTTTGTGTCATTTTAAGCCACTGAGTTTGCAGTAAATTTTTACAATAGCCATAGGAAGCTAATGCACTTGCTATAAGAATGCACCTCATTTCAGTGAACCCTGAAGTCCACAGCTGTCAAAGGGAGGTGAGACAAAATCACTATTAAGTACTGACACATCATATTCTTGACTAATTAAATATCTAAATATGCGTTCTTCAGTGAATAAGACAGAGCAGAGGAAAAGCAGCCCAAGTGCAGAGAGGAGGAGGTGGGAGGCAATGCTTAGTTTTTCTGTCTGAATTTGCAAAGTAAGGAACGAAGGTGGTATGATTTTCAGGACTTCTCCAGTTTCAACTCCATATGAGGTGAAGTATCAGAGAATTGTGGTCCAAGTCTACCAAAGCCATTAATTGTTGGTTTGATTCTCAATAATGAACAAAGGTGTTTTTTTGTTTGTTTGTTTGTTTTTACTGAAGTCAGTTTTACTCAAACTGATGTTGTGTTGCCATTATCAGGTAAAATTGCAATGTTACGACACAGATTTTTTTCTATCAGTCTACAAAATTTTAGTTGATTATTTTTTTTTTGCAAAAGAATAATCTTGGTTTATAGAAGACCTTGGGGTGGGGTGGAAATGGACATGAAGGATCAAAGCAGAAGTACTAATTTAGGGATGATGGCACAGTGAAGGCAGCCAGTTCCTCATTGTGAGCCAGGCATCTCTTCCTACTGAAATTCACAAGGATAAGATAGAGTAGTATTACTGCAAGCACCGTAAAAAGAAAATAAATAAAGTAGGAAAGTCACTTAAGAGTGAGAAACCACTTGGTGTTCAAAGAAATATATTTTTATTTTTTAATTGCTATCCTAGGATCACTAAGGGACATGGACTTCTTATCTTAAAGGTCCCAGGAAGCTCAAACTTCAAGAACAGAGGATAATAAAGAAAAAGATCCCTGTACATATAAAATGCCAGATATTCAAGTGGCATTGGAGGATCCAAATGAATACCTCAGTAATGGTACAGAGACAGTTTTCACCAGAGAATCTGGCCATGATGGGAACTTCAGTGTGAGATGGCAGGGAAAGTAAAAAGGAAACAAAACACCCCCTCCAAAAGAAGAGAGAGAGAAATTAAGGCAAATAAAAATGATTTATGCAGGAACATTGTTGGGAAAGAACAACACTTCAAGAACTGAAGTGAAAGAATCCAAGATGCCACCTCAGTATGTTAATTGCCCCCTTAGTTCTAAAATCAATTCCACACCCTAGCTGAGCTCTTTCCTGTGCTTCTAGGTTACAGTAACAGTGATGGTTAATAAGAACCAGCCCCTGTGCTAAGTACCCCCCCATACGTTATCTTCCTGTGAAAGGTAGAGAGACAGACGAGAAAATCAAGGCCTAAGCTACTTGCCTGAGACCTCAACATTTCCAGTATGGAACCGCTCTCAAACTAAAATCTCTCTGGTTCCAAAGGTCATGTTTTCAAGCCCCCCACTATACTGAAGTTAAATTCACACGTGGCTGCAAGAATATTTCCTGGAAATGTCTTGGCCCTTATCCCTTCCATTAGTGCTTCTCTCCCCTTCTGTCCATCTTTCCAGCTGTAACTCCTATTAACTGTACATTGGAGCCCACCATTTCATCTGTCTTTTTTCTTGGCTCCTATTGTGTGTATTAGTCACTCCGTTGTGTCCGACTCTTTGCAGCCCCATGGACTGTAGCCCACCAGGCTCCTCTGTCCATGGAATTCTCCAGGCAAGAATACTGGAGTGGGTACCTATTCCCTTCTCCTAGGGATCTTCTCAACCCAGGGACTGAACCTGGGTCTCCCACATTGCAAGCAAATTCTTTACCATGTGAGTCACCAGGGAAGCCCCTATTGAGAAATTTTCAAATATTTATCCTTCTGGTCTCTGGTTTTCTCGTTAGCTCTCTCTTCTAATTCACAATTATCTATTCAGCTGTATCCACCCTACTGTTCAGCTTATTTACTGAAACCTTTATTATAATCATCAAATTGAATTTATCTATTATCTATGCTTGTTATTTCTATGAAATTTGATTTCCTTACATGCTTTATAAGTTTTATCTGTGAGCTCATTTTTAGAAGAAATGATCTTCTATAGCAGTCCTTTAATCAGCCTATTATTCGCCTATCATGGCCATCTTTGTCAGGACTCTACGGGGTGTCTCATAGCCCTTCATCTCTTTGGCTGTGGAGGCATGAACAAGAGACACCCAGGGCAAGTATGCAGCAGATATGCCTCACAGTCATCCTGAAGGAAGTCTAGCAAGTGGTTTGTAGACTAGACTGGGAGTTGGAAGACTATAGCCCATGAGCCAAATCCCCCTCTTGATTATTTTTGAAAGTTGAGTGAGCTAAGAATGATTGTGGCATTTTAAAATGGTTGAAAAATACATAATATTTTGTGACGTGAAAATGACATGAAATTCAAATTTCAGTGTCCATAAAGATTTACTGAAACGCACTGCACCCTTTTGTGTACATATTGTCTGTGGCTGCGCTCACCCTACAGTGGCGTTGTTGAGCACGCGAAGCAGAGAACACATGGTCCACAAAACCTAAAGTGTTTATTTTCTGGGCCTTCACAGAAAACTTTTGCCAGGCTACATCATCCCTATTTGAAAGTGAAAGTACACTCCACAGATATATGTCAAAATTCTCTGCTGGTATAAAGAAAACTCAGAGCACACAAAATAAAAAAGAAGGGCTGTGATTACCAGTACCTTCAGATACCAAGGAAATATCTAAAATGCCCCCACTTCGCACCATTATTTTCTCAGGAAAACATGCCATTCCTCACCATGACCACCAGATGGCGACTCCAATGGTGGCGCAAAGGTTCATCGACATTTACGTACATGATCCTTGATTTTCTGTCTTGGAACCACAGTGAGGAACTGGTACGGGTACGCAACAAATGGCCATGAAAATAAAGAATTAAGTTCAATTTTAAAAGGAACAGAATCCAATATTATTCTTGTCTCCTTGATCCTTCTTTTCACATAATTTCCTTCAGGAGCATGGGAAATAGAGGTTTGCATTACTTCACTGCTCACTTCTTGGTCAAGGATTCCTGTGTCTTTTTTTCCATAGTATGTAGTATCTATCCCTATAGCTTGTCCACAGTTGGGATAACATGTACACTGCTTTCCTTCTATTATTAGCTTAAAATCATTTTGGCATTTAAAGGTATATTTATCAGAATATCAACTTCCATGAGAATATAATGAAAGGAAAACCTACTTTGAACTGACAAACTTATTCCAATCTACATATCATTGGTGAGAGCTCATGGCATAGTCACATAAGAAGCAAGGGGATCTCCCAAAACAGTGCCAGATGGGGTGGCTGCTTTGCAGTGATCACCCCTCATGATGGAAACGGAGCACAATTGTTGGTGGGCAGCTAGCATCCTGCCATAATGAATATACATCTTTAACTCAAAGCACTTTAAAAAAAGAAAACTTAGTAATTGCTGTAGGTTCAGAAGTGTCTCCTCAAAAGATATGAAGTTCTAACACCCAGTACCTCAGAATGTAACCCTTAGAAATAAAGTCATTGTGGGGCTTCCTTCGTGGCTCAATGGTAAAGAATTGCCTGCCAATGCAGGAGACGTGGGTTCAATCCCTGATCTGGGCGGATCCCACGTGCTTCAGAGCAACCAAGCCCATGTGCCACAACCATTTGAACCTGTTCTCTAGAGCCCAGGCACCACAACTACTGAAGCCCTTGTGCCCTAGGGCCCAGGTTTCACAACAAGAGAAGCCACCCCAATGAGAAGCCCATGCATTACAAGCAGAGAGTGGCCCCCACTCACCACAACCAAGAAAGCCTGTGCACACTAACGGAGACCCAGCATAGCCAAAATAAGTCAATTCATTAAAAAAAGAGAGTCATTGCGGATATAGTTTACCCCAAAGTAGAAAGTCTGTGTATATTCCAGATATATTAGTTATTTAAGTATAATTTAATTGATTTTAAATTAATTGAATTTTAAATAAATTTGAGCAAATTCCAGGAGATAATGGAGTACAGAGAAGCCTAGCATGCTCCACTCCACAGGGTCACAAAGAAATGGACATGACTTGCAACTGAAAAATAACACCAAAGTAAATTTAAAATTAATTTTTTGTTACTTTTATGCTGCTATTAATAGTGAAGTAAGTCATGATCATTATACTGCACAAATAAGGAGAAGGTTAAGGAGATGGAGAAGGCAGTGTGTTCTTTATGGATATTTTCTTTTCACTCATCATTCCAGCATCATGTAGTTCTGCCTTGGTTTTTGGATGGAAACAGAAGGATGTTTTAATTTCCAAATGCACAGACTTTCAGCCTTTCAGATATCTTTATCACGTGTCTCTTTGTTCAGTCCTATTGGCTCAGACATCTCTGGTGACTAGTCCTGACACCATCCACACTTTAGAATGTCACGAACCTGAGGAAGCTTAAGAGACTTCTCTCTCAGGAGAAAAGGCAATCTCACTCCGTATGGAGATCTTAGAATAAAACACTCATGCCAAAGGCTTGGTGATGGCAGAAGGTCTTTATAAAGGAATATATATGTATATATTTTTTGGTTCAGACATATTACCTGGAGCAGAATTTCTCTGCCTGGTGTGATTCTGCACCCACCTCCCCCGGGCAGGTTGACAATGTCCAGGCACAGATTTGGCTGTGACAACTGACAGTTAGTAGGTAGAAACCAGGGAAGTTGCTAAACATCCTACAATGTACAGGCAATCCCCCAGCAGAGAATTAGCCAGTTCCAAATTTCAGTCATGCTGAGGTTGAGAAACCCTGATGTAGAGTAACACGTGTAAAAATAGCTCATATTTAGGTAATCCTTTTATGGCATTTGCTTTATTCTCAAAGCTGAAGTTTCAAATAGAATAATCTTGAGAATTCTAAGAATAATACTAACTTTCTGTGAAATTTGATCATGTGCCAAGCACTGTGGTAACTGCTTTATATAAGCAGGAGTGACTTACAAATTCCCAGATCTCAGTTTTGCTTTTGATGTACAAAATTGAGAATCTAGGAAATAGAGAATTTACAATTTTTTTACATTAAATTTATTCATGAATAGAACTTAATTTAAAAATCATAGAAACAGTGAAAAAATCATCAAAGAAGCTTAATTCCATGAGTGCTAACGCTTTTAGAAAAAAAAATAAACACAAATAAGCATAATGTTACTCCAAGATGAACATGTTGAGAATGCTTCCTCTTTTTGAAGAATATTTATCCCTTTGAGAAAATGTACATGATGCAATGTTCAATTAAAAATTCAGCTATAAAAGTATGATTTCAATTCATAGTGATACTTTTCTTTATAAATGAATGCATTGACAAAAATAGTGGAGAAAAAATGTAATGAATGAAATATACTATAATATTATTGTTTTTTGAGGTAAGTTTCTTCTTTATTTTGGTTATTTTATAAACTTTCCACACTGAATGTGTATTACGCACTACAAGAGGCAGAGGGGAGGAAAACAAAGAGGAAGAGACAGAATGTCCTTGGATGGGAACTCTTAACACATTCAGTGAATAGAGACATGCTTTTGATTGAACTATTTATGACTGATAATATTGGCTTCATTAATTGTACATAATTAATTGATTGTATGGAAAATTTATTAATTATACAGAATAGATCTGATGGGATAAATTACCCTCTTTCCATATTTGAGGAAATTTAAGCAAAATTAATTACTAGTTCACCTAACCAAATGTGCTTTGAAAGTCTTCATTTCCTTCATGCTGTGTCTATTTCTGCTCAATTTTGTTTTTGAAGGTGTGTGAAAAAGAAACATTTCAAATATTAGCTATATTTATTTCAAACATTCTTAGGTATTTGGCCAAATAGAGAAAACTCCCTGTATTTGTATTTAATGGTTCCTTTACCTATGAATCTAAAAACAGATTGTTGAGAGAAATTAATTCCAACTTCCAACTACCTTTTAAAAAAAATTCAGTTTGAGATCTTTCACAACTCAGACTTCTTAGAACTCTGGCTTCTGACCACAGATACTTAAGATAAATAGTATGGAACAGTCAAAAACCATACCTCAGTATTCTGAGCTTTGTACTTGGGAATGCAGCAAGGCACACTCAGATTCAGGAATCTTCTCTGCTCAGTTACAAGCATAGATGAAAAGACTCTGGCCCAAATGTAGGCATGGTCTCCTCAAAGATGAGACATCATTTTTTCCAAAATTAAACTGACAGGAATTTGAAAACTAGTTACAAATTTCACATTGAGTTAGCAGACAGGCTGTTCCAATTAGGAATGGTAAAAAGAGGCTCATTTCTCATTTCTTTTTATTATTATCAAAAACACTTATAAAAAGAGGCTCATTTCTCTTGATTATTATCAAAAGCACTTAATCAATGTTGTACTCAAGTGGTAGCAGACCAGTGGTTCTTAACCAGGGTGAGTTTTCACCCCCGGGGGCCATTTGACAATGTCTGGAGACAGCTTTTGGTTGTCGCAACTTGGTAGTGGGACACTACTGGCATCTGGTGGGTAGAGGCCAGGGACACTAATTTTGAAATGTGTGTTCAATAGATATGTGTGTTCTTGACATTGATTGTATTTCCAAAGTGGGTTTAGAATTTTTAAGGTATCTGTTACTGAGAATTGACAGGAGCCTTGAAATCAGGGGCTTCCCTGGTGGCTCAGACGGTAAAAGCGTCTGCCTGCAATGTGGGAGACCCAGGTTCGATTCCTGGGTCGGGAAGATCCCCTGGAGAAGGAAATGGCAATCCACTCTGGCACTCTTGCCTGGAAGACCTCCGTCCATGGGGTCGCAAAGAGTCGGACACGACTGAGCGACTTCACTTTCACTTTGAAATTAGGAATCCAGAACATTAACACGCAAGCTATGTAACTTTTAATGTACTTAACATTGTAAAAACTCATAGATTTTTAGAATTCAAAGTTGCATTCATTTGTTCCTACATGGGAATTTTTCTTATATTTAAACATGAAGCTAAACATTAAGTAGGAATGTGTAAGTAGGAAATGTGCCGATCATTAAGTTATTTTCTCTCAGCCCAAACTCAGTCTTCTATATTTTCCTCTTGATATTGGGGCTGAGAATCTGAAAAGTTCATTTTCCTTTTGCCAGTCGGGTCCTGGCAAGGAGGGTACTGCAGGGGAGACTGCAAAGCTGGAGGAGGCGGAAGGGACTTGCCCTTTACTGTTTGCTTCTCGTTCCTGTCAGTGTCACCCTGGCAGTGACTCTTTACCTGGCAGTGGCAGCTGTTTTCAAGTTCCTAGGTTTTTTCCCCCACTCTCATTGTATGACCTTAGAGGCACCAGCACAGGCCAACCTGTGCCCTCTCTTCAGAGGTCTGGGTATTAGTTCTCTGCTGACCTCCTCTGATCTCCTAGGCTCCAATATCCCCAAACTCTTCTCTTTATTTCGTTAGCCTTCGAGTGGTAACTATTGTTTGCAGTTACTTTGTCTGTCTTACCTCAGTGGGTCCTTTATGTCCCTTTAGTACTCCTATACCAGTTCAACCAGTTCCTTATATCTAATTCTTTCTGTTAAAATACCTGGTATGATTGTCGTTTTCCTGATTGAAAAATTAAATCTTTTTTTTTACAAATGATTGCCACAGTATAGTTCTTTATCCTCATCTGCAATATGTAGAAGTATGAAAAATGTAAGTTTTAACACTGCTTGAACTCTGTTAAGAAACAAAACTAACAGAAAATTAACCAGAAAACAGATAAAGCTATAGGCATTGTTAGAGTCTACTATTTTATACCTGGTTTCTTTGCTGCTGCTGCTAAGTCGCTTCAGTTGTGACTGACTCTGTGCGACCCCATAGAGGGCAGCCTACCAGGCTCCCCAGTCCCTGGGGTTCTCCAGGCAAGAACACTGGAGTGGGTTGCCATTTCCTTCTCCAATGGATGAAAGTGAAAAGTGAAAGTGAAGTCGCTCAGTCGTGTCCGACTCCTAGCGACCCTATGGACCACAGCCTACCAGGCTCCTCCGATCATGGGATTTTCCAGGCAAGAGTACTGGAGTGGGGTGCCATTGCCTTTTCTGACCTGGTTTCTTTTGGCTGACTTAAAATAACATCACATGTATGGGATTACATTCTGTTTCACCAGTGGAAATCTTTTTACAGCGTGTCTTTTGATTGTCCAAATCATTGGACAGTTTTTGGTGGCATCCTTCAGTTCCTTTTCAAACTTATCAAACACTCCCTTAGGTTCATAAGGGATAAGTGATCATAATTATTTTAGCCTACATCACTGGATGCCCAACCATTCTACCCCTATTATGTAGAGCAACCAGACACAAAATAAAAACTCATTATCCTCAGAGCATAGCCCAACTCTGCTCCTGAATGTCAGGACTTTCAAAGAAGGTACTCAATACATTCTGTGAGAGTCTTTAATCCATCTACAAGAGTTGCATCTGATGGTGGTACATTTTTACTGAAGAAGGCATCAGAGATAAGGTATTATTTGAATTGGATCTTAGGGGATAGACAGAAGTATTCTAGGTGGATGGGAGTGGAGAGGAAGACATGTCTGGGGGAATGCTTTCTGGGGAATTAGTTGTGTGGGCTGCCCTGGAATGCAGATGTGGGGGCAATATATGTGGTTAACCATGCGAGAAACATGAGCTGTGGCTGTGCTAAGAGGAGGGCATGGCAACCCGCTCCAGTACTCCTGCCTGGAGAATCCCCATGGGCAGAGGAGCCTGGCGGGCTGCAGTCCATGGGTTTGCAAAGAGTCGGACACGACTGGGTGACTAAGCACACACACATGCCGTGCTAAGGAATAGAATTTGGCCTGCAGCCAAGAGGAAGCCATTGAATGATTTTCATCAGTAAACTGGCATGAATAGGTCTGTGCTTTAGAAAAATACTTCTGGTAGCCATGAAGGAGTCAGATTAGAGAAGGAAATTTGAGGCTAAGTAAGACCCAAGTGGGGAGCCATCTCTTTATCCAGATGGGAGAAGGTAAGGCCATGAACCAAGTTGATGGCTGTAAAGATGGAGAAAAGGATATGCAAGCTTTCCAACATTATAATAATAAGAAGAAGAACTTAGGACTTACCTGGTGGTACAGTGGAGAAGAATCTGCCTGCCAACTCAGGGGCTATAAGTTCGATCCGTGGTCCGAGAAGATCCCACATGCTGTGGAACAACTCAGCCTATGTGCCACAACTACGAGCCAGTGTTCTAGAGTCTAGGAGCCACAACTGCTGGAACCCAAACACCTAGAGCCTGTGCTCTGCAACAAGAGAAGCCGCCACGATGAGAAACCCATGTACCACAATGAAGAGTAACCTCCACGCACCACAATTAGAGAGAGCCCTGCACAGCGATAAAGACCCAGCACAATCAAATCAATGAAACAGTAATCTTCAAGGAAAAAACCTTAGCACCCAAAGCTGGGAGAAGTGGGAAATGGCAACTGAATGCAAGATCCTTGACAAAATGAGAAATACAGAAATAGTGGGTCTCTGTCCCCTAGAGGCCCTCTTCCTATCACTTTCTTAGTGTGCTTTGGATATGTAAGACATCCAACAAGTATTTGTTGCATGATTTCCTTAATTAGGTTAACCTTCTTCAATTGCTATTCTCAGGCCTCTATTTTAGAGAAAAAAATTTCACTTCAGTTTTATTAATAACATTTGAATTTCTGTAGTAGATATAGATAATTACTGTGTCATGTATGAAACTATACAATGAATGGGAGGCATACTTTTTATTTTCCTCTTTTTCTTCTATTTTTTCTCTTTTTTTTGGGAAATTAACTTTGACATTCTAATTAAAAGATAAAAAACAAAAGCGAATTGACAGCAAAGTTTTTAGGTATTTTTTTTTCATATTCTTTTTTTAAAATTTTATTTTATTTTTAAACTTTACAATATTGTATTGGTTCTATACTGAATGTGCAAATTCCCAAATATGCCTTTAGCAGAAGATGAGAACTTAGTGGTGAAGACTTAAAGGTGTGAGGTGGATCTGACAACACTGTGTGAATATGAGTGTTGTGCTTCTGCGGGGCTCAAATTGGCCTCAGAATGAGGAATAGGAGGAGGAAAGAGCTGCAACATTGGCAGCAGCAGAGGAAGAGGGACACGAGAAGGGGAGGAGGAATAGGAGTAGATAAGTAGATACTGAGTTAACAGAACAGTGGATATTGAGCTCAATAGTTGACTTAAACCTGCTAGAAACCATATTGTGGATGTTAGTCACAAGTGCTACTATAAGGAGTGATATTTAAAAACCAATTTTGAGTTCTGTTTGGAATTCCTGTTGTGTTTGAATGTTTTGTAATTTAAAAAATAGTGTACTAAGGGACTAGATAGTGACTTCTAATGCACAGGTTTCCTTTCTTGGGCAATAGAAAAATTCTAGAGTTAGTATGTATCTTGCACAATTTGTGAATATACTAAAAACCATTCATTTTTACACTTAAAGAAATTTGAATCATAGTTTTAGTTCATGTTTTAATTGTCATCTTATGTTCTGTTAATGAAATTAGTAAACTTTCATGTGACTTTTTATTGAAATATGGCTATGGTGGTATTATATGTTACAGGTGTACAATATAGTGATTCATACTTTTAAAGGTTTATACCTCATTTATAGTTATTATAAAATATTGGCTATATTCCCCATGTTGTAGCTTATATTATACCTAATACTTTGTACTTTTTAATCCCCTACCCCTATCTTGTCCCTCCCCATTTCCTCTCCCCACTGGTAACCAGTAGTCTGTTCTCCGTGAGTCTGCTTCTTTTTTGTTGTATTCACTAGTTTGTTGTATTTTTTTAGATTCCACATATAAGTGATAACATACAGTTTTTGTCTTTGTCTGACTTATTTCACTTGGCATGTGCATGCATGCTAAGTCGCTTCAGCCATGTCTGACTCTTTGCAACTCTATGGACTGTAGCCCACCATGCTCCTCTGTCCATAGGATTCTCCAGGCAAGAATACTGGGGTGGGTTGCCATTTCCTCCTCCAGGAGATCTTCCTAACGCAGGGATCAAACTCATGTCTCTTAGGTCTCCTGCACTGGCAGGCAGGTTCTTTACCACTAGCGCCACCTGAGAAGCCCAGGAATACTGGAGTGGTTTACTATTCCCTTCTCCAGGGGATCTTCCAAACCCAGGGATCGAACCTGGTTTCCTGCATTGCAGGCAGATTCTTTACCATCTGAGCCACAAGGGAAGCCTCACTTAGCATAATACCCCCCAAGTCCATTCATGTTGCTGCAAATAGCAAAATTTCATTCTTTTTATGACAGACTAACATTGCTTTGTGTATATATATACTACCACTTCTTTATCTGTTCATCTGTTGACGGACACTTAGGTTGCTTCTATATCTTAGCTATTTTAAATATTGCAGCTAGGAACATTGGGGTACATGTGCTTTTCAAATTAGCGTTGTTGTTTTCTGATACATACCCAGGAGTGGAATTGCTGAGTCACATGGTAATTCTGTTTTTATTTTTGTGTGTGGGTGTTTTGTTTTTAAGTTTTTGAGAAACATCCATACTGTTTTACACCGTGGCTGCACCAATTTACAGTCTCGCCGCAGTGTAGGAGATTTCCCTTTTCCCCATATCCTTACAAATATTTGTTATTTGTGTTCTTTTTGATGATAGTCATTCTGACAGGTGTGAAGTGATATTTCATTGTGTTTTTGATTTGCTTTTCCCTGATGGTTAATGATATTGAGCATCTTTTCATGTACCTGTATTTCGTCTTTGGAAAAATATCTAATCAGGTCTTCTGCCCATTTTTATTTATTTATTTTTTTTTCTGGCTTTCATTATTTTTTTTTTTTTATTTTTTAAATTTTATTTTATTTTTAAACTTTACATAATTGTATTAGTTTTGACAAATATCAAAATGAATCCACCACAGGTATACATGTGTTCCCCATCCTGAACCCTCCTCCCTCCTCCCTCCCCATACCATCCCTCTGGGTCGTCCCAGTGCACTAGCCCCAAGCATCCAGTATCGTGGATCGAACCTGGACTGGCAACTCGTTTCTTACATGATATTTTACATGTTACAATGTCATTCTCCCAAATCTTCCCACCCTCTCCCTCTCCCACAGAGTCCATAAGACTGTTCTATACATCAGTGTCTCTTTTGCTGTCTCGTACACAGGGTTATTGTTACCATCTTTCTAAATTCCATATATATGCGTTAGAATACTGTATTTATGTTTTTCCTTCTGGCTTACTTCACTCTGTATAATAGGCTCCAGTTTCATCCACCTCATTAAATCAAATTAAAAAAAAAAAGTTTGTTTCTTTATTTTTGGCCATGCTGAGTCTCTGTTGCTGTGTGGAGCTTTTCTCTAGTTGCGGTGAGCGGGGGCTGCTCCCTCACTGTGGTGCCTTCTCTTGTAGAGCACGAGCTCTAGGGCACGTGGGCTGCAGTAGCTGCAGCTCCTGGGCTCGAGGGCACGGGCTCAGCAGTTGTGGAGCACAGGCTTATAGTTGCTCCACAGCATATGGGATCTTCCTGGATCAGGGATTGAACCTGTGTCTCTTGCACTGGCAGGCAGATTCTCTACCACTAAACCACCAGGGAAGCCCCAATCAGGTTG
The DNA here is from genome assembly GCF_003369695.1 of Bos indicus x Bos taurus. Lineage (NCBI taxonomy): Eukaryota > Metazoa > Chordata > Mammalia > Artiodactyla > Bovidae > Bos > Bos indicus x Bos taurus. Next base: position 8,854,674 of record NC_040105.1, on the reverse strand, counting down.
TTTTGTTGGTGTTGAGTTGTATGAGCTCTTTATATATTTGGGGTATCAATCCCTTATCAGTCACATTGTTTGCAAATATTTTCTTCCATTTAGTAGGTTGTCTTTTTGTTTTGTTGATGGTTTCCTTTGCTGTACAAAAGCTTTTAAGTTTAGTTAGGTCCTGTTTATTTTTGCTTCTATTTCTTTTGCTTTAGGAGATAGATTCAAAAGATTATTGCTATGATTTATGTAAAAGAGTGTTCTGCCTATACTTTTCTCTGGGAGTTTTATAGTATTCAGTGGTGGCTCAGATGGTAAAGAATCTGCCTGCAATGTGGGAGACCTGGGTTCGATCCCTGGGTTGGGAAGATCCCCTGGAGAGTATGGCAACCCACTCCAGTATAGAGAAGCCTGGTGGGCTACAGTCAATGGGGTCGCAAAGAGTTGGACATGACTGAGCAACTAAGCACAGCACTTACATTTAAGTCTTTAATCCATTTTGAGTTTGTATATGGTGTTAGAGAATATTCTAATTTCATTCATTTACATGTAACTGTCCAGTTTTCCCAGCACCACTTACTGAAGAGACTGTCTTTTCCCCGTTGTGTATTCTTGTCCCCTTTGTCAGAGATTAATGGACTATAAGAGTGTGGGTTATTAAAGAGCGTGGGCTTTCTCTTCTGTTCCATTGATCTATGTATCTGTTTTTGTGCCAGCACCACACTGTTTTGGATTACAGTAGCTTTGTAGTATAATCTGAAGTCAGGGTGTTCACTTGATTTTTAATAGATTTTATTTTATTTTATTGCTATTTTAAATAGCTCATATATTTACTTGGTTCAAAAGACAAATATATGAAATGTTATTACTTGAGAAGTTTTATTCCTACGAATATTTACTCTTATTTCCCACCTTTTCTTCACGAAAGGTATTATTCTATACACAATGTTATATATGTTGCATTATCCACTCAACAGTGTCACCTGGGTATCTTCCCACACTGCAACATAGGAAACTTTCTGACTCTTGGATTTACAGTTGCACAGTATTCCATTAGTGGAAGCAAGAGGATTTAGTTCATCAGTCCCCTGCTTCATGTGTTTTTTTAAACATAAAGAAACATCTACATAGAATTTCAAAATGTCAGTGAGTAAAGAAAACACATACACAACTCACACAGATGTATGGCTTCAAATACTTCAGAATGGTTTCAGAATGAACAGAGTAAAGAAACTTATTTGTTAGGTTCTAAAACAATAATTTATAGAAAATATACTATAGAAAACTCATTTGGAATCAAAATACTTACCAGTCACAGAAAAGAAAAATGTCAGTGTCCATAGTGCAATTCTTTTTTTCAATATTTTGAATGAGGATACATTTCTTTTTGAAGTTTATTAAAGGTTCATATAATGGTGCAAATTCTGTAATTTTACATTTAATAGTAAAACAAAGCATTTTGTCATAGAAAATTTATTTATTTTTGAAGTTTTATTGAGTTATACTTAGTCTATGTCTAAATTTGAAAGCACAAGCAACATGCTTCCATAGATTGCAGCAAAGTAGAAATGTTTAAAGTTCAAACATGCTAAAGGAGCTAATTTTTTACTTTCACATTTAATAGGAAACAATCAGCCTTTTATGATTTATAATAAATTTAATTAAAAAATCTTATTCAAAGGAATCTTAGATTAATCCTAGATTTAAAAATCCACGGTTTTTAAAACCAAGTGGTCAGTTTTGCATGTGTTCATACTCTGTAACAAAGCTGAGATTCAGATGGCAACCTTTGAAAAAAAGCCAAGAGGTTGAAAGTCAGTATATCGGATTCTTTTCCTATTCATCTTGATAAAAAGCACTGACTTTATATCATTTATACATTCAGCAATTATATCCCATTGTGTAGGAAATAACGAAAAATGAGGAACAATCAATAAAATAGATGGTGTGCCAGAAAGAAAAATCCGTTCAGACATTTGTTAGCATGAATGATTTGATCATGCTAACACTAGTTTTTGAATAAGTATTATCTATAATAAAATACATTTCCCAGTGAGCTAGAAGGTGAGATGATCGCAGGTGAATCTTTTGACAATTTCATTGAGTATCTGTTAGTTGTTTTCCATGTAATATACATTGGCAAGTCTTGATGGCCAAATGTAGCATGTATGACTTTTTAAATCTTTGTGATAGTCACCAGAATAATCTCATTTAAAATCTAGCTTGATTTTTAAATGCAACTGATTTTGGTACTTTTAGCAAAATGGTATAAGAAGTTGTTTTTTGAGAATTGTTTTTCAATGTGGCCTTCAAAAGGAAATTTATTTTCTTTCCCTGGTCTGTAGAGCAATACCAATCAAAAGTTCCTCTTTTATTGCTCTTGTAACATTCCCATATCACAAGGAACTTTTGCTCAGTCCCTTATAACTGTGCTTTCTAAGTGTTCATTAGCTAATTCAATCTATTATTCAATTTATATATTTTTAAAAGTCTGTTATGTGAAAAGCCATGTACAATTTGCTGTTTGAGAAGCAAAGTGAAAAGTGTATGCCTGCTTAGTATACATGTAGTAAAACAAAATAGAAACACATGAAAATTTAAATAGTAACATATGAAATGGATAATATGAAGTGTACCATTATAAGAGGAGGAGAATGCAGGTAGGATACATGTGATTGCCCAGTACCCGGAGTGAAGAGATACCATGCACAATGCAGAGAAGATCAAGGTGTGTATGGGTGTGAGTTTGGGTGGCTTCACAAAGAAGGAAAGATAGCAATAGGCCATGGACAGAATTTGGGTGAGCAGAAGGTAAGGAAGGTCAGCAGGCATGGAGATACTTAGTAAGAAACCTTGGAGAGGAAGAAGTCATTCTGTCTGGGGGCCAGTGACAATGCAAGTGTGGCTGGGGTCAAACATAAAAGGAGGAAAATAGGAAGCCTGGGAAACTGAGGTTGGAGTCAACCAATGAAAGGTCTTGAGTGTGGAAATAGGGACAAATTTGCCATTCATTTTCTCCATACTGGGTACCATTTATTCATTCACCAAGAATTTATGGAGTGCTGGGCATGGTCCTGAGGAGCTGGTCATGAAGTAGTGACTAAGATGCTCAGAGTCCCTGCTGCCCTGGAGCCTCTGTTGTGGAAGGGGAAGACAGAAGATAAACCACAAAGCAAATTAACAAGATCATTTTAGCTACTGAAATCATGGTGAAAATAATGAAATAGGATGATGAGAAAGACGATGATTGAGGGCTATGGACACATTTGAATTACATATATGTGTTTTTTAAAGCAAGGAAATAACACTATCAAAACCATGTCTTGATGAAGTTCCATTTATCTTGACTTGATAAACACACAAACACCAGTGGTAAAGAGGAGTCTCCTGGCCTCCTCACCTCTTATGAGTTTTATAAAACATTTACTGAATGGAGCTTTTCTGGAGACTATTCTTTAATTTTGTTTTGTACGTTAAGAAGATCTCTAATGATAGAGATTTTGATCCAAGTAGAATAGTGAGTTCGAGGCAAGTTGTCACCTTCCCAATGTAGGTCAACAGGAAGTTTCTTTTGGGGGTTTTGGTTAATTATAACATTGTAGAATGGGCCAAGGCTTTGGAAAAGGAGTGTTCCCTTGACCCATCCACTGGCAGTTACTGTCCATGTTCCTTCATGATCATTTCCACTGAATGTTATCATTCTTAAGGAAAAATAAATATTCCTAATGACTATTGGTTTCAGTCTGTGTTTGCACAGGTTACATGAATCAACAGCATTTTAGGCAGTGCAGATTTGCCCAAATGAGTCCCCCCACCCCGCACCCTGTGACCAGATGGGCAATGTTAAGCCAACAGCATAGTCAGCAAAAACTGCCGGTAAATATGAACAGAAATGAGTGTTTCAGATAAGAAATGATCTCCTGGATGTGCTGCCAGAAAACAACTGCGTGAGTTTAGCATTCTGGCTGAGGATTTCTGGAGCAAGTCAATTTCATAATCTCCTAAACTCTGCTTGAAGATGCAGATCCCAGCAGTTCGTGCTATTGGTCTCTCACCATGAAAGCACATCTTCCTTTCCTTCAAAAGTTTTATTCATTTTCCACCTCCTTTCACCTTGTAGCCAGAAATTCATTGCAGTATAGCATAAAGAAGTGGACTTTGAAGTCTGGAAGACCTGGATTCATAAAACAGCTCTATCTGGATGGCTCTGGGGATCATTTCACTTTTTAAGCCTCATTTCCTCTTTCATGTAGATCACTGACTAAATGCTTACCATATCTGAACTTTAAATAATGTAATGACTATAAACCATAGTATGTATATGTATGTGTGTGTGTGTATAAATGAATGGATGAATGAATGGATACCTTGCACATAGAAGATGATATACAGACAAATGTTTGAAACTAAGCACCCCATTCCTCTGCTTCCCCCTATAATTCCTTGTTTGGAAAAATTGCTATTATTCTGTATGTGTACCCAGGCTATTTTTTTCTCTCCCTGTTTCCATAATGTCTTAGAACTGTGATTTTCAAACTTTAATATGCATACAGATCACTTGGGGATCTTGTTAAAATGCAGATTCTGATTCAAAGAGTCTGAGGTGGGCCTGAGATGCTGCCTTTTTTTTTTCTTTTTATAAGTTCCCAGGTGACACTGTGGCTGCTGGTTCATGGAACATGGTTTGAGTGGCAAAGTGTTAGAAGGAAAATTGAAGAGATAGTATTAGGAATGCATTCAGCCACATGTAATATAACATCTAAGAGTACCTTATCAAATTTTGTTCTCACACATCAAGAAATCTAGAGGTGGCAGATTGCTGCTAGCATTACTTTTGTGATTCCATGATATCTTAATTTTCCCTCATGTTTATTGGTGAGTGGCCACAAAATGGGTGCTGCAGTTTCATGCTTCATTTTCACATTCAAAGCACCAAGAAGGGAGAAGGCCCATGCCAAGCTGTTTTCTTTAGTCACGAGAACAGAAGCTTTTTCAGAACTCTCTGAAAACTGTATCTTATGTTACAAGTATCATCTTGGTGTCACATGGCTAATGTTGCTCCAAGATAGCATGGGAAAATGAGTCTTCTAGGAAGAAGGAGAGAGTGGGTATTGAGTGGGAAACTAGCAGAGTCTGCCCTATGTTCATCTTATCTGGGATAAATAACTTCTATATAGCTCTTCTTTGATACCTAACCTCTTAATATACACTTAAAATATTCGTAATAACTTCTGTAGGCTGAATGTGTATGTGTTCCCCCGAAATTCATAAGTTGAAACCCAGTATCCATTGTGATGGTTTTTGGAGGTGAGGCCCTTGGGAGGTGATTAGGTAATAAGGGCAGAGCTTTTATGAAAGGGATTAGTGCCCCTATAAAAGAGACCCCAGAGAGATCACTTGTTCTTTCCACAGTGTAAGGATACAACAGGAAGATGGCCTTTTATGAACCAGGAAGCTGGCCCTCACCAGACATTGAATTTTTGCTGGCATCTTGATGTAGACTTCTCAGGCTCCAAAACTGTGAGAAATAAATATCTGTTGTTTGTAAGCTACCCAGTCTAGGTATTGTTATAGTAGCCCTAACACACTAAGACAGTAACTCTTTGAAGATTTACTTAGCTACTTTAATTGGTCAACTGCTTTTTATAGCTCTTATATCACATAAGACTAATATGATCTTCAAGACTACAGAAAATATAATTGTGGGTAAATAAAGTCAGCTTTCAATTATTAACGAAAATATTCAGATTCTTACTGAACATACACCATATCACTTAAGTAATCCAGACTCTTAAATACTTTAATTTATATTTAATTAGGTCTCAGTGAAGGAATTAGATGCTAAGAATAATAGGTCAAAGGGAACATGGGAATGTTAATCCCTTAACTATAAATAGAAGACTAGTGATACACAGTAAACACAGATCAAAATGAAGTTCAAAAGGCATGCCTGAAATAGGCTTTTGCAAATGGGACTTCTAAGGAGGAATTATTTTAGCAAAAATAGCTTCTATTTTAAGAAATCATGCATGCTAATGTATTTAGTGGCAAATAAATTAGTGGATGTCTAATAAAATCGCATGAAAAAGAATTCTTAATATGAAGAGACAAGCAGATTTATTTTCTAGGAAAATTGAGCCACCTCTTAGGAAATGAGAAATACAAATTTAATATTAATATTAAATTAATTTTCATTAATATTAGATACCAATAATAAAATCAGATTTCAATTACTCAAGACTATATTGACATTTCACCCACTTTATTTACTGAATCAGTCAGTCAATACACATGAGATCTTTAAATAGTCTGTTAGGGACCGTAGACTAAGATTTTAAGTAAACATAATTACCTCTGTGTCCTAGTATGACACGAACCAAAAAAAAAAAAAATCTGTTTCCAGAGATGATGTGCAAAGATATGGTTTTGACTTTAGATACAGATTTGGATTTAAAACATTCACCTGCCACCTTCTTCAGCTGACTGATGCTAGACTATTTCCACACCATATTACTAATGTTGACCACGTAGGATTGTTCTGAAAGTGAAATGAGAGGATAGGTAGGGTGTCAAGCACTCAGTAGGCCTTCAAAAATGTTCTTCTTTCCTTCTCTGTACCTTTCAGAGAATACTCAGTCTGCTTTCTGTTACTTGGTTTTCAGATACTAGATTATCAGAAAGGTGCTTTGAGGGAAAGTATGGGAGGCAAGAGACTGTGGAAGCCTAACAGAGTGGCTCTATTATTTTAAAGTATTATAAGCCCCCAGGACATCTGAAATAAATACTAAAATAACATCTAGAAGCAAATGTAAATGATTTTTACAATTCCCTACTCTTCGATTGTTTGAAAGTCTCAACCTTTAGCAAATTTGGCCATAGTACAGATAATTAAGAGTTGATTAATTCCATTGACTAGATTTAGGCTCAAGGACAGCTGGTTTGGCTTCATACTTTGTTAAATAACATCTTTTTAAGAATCCATGTCAATTAGTGTCTGAACTTAAGAAGTCTTAACGGCAGAGAGAATTTGGGTGGCAAAGATCATTTCCGAAGAAAATGGGTATGCTACTACTGCAGAAATGAGGAGCAACTTCCTACTTGACGTTTTGGAGCAAACCAGGCACATTCACCATTACAGCAATATCAAAGCGGCTGGTTTCTTTTTCTGTGACACAGTAATCATTGTTACCTATTATGTCTAAGATCATAAAAATGATTGGTTGTATTTTTGATGCAGGATTAAAGCAGGCAAGGGATAGAAGTAGGGCTAATTTACCCGTTATATCCTATGAGCATATGATTAAGGCTTTGGGGCTTTTTAGGGATTTAAAAAATATTTAAGACACAAAATAAAATTTATAGGCTCAAGAATACAAAGTGAAAACTTTAAAATGAATAAATGTTTAATTAAATGTCCACAAAGCTTAACATTATGTCAACTTCAATAATTAATAAACTTAGTATCCATAAACATTTCAGTATATTTGAAAACCATCAGTAAGTTATATTTTCTCACTTTGTGAGAGTTGGTGTGTGTGCATGATGACTGCTGAGAAATTATAACCAGTTCATAAATCAGAAGTTACTTGTAGCCAAATATCATAAAACATAATTATAAAATCATTAAATTTTTTGCAGCAATTGAATTATGCTTCCTTTGAGATGAGGGTTTGTTTTAGTATGTTTTATTTAACGTAGAATGGGGACTCCAAAAGTAAGCAAGCATACTTAGACCAGCCCTTGTAGTAAAGACTTGTTGTTCAGTCGCTGAGTTGTGTCCGACTCTTTGTGACCCCATGGACTGCAGCATGCCAGGGTTCCCTGTCCTTCACTGTCTCCTGGAGTTTGTTCAAACTCATGTCCATTGAATCAATGATGCCATCCAGCTATCTCATCCTCTGTTGCCCTGTTCTCCTCCTGTGCTCAATCTTTCTAGGTATCAAGGTCTTTTCCAATGTGTCAGCTCTTCACCTCAGCTGGCAAAGTATTGGAGCTTCAGCTTCAGCATCAGTCCTTCCAATGAATATTCAGGGTTGATTTCCTTTAGGATTGACTGGTTTGATCTCTTTGCTGTCAAAGGACTCTCAAAAGTTTTCTCCAGCCCCACAGTTTGAAAGCATCTGTTCTTTGGTAGGGACTTGATTGTATATAAAAAAGTATGAGTTGAACACCCATCTTATAGAAATCCTTTAATATAGAAAACTCAGTAATGTGATTAATATTTGATGTGCAATTATGGCTGTTATTGGCAGAAGAAATCTCTAAGTTTTATACTTTAATGAATAATTCATCTTTAAAATCTTCTCTCATCACCTTTCTTTTCCTCTGTCCTTACTGATTCCACATTTTAAGATTTCTCAAATATAAAATTCTAGACTTGGTTTTTATGGAGTGTCAGAACTTACTTCTAACTGACACAATTATCTATAGCTGTGAAATTAAGGCTTTGTCTTCCTGGTATCAACATTGCCCTTTCCCACTGCCCTTCGAAATAGTCCTTCACTCCTTCTCCTTAATCTTCATTCGTTTACAAGTTCATTCAGCATTTATTAAGCCTACTATACCAGACAGTGTGATAGGTTTGGGGAATGTGAAGGTGCCTGCCTCAAAGAACCGGTAATCCAACTACCTAGAATTACTGTTATGCAAACACGAGCACTGTCCAAACAGACATACTCCAGTCCTGCTGAAGCACTGTTTATTGGGGGGAAACTGAAGAAAACAGAAGCAGTGGCCAGTGTGCAGGTCTCTAGGGCAATGCACAGAAATCTGGCAGGACCAGACACTAGACCCTAGGAGAGGGGAGAAATAAAATAGAGAGGAAACTTAATCCAAAGGACAGCAGAAATAGAGAAAAAGGAAAAACAGAAAAGAAATATTGGAACAAAGGAAGAGCATACAATAAGATGGAAAAAGGAACCCAAATAGTTTATAATCATAATAATTGTAATTAACTCTCTAGTTAAAAAGCAATGATCAGCAGCCAAAATTTAAAAAAAATTTTTTTTTCTAAGTTGTATTGTTTACAAGAAAGGTCTACAGTAAAAAAGCACAGAAGTGTTGGGATTAAGATAATTAAAAATATTATATCAGATAAATATTAATCTAGAGTTGATATATCCATATATCCTCAAAATAGACTTTGAGGCAAAATATGTTACTAAGAGGGCCACTAAATATCAATAAAAGTTTTAATGAGTAAAAAGTGTTGACAGTTTAAAACTTGTGTTGTCTAATAATAGAGCTTCAAATTCTGTAAAAATCAGATCAGATCAGATCAGTCGCTAACTCGTGTTTGACTCTTTGCGACCCCATGAATCGCAGCACGCCAGGCCTCCCTGTCCATCACCAACTCCCGGAGTTCACTCAGACTCACGTCCATCGAGTCAGTGATGCCATCCAGCCATCTCATCCTCTGTTGTCCCCTTCTCCTCCTGCCCCTAATCCCTCCCAGCATCAGAATCTTTTCCAATGAGTCAACTCTTTGCATGAGGTGGCCAAAGTACTGGAGTTTAAGCTTTAGCATCATTCCTTCCAAAGAAATCCCAGGGCTGATCTCCTTCAGAATGGACTGGTTGGATCTCCTTGCAGTCCAAGGGACTCTCAAGAGTCCTCTCCAACACCACAGTTCAAAAGCATCAATTCTTCAGTGCTCAGCCTTCTTCACAGTCCAACTCTCACATCCATACATGATCACAGGAAAAACCATAGCCTTGACTAGACGAAACTTTGTTGGCAAAGTAATGTCTCTGCTTTTGAATATGCTGTCTAGGTTGGTCATAACTTTCCTTCCAAGGAGTAAGCGTCTTTTAATTTCATGGCTGCAGTCACCATCTGTAGTGACTTTGGAGCCCAGAAAAATAAAGTCTGACACTGTTTCCACTGTTTCTCCATCTATTTCCCATGAAGTGGTGGGACCGGATGCCATGATCTTCGTTTTCTGAATGTTGAGCTTTAAGCCAACTTTTTCACTCTCCACTTTCACTTTCATCAAGAGGCTTTTTAGTTCCTCTTCACTTTCTGCCATAAAGGTGGTGTCATCTGCATATCTGAGGTTATTGATATTTCTCCCCACAATCTTGATTCCAGCTTGTGTTTCTTCCAGTCCAGCGTTTCTCATGATGTACTCTGCATATAAGTTAAATAAACAGGATGACAATATACAGCCTTGACGAACTCCTTTTCCTATTTGGAAAAGGAAAATATCTGTAAAATATCTGTAAAAATATCTGTACAATATCTGTAAAAATAGATATTGATAAATTATAAGGAGAAATAACAAACTTACAGTAATTGAAATAATTTTTACTTTTCCCTCTCAGTAATTCATAGATGAAGAAAACCATAATGATATAGAAGTTACAAGCAAACTTGAATGTATATGTATATATATGCATATATATAGAGAGAGAGAGAGAGAAAGAAAGGTTGATTATAGTAAACAATTGTGCTATATATTCTTTTCAAGCACATGTAGAACCTTATAAAATTTGAATACATACTGGAACATAAAATAATCTCAACAAATGTCAAAGAACATTATCATACATCTCATCTTTTCTGATCACAACTACATTAGAAATCAAAAACAAAACAATAGAAAACAAAAACATACCCTACACTTTTGGAATTTAAGGGAAAAAATATATATAGTTTAAAGGACAAATATTGGAAATTTAAAAATACTTGTAATTTAAATATATTAAAATACTATTTATAAAATTTGGGGGATGCAACTAATGTGATATTTAATAGGAAGTCTATAGTCTCAGATGCTTTATTAGTTCAGTTCAGTTGCTCAGTCATGTCTGACTCTTTGTGACCCCATGGACTGCGGCACGCCAGGCTTCCCTGTCCATCACTAACTGCCAGAGCTTGCTCAAACTCATGTCCATCAAAGTGGTGATGCCATCCAACCATCTCATCCTCTGTCATCCCCTTCTCTTCTTGCCTTTAATCTTTTGCAGCATCAGGGTCTTTTCCAGTGAGTCAGTTCTTCGCGTTAGGTGGCCAAAGTATTAGAGTTTCAGCTTCAGCATCAGTTCTTCCAATGAATATTCAGAACTGATTTCCTTTAGGATGGACTGGTTGGATCTCCTTGCAGTCCAAGGGACTCTCAAGAGTCTTCCCTAACACCACAGTTCAAAAGCATCATCAGTTCTTCAGTACTCAGCTTTCTTATATTAGAAGACTAAAAATAAGTGAAACCTCCACATTAGAAAGCTAGAAAAAACACAGAATAAGCTCAAAGAATGTAGAAAGATGAGAATAATAGATAACATAAATTAAAAGAAATATATAATAGTTCAAATACAAGCCGTTTATTTTAAAAGATTAACAGTAGTGACAAACAACTGACAAAACTCATAAAATAGAGAAATCAAAAAGCCAAAAGCCCACAAAACGGTATTAAGAATATAAAAAGGACTGACTACAGATGCCGCAGAGATCCAAAAGCTAATGAGAACGACTGGCTTAGACTGTGCACAGGTTTTATGCAAGAGAGAAGTTAGAATAAAGAATATATGTGTAGCATAGGTTGAGTGCTGAGGTAGAAAGGAGGAAGTCTTCTGGTTTTCTCAGAGAACTAAGAAAGAGGGATCTCAGTGAGAATGAGAAAAGCAGATAGGGAATTTATAGCTCCTTAAAAGTAGAAAAAAAAGTGTTAAGTGTTAGTCACTCAGTTGTGTCCAAATCTTTGTAACCCCATGGACTGTAGCCCACCAGGTTCCTCCGTCCATGGAATTCTTCAGGCAAGAATACTGGAGTGGGTAGCCATTCCCTTTTCCTGGGGATCTTCCCAACCTAGGGATCAAACCTGGTCTATTGCATTAGAGGCAGATTCTCTACCGTCTGAGCAACCAGGTATAGCTCCTTGACTATCCCGCAAATCACTGTCATTGATCTTTTTTACACCTTTTCACTAGAATTTATTCCTCTAAAAAAAAGGTACAAGTATTTCCTTTGACAAATACTTGGGAGGCATGTAACTTAGTACTCATGATGCCTTTGGCCAGAGCATTTGGGCAACCCCTCTCATGCTTAGCACCATCATGGTGCTAAGTACTTTGAGAACATATTTAATTTTTCAACTCAGTGTAAAAAGCCACTTGGATCAACCCTGATAAGAAAGATGAGTCAAGGTGAAAAATGTATTTTGAACCAAAATAATCTATAACTTTACAGAAACAAGTGTTATTTGCTTCTTAAATAGCATTAGAAACCCTTTGTATAAAGGATTTCCACATATTCCAAACAATGATAATACACACCATCTCTATAGGTGGTTATGTTGGAGTACTCATTCAGCTGGCAGGTCTTTAAAAAGAAAATTTGAATTACCTTACTTAGGATAATTACACATTTAATGTTTTTTTTTTTCTTGATTGAGGAAACAGATTAATAAACCCACCTAATATTTCATATGTGCTCAAAAATGGAAATTATTTTGTCAATGTTTAATATCTTTACTATAATATATATGTTAAAGAGAACATATAGTCCCTACTCTGAGGAGTATATTTCTCGATGATCCTTTAAACAAAACTAGCAATAGACTGGGGTATGCATTGATTTCTTTAACTATTTAAGATTTACTATATGAGTGATAGTTAAAGAAACTGCACACATCTATAATAATCAAAGGATTTCTCTAATTCCAATTAGATGATTAATTGACTATTCTTTATTAAAGTTTTTTCTGTGTTTGTCCTTCAAGAATTGGGTAATCTTGTCATGAGTTGGATTAAATAAGCTGGGAACTGGGGGTTAATTTTCATTACACTGATGGTACCAATATCATCAGTGGTACTAGTTCAATTTATGTCACTACTGTTCTTTTCCTGAGGCTTTATAATACAAAAGTGTTTTTCTGTCATCAAAATGTGACTATAAATTCAGTGGGAAGTAGAAAGTTTATTAATTTAAGTTTATGTCATCATAAGGCTTGTGCACAGAAAGAATGAACAAAAGATTACATGAATATATATTCAGTCTAGAAACTGATTTGTCTGAGTACCATATGCATGTTGGTAGAATAAACGTTTGCACCCCATCTTCCTTTTTATGCAGCCAAGAGCTCACAGAGCAGTGCTTTTCCATTTGGATTCCATCATTTATTTTGTTTATCACTTCCTGGCCCTTTCCCACGGGACAGCACCAAACTGATGACTCAGGTTTCAAAAAGCCACTCAATAGGTCAAAGATAAAGTTACTTCTCTTCTCCTGCTAGCCCCCTCCTCCTTGCTTACTTTATCTTCATGTGAACGCTGTTGAACTGCATCACGAGACACACACGCACGTGTGCGTGCACGCACACACACACTAAAAAGAGGAGCAAGCCTTTGCAAAACAGTGAGTACATGCTTAGCCCCCAGTCAGATATTTGTGCATCAATCTTTCTTGTTCCTGCAAAGACAGAATAATTGGCATCATAAAGCCATCAAGTTCAACCCAGGTTTCTAAGTTCAAGTCAGAGGCTTGAGTTCTAGGCTCAACACTTGAAATATGTCTTGTGAGTAATTTCAACAGTTGATGTTCTATCTGTTTCAAGACTTTTTTCACTGGTCACTCACCTGCCCCCACAGCATGGCAAGTTACATATCCACATAAAATATGATGTGAAACCAGTGCCAGATCCCAGGAAGAAAGCTAATGAGAAGCATTATAAGTAATAGCTCTTGAAAAGACTTTGGTGTCAGTCTTCTTAAGTGTACTTCTGGAAAAGTGCGTGTCAAACTATTCATGGTTAAACAAATGTATTGCTCTCTTCGAATACAAGTAATTTTAGAGTTTTTTAAAACTTAATTTTCCGCATTTTATAAATATTTTCCTTCAGCTTAAATTGCGGAACATGCTAACTATAAATTGTGTCAAAATAGCAATATTTCATAAGTCCAGATGTCCTGTTTCACATAAAAGAATGAAGATTTTACTTGTTTATTTTGGCAGATGAATGAAACAGGTGACCCTTCCATTTGGTCCCACAAAAGCAGTTAACAATTTCTCTTCAGTCAAAACAGGAATTCTGGGGGCAACCCTCCGGCATGGGGACCATCTTGCCCTCAGGCCTTTGATCACAAACTGCTATCACATGTCCTCCATCCAACCCCATTCTCCAGAGATGAAATAGGGACCGAGGGTGTTCAGTAATTGAGAAGGTCCAGGTTATATTAACCATAGATTCACAAGATTGGATTGATCCCCCAGGCACACGGATGGCTAAGGGAGCTTCAACAGATCCGATGACAAGAGTTACGTGGACTCGGGTTGGCCATTTCTCTTCCTTAGCACTCTCCATCCCTGCCTAAATCCTACCCAGGGGCTGCAGGCTTCTGACAGTAAGTGGCAGGCACCACTGTCTACCTGGGAGCTGGTATTCCCACTGTTTGTTTAACAGAGTTAATATCTGGAGGGAAGTGAGTCCCTTCTGCTTGCTCTCTCACAGCCCTCTGTGGAATCGTTATCTGTGACATTCTGATAAGGCTCAGAGTGGAGTGGGCTGTGGGGATCAGCCAGCAAGTCCAAGACAGAGCAGGAACTAGAATCTTTGTTTACCCCTGGCCTGTTCTACATCATTGCCTTCAGAAAGAAGCCAGCAATTGCCCATCAGATGCCAGAACATGATATTGCTCCATGAAGACAAACACTCTGTTGCCCTATCCATCTATTGTTTTGTGAGACCAAATTTTGAATGTTCTTTTGCATTTTTTAAGCTTTTAGTTTCAGTATTTAGACCTTAGATCCACAAATGAGTTACTAATGTTCCCCAGTGTATAATATATGATCCCCTTCATTATCATTTAAGCATTTATTCTTCCCCTTTATTTTCCTCTCACATTACACTACGCTGACAGGTTCAATATATGTCTTTACATAGGCATGTAGTCTTGAAAAAATTTCTCTCATAGTCCACTGTTATCATCAGTCCGGGTGATATCTCTTTCCAATTTTATTTTGTCTGTTTTCTTCTTCATTCTGAACCCTGTCTTAGGCATACATCCTAACATGGTTAATATATATCTTTGAATAAGAATATATTCTAGGAAAATATTCATTGTTGTTTTGCATTTTATATTTAAAATTTTAATTTACATAAATGATGTTGTATTCAAGATCTGATTCTGTAGATTTTGCTTAACTCTGTCATTTTAAGATCTGTCTTTTTTGTGTACTTTCAGTTTACTGCTTCTAATCACTGCTTTGTTTTCTATGGGTGACTTTCATTTTGGTGTTTTTAATTTATTTTGAGGTCACTTGTACACAATGGTTTTAGATAGTGGTCCAAATTACTTTTACTTTATAAATAGAGCCAATTTTCAAAACATTATCCAAGAAACATTATTGTCATCAGTTTTGAATGAAATTAGGCTCCTCTCTCTCCCCTTATTTTAAAGAAATTTTAATTGAAATTAATTGAAATGCTTAAATATCTTTCTTTCTTCATTTGGCTAGGTAAGCCTATTTAATTCAGTTAAATGAACATTTCTCAAGCACCTACTCAGAGCTAAATATGCTGAGTACTGGGAAAGTGAGATGAATTGAAGCCAATGTTCCTTTTTACTTTACAATCTAGTAGGGGAGACACTTCCACACTAACAACATAATGTAGAAAATACAGTAATGAAGGCACATACCGAAGGTTATAAGAACCATGAAGAGACTTCATAGAAGTGAAGTTCAACTGGACCTTGATTCTTGAAGCAGGTGTAAGTGTTAGACATTTTTAAGGAGGTTAGAGGTCACATTCCAAAAAGAAGAAAAGGCCTCTTTAAGATACCAAGATGTGACAAGAGGTGGGTTTTAATAGCAGCCAGGCAATGCCATTAGGAGAAAGGAACGGTGTGAGTATGAAATGCCAAGTTAGATTATGACTGGTTAAGATCACACATGTTTCTGAGAGCTGGCAGTGGTCATTGTGGTGCTCAACTGGGAGAGGATCCTAATAAAGTTTAAATTCTTGGAGTAAAACTTTTGGCCAGATGAATGCAACTGAAAGAGGAAGAAGCTGATATCAGGGAGACAAATTAGGAGACAGTTGTCAGAATCAAGGGTGAGACAATGAGGGCTTGCTTCACAGCAATGGCGGCGGGGAGGTGGAGGAGGGGATGGATTGGAGAGGTATCCAGGAACAAAAAACATTTGTAAACCACCAATGGCTCTGGAAGTTGAGCAGAAGGCCTCTGAATTGATGATTGCAGTGTGTCTGGTTCTTACTTGTTTAATATGGCCATGACCTAATAAAACTATGGTGCTAAGTTTTAAGGCTGCAGTCCTGTATAGAACTTGAGAAAATTTCTCTCTGCCTTAGGAAAATACTTGATGGGCCTCTGGGCTCTGTGAAGGTCTGTTTCAGGACCTAGTCACAGATGAGGAGTTTGAGGAAAATAGGGTTGTCTACTTTGTGCTCTGGAAAAAATAGATTTGAGCTCTCAGAACTGGTGGAAGTGAAGGGGGACTGAGATCTGTGGAAAGAGTAAGAGGATTCTCTGTAACAAAGGAAACCCAGGAGTGTTGATGTCCAGTTTCAAATGACTTCTAAGACTGTGTGGTAAATCTTCTCCAGTTTTTTCAATCTTTGATAACCTCTACTATAGAATTCAGCACTTTTTTGAGTTGCACTTTGACAATGAAGAAGAGGAGACTGTGCATCCAGCCTGGGGCAGAGTGGTTTGAGGACAAAGGTAGAAGAAGCCTGGAGAGGTAACTGAGGATGGCAGGGCTCAGGAGTTCAGGGGAGGAGGAATAGGTGTCCAACACTGCAACACAGACACACCCAGAAATCCTTGAAAATACCCAAGTAGCACTCAGGGCTGGTGAAGTGGACAAGAGCCTAGATTTCAGTTACTTTAATTGGAAACTTAAGGGAAGGGTAACTCAGCAGGTCAGAGACTGGGCACTCCAGTTACAAGATAACCAAAACATTCATTCCAGAACCCTAGATACAAAGACTCTAAACCCAACTTGGTGTGCCTTGTGTGGCCTGCATTTCCTCAGTGACTGAGAGAAGATAGGTTATACTGGGTCCGAGATAACTTCTGATTCTAAAATTTTAAACTAACCTGATCGGCTGCTTTAAGTGCTGACTAACATGGTAAGTCTTGCAAGTGGTTTTCAGAGTGTTGTTTTGGTTCACCACATTGTACACCAGGGTCAAATGTCTTCTCTTGTGTTGATTTTCCCTCAATCACTCTCTGCTGCCTTTATTTCACTTAAATGGGGGAATGTGCTTTATTCACATCCCAAATCTTCAATCAGTTGAAATTTTTTATGCAACTACAAAGAAGGAAATACTGCATTTTTAAAACCTCAAAATGACTTGAAGTGTTCAGTTCATAGCTAGAGGGGATTTAATCCTCTTTCTACCAGGGCCTTGTAAATTCTAGAATAAAGAGCATACCTCTCTCCCTTGGTTCCATTTTAAATGAATTGTGCTCCTCTATGACAATTTTGGAATTCCTAAGCACCTTTTCTCAACTGACCGCTTATTTCACCTCCAGACTTTCGGGGCTACTGCTTTTTTCCCCCTAATTGTGGACTTGAGATTGCTCTCAAAATAACTTTTACTGTGAAGCTTATGTCTCTTCTCATTGTGGCAAAAGTGATATGGGCAAAACATATACTACTTTTGTTTTCTAAAATTAAAAAAACATAATTGTGCAACAGCCATAAGTAACAGTTAAAATTATAATATCAATAATAAAAGCATCTTTGTGTCTCTACTCTGTAACAGACAAAAGAGTAGTTGTAGAGAAAAAGTATTTGCTTTTTAGTATGTACTTTTCTAGCCAGTGGTAGAAAGAAAATATACTTTATTTAATGTCTGTAATTCCCTTTAGTAGGTGTACTCCCTAGAATGCAATTGTTGGCATATGCACTGATGAGTGTTCATAAAAATAGTTGGGACACATTGTAGATTATTATTTAGAAGAGAAATCTATTAATTTTTTCTTTAAATTAACCTGTAAATTAATTTAATTCCTTTAAATTAATCTCTTAAAAATTATTGTAGGGAAACAATTATTTTGTTCAGTTCCTTTGCTGAAATTTAGTACAATTCCATTCAAAGTACTTTCTTTTAGGGAGAGGAAATTTGAATTAAAATATGTGTGAAAAAATAAAATTCATCAAATATAAATCATTTACAGAATATTCAAATTGAAGGTGTAAGAATGCCAGTAACTAGATAAAAATGAGGTGGTGTAAGAAACAGAGTAATTTCAAAGAGTAGTATTAACTTGAAACTATCTTTTCCAAAGCATGAAGAATAATAAAGCAGCTATTTTACTGCCAAAACAATTCTGAGTTAACAAGAGAAGTCTGGCTCCAAAAAAGACCACCAGACTTGAAGCTAAAGATAGTGCTAAGAACACACTCAGTTCACCCAGCTCACATTTTTGTGGTGACCCAGTAACAAAGGAAAAGCTTATGGCATCTTTTATGTTGTTGCAAGTGGATGTAGGTCTTAGCATTGAGGGCAAAGCTCATTTTCCTATATATCCAAAAATCACTGGTGCACATCTTTTGTGGATAAATATATAAATATTTTGGTTTACTCTCAAAATTTTCTTGTTTTTCTCCATGTTGTGTTACTTATATTTTCCACAGAATGAATGTATTCAACTTCAAAACAGCACCATTCATTGGGAAAATTTCTGTAAAATCACAGATGGTTTCTTTGGAAGCCCCAGTGTAAAAGAAAATCAAGGCACTTCACAGAGGAGGAAAATTTTCAGTTCCTATAATGCATTGTGTGTACATGTTATGCAGGAAAAAAATGTTGGGTGGCCATTGTGAAATTAATCAACTTTCTGAAGACCAGTTTCATTTCAAAAAAACTGGGGGAGTGGAAATTTCTATTAGAGAACTTTTCCAGGATTAAAAAATTGTAAAAACTAATGGAAACATTATAACGAGTTGCTCTTTATAAACATAAACACTTGGAAAGAAAGAAATTGAAATATGAATTATGAGCAATCAAAATACTTCCTATTTTCTATCAACTGATACACCTACCAAAATACAAAATAAAATGTTAAAAAAAAACACAACAAAATACAAAATAAAATGTTAAGTGTAATTGTACTTATTAATTTAAAAAACACTCATTGAGTGTTCATCATGTGTCATGCACAGTCCTAAGCATTTTATAAGTATTAACTCATTGAATTATCATAATAGCCCAGGAACAAAAATGGCTGTTGTCCCATTTTTTCAGTGGAGGAAATGGAGACACAGAGCTGGAAAAGAGCAGAACCAGAAGTCAAATGCAGCCCTGATTCCAGCATATGTGCTCTTCACCCCTTGCTCCATTGCCTCTCAGATATGTCTTTGCTATGTGCATGATTTGCTAGATGATGGCCCATGAAGAAGAAAACAAGGTAAGCTCTCTAACACTGCAATATTCAACAGCCAGAGATGCTTGTAACAGGGGAGCTAAGAGAGCCTTCTTGTTTGTCAGTGCTCCCTGCTTCCCTCCACACCCCTCCTGAGAGCATGCAAACAAACCCCTTTGCAACCTGTCAGTGTGCAATTTCTGACCCACCACCTTTTTTATTTCCATTCCTTCCTATGTTTCTATTCCTAAAAGCCCCATTGGGCAGAGAAGAAGCAATCTGGGTTGATGGAATTTCTCCCCCACCTCAGCTCTCAGTCTTGGTTCTAAACTATGTATTGTCTTTCCAGGAATGATGAATGTATGAGTCTCATAGATAATCAGGCTAAAGAACCTGGTCCCAGGACGGATTCACTGATATGCATAAGTTTTATATATTACAAGAGCTAGTATCTTCTTTTTTTTATTGATGGATAACTGCTTTACAATGTTGTGGTGATCTCTGCTGCACATCAACATGAATCAGTCATAATTATATATATATATAATATATATATACTTAACTTTTAAAATTAAAGTATGAAAATGAAAGTGAAAGTGAAGTTGCTCAGTTGTGCCCGACTCTTTGCGACCCCATGGACTATAGCCTAGCAGGCTTCTCAGTCCATGGGATTTTCCAGTGGGTTGTCATTTCTTTCTCCAGGGTATCTTCCCGACCCAGGGATCGAACCTGGGTCTCCCTCATTGTAGGCAGACACTTTACCCTCTGAGCCACCAGGGATGTTACTTTTTGATATACAATAAAGTGATTCAACTATATATATATATACATATACATATTCTTTTTTGTGTTCTTTTCTATTATGGTTTATTACAGAACATTAAATTTAGTTACCTGTGCTATAAAGTGGAGAAGGCAATGGCACCCCACTCCAGTACTCTTGCCTGGAAAATCCCATGGGCAGAGGAGCCTGGTAGGCTGCAGTCCATGGGGTCGCTAAGAGTCAGACACAACTGAGTAACTTCACTTTCACTTTTCACTTTTCACTTTTCACTTTCATGCATTGGAGAAGGCAAAGGCAACCCACTCCAGTGTTCTTGCCTGGAGAATCCCAGGGACGGGGGAGCCTGGTGGGCTGCCATCTATGGGGTCACACAGAGTTGGACACGACTGAAGTGACTTAATAGCAGCAGCAGCTATAAAGTAGGATCATTTTGTGTATCTATTTTATATACAATAGTTTGTTTCTGCTAGTCCTAAATTCTTAATTTATTCCTTCCCCCACCCCCTTTCTCCTTCAGTAACCATAAACTTGTTTTCTGTGTCTGTGAGTCTAGTTGTCTTTTATAAATAAATTAATTGATTTCATATTTAGATACTAAAAAAAAATATATATATATATATAATTTACCATCTGAGCCACCAGGACTTCCCTGGTGGCTCAGATTATATAATATAAAATATATTATATAATTATATAATATATTATATAATTATATATTAATTATAAGTATAATTATATAATATATTATATAATTCACCATCTGAGCCACCAGGACTTCCCTGGTGGCTCAGTTGGTAAAGTGTCTGTCTACAATACAGGAGACCCGGGTTCTATCCCTGGGTTGGGAAGATCCCCTGGAGAAGGAAATGGCAATCCACTCCAGGACTATTGCCTCGAAAATCCCATGGACAGAGGATCCTGGTAGGCTATAGTCCATGGGGTCGCAAAGAGTCAGACATGACTGAGCAACTTCACTTCACCTCATATATATATATATATACCCTCCCTCTCAGGGGCTTCCCAGGTGGTGCTAGTGGTAAAGAACCTGCCTGTCAATGCAGGAGACATAAGAGACGTGGGTTTGATCCTTTGGTGGGAAAGATCCCCTGGAGAAGGAAATGGCACCCCGCTCCAGTATTCTTGCCTGGAGAATCCCATGGACAGAGGATCCTGGCAGGCTACAATCCATGGGGTCGCACAGAGCTGGACACAACTAATGTACCTTAGCAGAGCACAGCACTCCCTCTCCATTCCACCTCTCTAGGTCATCACACAGCACCGAGCTTGAGCTCCATGTGTTATACAGCAGCTTACTGCTAGTTATCTATTTTACACATGATATAGTGTATATATATCTATGCTACTTTTTCAATTTGTAAGAGCTAGTATCTTAATTAATCTTGCTTAGTTCAGTCCCACTTTTTAAAAGAATTCCTCTATCATCTGTACAGTGCTGCAATACTCAAGAAATTCATTAAAAATCTGCTGTTTTTCTATGTGAGTTATTTGTATAACTGCTCAGCTCTCCTAGTTAATTCCCATTGTGGTTTCTGTGGAAATAATGAGGCAACTAGCTTAGAAATTGTGTTCTGCAAAATTTCCTTTAAAGCCTAATAAATAATGAAAGTTACATGTTTAAGCTTTGCTTTATAAGACACATTTATTTTCTTTTAAAAACTGATTTTACTACTATGACATTGTCATTTGGTATTTATGTAGCACTAATTCATTGTGGATGAGTGAGTGAACAAAGATGCTTGACACATGAGTGGATTTTTATCAGTATCTGCATCATAAGACGAGCAAGTTAAAGGACTGCGATTGTTTAGAGATTTGGCCAGAGTAACATAGTTGGAGTTAGGAATAACCCCTTGAATCTTGGAGTCTTGTTTAATTAGTCCGTCTACTTCTGATCATTTGCATTGTTTTAGATATTTCTGATCTAGAAATCATGACATTGGGGCTGATCTTCATAGCCCAATGTGATATAGGCTCTAGAAAATACCTCCGATTTGCGCAGCTAAAGAATTCAGGTAACACTCAAGATCTCTATCATGAATTCCCTCCCAAGTAGATACTCCCCTTGAATGTTTGTTTGTTTTTCTTACCCCAGATAGAGTGTTTTATTTCCCTGTTGAGTTATTGAGATAATTGTAACTCTGTTGACCTGGCCTCAGAAAACTGGAAAGGATCCTGACTTCCATTTCAGCACCAGTTTCTGGATCTTGTCAGGTCTTGTGTTTGTTTAAAAGATGATATATTTTGAGGTCAAATTAGTCTAAGCACCAAATTTAGGATTTTGTGAAAGAGAAAAAGGCAAAAGGGCAAAGGTTTGCAAAACCTAATGTGAAGAGAAATGTTTGTGTAAGGTTTTTTAAGAATTAATGAAAACATGAAAGGTCGTTGAAACACTGCCACTTGCAGGGCTATGAACCCAACTGACAGCAGCGTCTGAAAGCATGAGAACTAGAAAGTGCACATGCCCTTAAAGGCAAATGCAACGCAGGGAAGTCAGCCAATGGCATGTGTGCCAAAACTATATTTAGTTTTGGAAACTATAATTTCACTGTAAGTGAAGTATATTACAAAGATTTTTTTTTTTTGAAATCACAGAAGTACTGTCTTTTCAGAGATTATAGATCTGTGGGTTGAATAGGAACTCTTGGTCTTGTGAAGATAAATGCCATTGCCAATCAGGGAAATATTTTTAAAGCCTCTAACAGGTCTCTTAAGAGAAGCCGGACTTTGCTTTTCTCATAAGGACAATGAAGTGAGCCTTGGGAAAAACTTCAGGTCTATTAAAGCTTACTCTTCACATTTGCCTTTGTTGCTCAGGGCTTTTAAGGTCACCACCATTTGCCTTTTTAATATATTTTATTGAATATATTTTTTTGAAGTATAGTTGATTTGCAATATTTCAGGTGCACAGCACAGTGATTCAGTTATACAAATACAAATATATTATTTTTTAAATTATTTTCCATCATAGGTTATTATATTAACTGTAATTCCCTATGCTATATAGTAAGTCTTTGTTGCTTGCTGCATATCTATTTTTTAATTAGAAATCTAGCATTCTATTCATACTAAGTCAAACAACTGGAATCTAAATGTCATAATTTTTTAGTTAGGCAAAAATTCATAAGTTTTCTAAAATATATGTTATACATATTTTTATATATGTATACAAAGGCTTTTCTACTACACTTGATAAAGGCTTGAGAAAGAACATTAAAAAAAGAGATG
Source organism: Bos indicus x Bos taurus (assembly GCF_003369695.1). Classification (NCBI taxonomy): domain Eukaryota; kingdom Metazoa; phylum Chordata; class Mammalia; order Artiodactyla; family Bovidae; genus Bos; species Bos indicus x Bos taurus. The sequence goes on along the minus strand of NC_040105.1, from coordinate 8,831,331 downwards.
GAAAAATTGGAGAATATAAACTAAATGAAATGGGAGCACTGAATATGAAATAGAAAAAGTGAAACAAAATAGAAAAGATAGAAAAAGTGAAATAAAAGTAAAAGATCATATAATCAAGTTGTTTTTAAACATGACTGCTCATGAGAAACATACCTGGAGCTCTGGAGAAAAAAGCAATACCTGAGCATTTGTATTTTTACAAAACTTTCAAGATAATTCTGGTATGCATCTGGATTTTAAAAAGTGATTATAGGTTTTTATATTAGATCCTAGTTTTGCTGATATAGAGTTCTATTATTTTTCTCTTGACCAATCATGATACAATGGTATTAAGTGAGTAATCGTTACATAATCACAATAGTAAAAGATGTTTATCAATTTTCACAATCAATAGCCAGACAAAAATAAAGAATAATTATAGTTGCAAGCTATAATGGGAACATGATTAACTTTACAATATAAAGTAATTACCTAAAATTTGGGGGGTTCAAGCAGAGTGATGTGTTAAGTAGAAGTGCATACAGGCACACGTTTTCATCCACCCAGTCAGTCTATGTCTTTTGGTTGGTGCATTTAATCCATCTACATTTAAGCCAATTATCAATATGTAAGATCCTATTACTGTTTTCTTAATTGTTTGGGGTTTTATTTTTTTGTAGGTCTTTTCCTTCTCTTGTATTTCCTGCCTAGAGAAGTTCCTTTAGCATTTGTTGTAAAGCTGGTTTGGTGGTGCTGAATTCTCTTAACTTTTGCTTGTCTGGAAAACTTTTTATTTCTTCATCAAATCTGAAGGAGAGTCTTGCTGAGTAGAGTATTCTTGGTTGTAGGTTCTTCCCTTTCATCACTTTAAATATATCATGCCATTCCCTTCTGGCTTGTAGAGTTTCTGTTGAGAAAGCAGCTGATAATCTTATGGGAATTCCTTGTAGGTTACTTGTCATTTTTTCCTTGTTGCTTTTAATATTTTATCTCTATCTTTAATTTTTGTCAGTTTGATTACTATGTGTCTTGATGTGTTCCTCCTTGGGTTTATCCTTCCTGGGACTCTGTGCTTCCTGGACTTGGTTGACTATTTCATTTCCCATGTTCAGGAAGTTTTCAGCTATTATCTCTTCAAATATTTTCTCAGGTCCTTTCTCTCTCTCTTCTCCTTCCGGGACCCCTATAACGCAAATGTTGATGCATTTTATGTTGTCCCAGAGGTCTCTTAGGCTGTATTCATTTCTTTTCATTCTTTTTTCTATATTTTGTTCTGTGGCATTGATTTCCACCATTCAGTCCTCCAGGTCATTTATCCATTCTTCTGCCTCAGTTATTCTGCTGATTATTCCTTCTAGTATTATTCATCTCTGTTTGTTCTTTAATTCTTCTAGGTCTTTGGTAAACATTTCTTGCATCTTCTCAATCTTTGCCTCCATTTTTTTCCCAAGATCCTGGATCGTCTTCACTATCATTATTCTGATTTCTTTTTCTGGAAAGTTGCCTATCTCCACTTCATTTAGTTGTTTTTCTGGGATTTTATCTTATCCCTTCATTTGGGACATAACTTTCTGCTTTTTCATTGTGATTAACTTTCGTAATACGGTTTCTGTTTTAGCTGCTGTGAGACTGTGTTTCTTCTTGCTTCTTCTATCTGCCCTCTGATGGATGAGGCTAATTGGCTTGCATAAGCTTCTTGATGGGAGGGCTCTGGTAGGCAGGGCCTTGATCAGTAAAGCTTTAATCCAATTATCTACTGATGGGTGGGGTTGCACTCCTTCCCTAGTAGTTGTTTGGCCTGAGGCAACCCAGCCCTGGGGTCTACAGGCTCTATGGTAGGGTTAATGGCAAACTCCAAGAGGGTTTATTCCAAGGGGGACCTTCCAATGCCCCTGTATCTGTCTGTGATGAGCCCCTGCTGACCCATGCCTCCACAGGAGGCCCTTTAACCCTAGCAGGCAGTTTGGGATCAGTCTCCTGTGAGGTCATTGCTTCTCTCCACTGGGTCTTGGTGCACACAAAATTTTGTCTGTGCCCTCCAAGACTGGAGTCTCTGTTTCCCTCAGTCCTCTGGAAGGCCTATAATCAAATCCCACTGGCCCCGAGCGCCAGATTCCCTGGGAATCCCCAGTCCTTTGGTCAGTTCCCCAGGCTAGGAAGCCTGATGTAGGGTTCAGAACCTTCACAATAGCACAAGAACTTCTTTGATATTACTGTTCTACAGTTTATGGGTCACCCACCCGGTGGGTATGGGATTTGATTTTATCGTGATTGCGCCCTTCCTACTGTCTCACTGCAGGTTCTTCTTTGTTGTTGGACGTGGGGTATTTTTTCTTTTTTCGTGGGTTCCAGCATCCTCCTGTTGATGATTGTTCAACAACTAGTTTCAATTTTGGTGCTGTCACAGGGGTCAATGAGTGCACATCCTTCTACTCTGCCATCTTGAACCAGAAGCCCCCTTTGCCTTTTTGATTATTGTCTTAGTCTGAGTTTTCTATAGGCAAATAGAAATCAAATGGGCTACCATCTCCTCAGAAACGTCTTTTTTCATCACTGTAGCTAAGGCAGCCCACAGTCCCTCTGTTTTCCACTCTTTATAGCACATAGTAGTCCTTGAAGTTATATATTAATTTGTTCATGTATTTGCCATGTGCCTGCCTTTATAATTTAATAAGCTCTTTGAAGGCAGAGATGCTTTTTTTTTTTTTTTCTGTTTACTGCTATATATCCAGCACAGAGGAGAATTCCTGGTGCATAAGTTGCTGCTCAATAAATATTTGTTTACTGTTTGAATAGATGTATAAAGCCATGATCACCCATTTTAAGGAAAAACATTTCAAGAGATGCTTTGACTAGAACTTGGAGGTTCAAACACACCTACTGACAACTGTTTGTGTATGAAAACTATTTGACTAATTTGAGACAGGTCAGTCAAGAGATTTGTGCCAAAGTTTCTTTCCCTAGAAGGATCATGTGTGAAAATCAGCATTTCGAAGGTGTCTTGTGGTTGCCACACAAAGGGGGCTCCATGTTGGAAGAAGTTTCATTTCCATTAGCAATAGAGCCTAAAAGCTGACAAAGGAAAAAAGAGGAGAAGAGGTCTTTCTCACCAGCAGGTTACTTTCATTTGCCTTTTTCAGTCTTATCAAAGGAAAGTGTCATTGAATCCAATGTCTACCTTTAAAAAGTTGATGATGTTCTACATTAGACTGATAATTTGAGCCCTAGAAGAGAAAGAAGCTAGTTGACCATGGGTTAAACCTTTTCAAATAAAGAGAGGCATCAACAAAATATGGCATGAAAGGGCTCTCAGTCATCTTTATCAATTACTCTATTCCTCCAGGGTAGTTTGGGATTATGTTTTATCTGGCCCTTTCATTTCCAGTGTTTTTAATTTGCCTTTTAAACAACAGTAAATGTCAAACCAGGACACTGAAGCAATCTGTGAAAACAAATACTTTATCTTGCTGGAAATCAGTAATAATAAATCCATCTGGCTTATCCTTAGAAGTCTTAGCCTCTGGATCTGGTCAATCATCTGAAAATCCCACGACTCTCCTTTGGAAACTTTTTTTCTAGCAAGATTCTGACTCAAAAAAAGTATATTCCTATCTTTGCAATGATTTCTCCAGTAAGTTAAAAATGTACAATAAGAAAAAAGCCCTCTTTTAGTTATAGCCAATATATATTTTGTATCAATAATACTCATTTCTTAGTTGGTGGTCTCAAGAGATGCATTAATGAATAAATCAAGAGATGGATTCCAAAACTAGTTTTAGCTGTATATATTCACTGCATCTCTCAACAAATCTTGAAACAGACTTTAAATACACACACACAAACATATATATATATCTCAGAACTATTTGGCTCAGTTGAATTAAAATGAACTGAGCTGGATATGGTGAATTTTATGGTATGTAACTCATATTTCAGTAATGATGTTTTAAAAGATGAACTGAGCTAATTAGTGTCACAGATGCAATTCAGAATAACAAATAACATTATAGAGGATGACTTCGGTGTGTGAGGTGGCAAGAATTCTAGCTCCAGTAATCTCTCATTCATTCACTGACTTACTCATTTTTTTTTCATTTAAATTAGTGCCTACTTTGTATCAGGCATTGTAGAATATTCTGAGGATATAAGATGAATAGAATACAGTGTCCCGTATCATAGGCATATCATTTGTCATTTTTGTGCCACAGATTTCTCCATTTCTTCAGTAAATGGACTGGATACTGTGCTTTTCTCCTTGTATGAGTCCCATTGCTGATGGAGATAGTAACAACTAGGTCAAAGAAAAGAGGCGTAGATTTGAGGACATACTGAATGCATAAAAAATTGCCTTGGCACTGCTGAGCTGTAAGTGCTTACTGTCAATAAAGTATATATTTTTTAAAATTCAGGACTTTTTGAATAAAAGGTTTATGCAATCAAATCAAAGTGGATTATTTCCTCAAATCAGGCTCTTGAGTAGTTTAAGCATATTTTTTTCTATTTTCTTAATGATCCACATTTTGTCACATTGTCTGAGCCAAATAAATTCTTTCTTGGCCCTCTCTGCTTTATCAACTCAATCTCCATTTAGAAAGACACCGTTTGGTCCAACATCAATTTGGAAATGCCTCAGGGATCATCTGGCTCAAGTCCACTGACTTTCCATTGACAAGAACTCATCTGGGCAAGAGGAGCCCTTCTGAGTAAGAAAAGGGAATTTAGTAACAGTAACTTCTCATAACCTTAAAACCCAGTTTGTTAGGGTTGGCCTCCTTTAACTTTATAGATAACAAGAATTTGATGAGCTTACCACCACTCTAAGGACATCAAGCAAATCATAAAAGGCAAATAATGGCCTTCTACTCAATTTCTTATGAAGTTATGACAAACCTAGACAGCATATTAAAAAGCAGAGACATTACTTTGCCAACAAAGGTCCGTCTAGTCAAAGCTATGGTTTTTCCAGTGGTCATGTATGGATGTGAGAGTTGGACTATAAAGAAAGTTGAGAACCAAAGAATTGATGCTTTTGAACTATGGTGTTGAAGACTCTTGGGAGTCCCTTGGACTGCAAGGAGATCCAACCAGTCCATCCTAAAGGAGATCAGTCCTGAACACTCATTGGAAGAACTGATGCTGAAGCTGAAACTCCAATCCTTTGGCCACCTGATGCAAAGAACTGACTCGTTTGGAAAGACCCTGATGCTGGGAAAGATTGAAGGCAGGAGGAGAAGGGGACGATAGAGGATGAGATGGTTGGATGGCATCACTGACTCAATGGATATGAGTTTGAGTAAGCTCCGGGAGTTGGTGATGGACAGGGAAGCCTGGCGTGCTGCAATTCATGGGGTTGCAAAGAGTCGGACATGACTGAGCAACTGAACTGAACTGAACTCAATTTCTTATTCAGTACACATGAATCAAACTAAACACAGCTTGTTTATGTCTTTCATAAGAGTATTGTGTCCAGTTTGGGGTTTACAACTTAAGAGGAACATGAAGTAGGTAAAAAGTGCCCCAAAGAACATGTTTAAAGCACTAGATAGTGATACTGGGAAAAACATTTAAAGACTTATCCTGGAGGGAAAAAGGCTAGAACTCTTTCAATAAGTGAAAATATGCACAAGAAACATACCTCTGGCTGCCTAATTCCCATCTGCATTCAGAAATTACGAAGGGCAAGTTCAAATTAAATGTATGACATTCCCGTTCATGTTTTAGGATGACTGTGATCTTTTGGTCTTCTTAGCCAGATTTCCTTGTGGCTCAGACAGTGAAGAATCTGTGTGCAATGCAGGAGACCCGGGTTCGATCCCTGGATTGGAAACATCCCCTGGAGAAGGGAAAGGCTACCCACTCTAGTATTCTTGCCTGGAGGATTCCATGGACAGAGGTGCCTGGCAGGCACCATAACATCGAAAAGAGTTGGACATGACTGAGCGACTTTCACTAGCCAGATTCAACATTCATGAAGTGCAAATGGGAAGTAGATGGGTTTTGACATTGGACAGGTATGGGTGTGAAGCACTAATTTATGAAATGGTAATAAGAATATTCACATCACAGTAATATTGTGTAGAAATTATCTGTGTAAAGTTCTTGACATGGAATAGGTGCTTTTAAAACATTAAGCTCCCTTTCCTCCTTTCTTCCACACCTGACTCCCATACCCAGACACTCCCAGTCTTGGCTATGTGGTCTAGATCAGGGTTCCTAACCTCTGGGATCTAATACCTGATTATCTGAGGTAGAGTTGATATAATAATAATAGAAATAAAGTGCACAATAAATGTCATGCACTTGAATCATCCCCAAACTACCCCTCTGTCCCCCAGTCTCTGGAAAAAAAAATGTCTTCCACAAAACTGGTCCCTGGTGCCAAAACAGTTGGGGATGGCTGGTCTAGATCATGTGAATCAGGAGATTTGTGTGACATTATTTATCATGCATCTTCCATAGAAAATATGTTTTAAAAACCCAGTTCATATTGTGTGTTGGGATTAACTTACTGGCTCCATCATTGACTACTTAACTTGTGTAAATCCTGGCTCTGCCATTTACTAGGTAACTTAGGCAAGTTTTTAACCTGTTAGTGACTTGGTTTCCTCATTTGAACAATGAAGATAATAACTACCCAGGATTAGATAAGATAATCATGTAATACACTTGACAAAGTACTTGATGCATATTAAGGGTTGGATTTTATTACTATCACTGTTACATTATTAGGTATTTGATTTGTGATGGTACATAGACAAGCTTAGACAAGCCATACTATGTGCCTTATTTTGTAATCCATGCTAATAAATTTTATTAATAGGTAATAATTCTGTGTTTGTTATATATCAGTATGTTATTCACTCAGTCGTGTCTGACTCATTACAACCCCATGGACTGTAGCCTGCCAGGCTCCTCTATCCATGGGATTTTCCAGGCAAGAATACTGGAGTAGGTTGCCATTCCCTTCTCCAGGGGATCTTCCCAACCCAAGGGTCAGACCTGGGTTTCCTACATTGCAGGTAGATTCTTTATCCTCTGACCCACCAGCAAAGTGCATAGACATCTCATAGTTATTAAGTCCATGTATCAGAGAAAGTACTGAGTCTCTGAAGAACTAAATAATTTTACCCAAGATTGGTTGGTCTCCCTCCTCCCTCCCTCTGTCTGTGTCTGTCTGTCTCACACACACACGCCCCTAGGACTCAAACTTGATGATGTCCAACTCAAAGGCCATGCATTTAATGAAATAGCGATAGTTTTATAAGCAGATGCCTATATCATAATTGCTTTTTTTAGTTCTTCCACAACAAGTCAAATCAACAAAAACATCTTCCTCTGGTTCAGTTCAGTTCAGTTGCTCTGTCGTGTCGGACTCTTTGCAACCCCATGAACCGCAGCACGCCAGGCCTCCCTGTCCATCACCAACTCCCTGAATCTACCCAAACCCATGTCCATCGAGTCGGTGATGCCATCCAACCATCTCATCCTCTGTTGTCCCCTTCTCCTCCTGCCCTCAATCTTTCCCATCATCAGGGTCTTTTCAAATGAGTCAGCTCTTTGCATCAGGTGGCCAAAGTATTGGAGTTGCAGCTTCAGCATCAGTCCTTCCAATGAACACCAAGGACTGATCTCCTTTAGGATGGACTGGTTGGATCCCCTTGCAGTCCAAGGGACTCTCAAGAGTCTTCTCCAACACCACAGTTCAAAAGCATCAATTCTTCGGTGCTCAGCTTTCTTTACAGTCCAACTCTCACATCCAACACGACTACTGGAAAAACCATAGCCTTGACTAGATGGACCTTTGTTGGCAATGTCTCTGCTTTTGAATATGCTGTCTAGGTTGGTCATAACTTTCCTTCCAAGGAGTAAGCGTCTTTTAATTTCATAGCTGCAGTCACCATCTGCAGTGATTTTGGAGCCCAGAAAAATAAAGTCTGAAACTGTTTCCACTGTTTCCCCATCTATTTCCCATGAAGTGATGGGACCGGATGCCATGATCTTAGTTTTCTGAATGTTGAGCTTTAAGCCAACTTTTTCACTCTCCTCCTTCACTTTCATCAAGAGGCTCTTTAGTTCTCACTTTCTGCCATAAGGGTGGTGTCATCTGGACATCTGAGGTTATTGATATTTCTTCTGGCAATCTTGATTCCAGCTTGTGCTTCCTCTGGTGCCTGAGGATAATTCCAATTTTCTGAGATGCACAGGGTAAGAGCCAGCACAGACCTGAAAAGTCAAAGATAATTAGAATGGGGCTGGGAGGTTGATTTATGATTATCGATTGAGCCCGTAGTCTTACGTGATATGAAATGTTCCAGCACTGGGAATACAAGGGGAAACCGATAAGTGATGGCTCTTACTGCATGAAACTTTTAATCTTGGCGATGTCAGAGCTTGAACATACATAATTGCACTAATAAATACCATATAACTAGCATTTAGACAAGTGCTATGATGAAGAAAAGGTCTGAGAGTAGAGCACATATAACATCTACCTAATTTAGCCCAGAAAGTAGAAGAAGTCAGGGAGAACTTCTCAGAAGAGTAACATTTGAACTGAGACCTGGAAGGTGAGAAGGGATTTATTTTGCTCCAGTTTAGTTGACTGGGCTAGTTAGTATCCAAACCTGAATTATACATTAGACCTATGATTCTCATTTCTAGGTTTCTCTCACTGCTCTATAAATCAACAAGTTCTGACAGTTTGTTTTTGCCAACTCCATGACACTGCTTTATAAGACCATTTCTATTTAAAAAGGGAGGAAATCCCTTAGATTTGGCTCCCTGATTCACAACCTGCTTATTATCTGAGTGTCTTATTTCCATTCCTATATTTTTAAAGACATGGTGGGAGTTCATTGGTATGTCTCTAATGTGTGTCATCACAAAGCAGTGAACTGTGAAAAATACCCTAGGAATTCCCAATAAATTGTACAGGAGGCAAATGAAGGGCATCCAGCTATGAACCTGAGCAGTTCTCTTTTTTCAACTACATCCCTGGAGGTTCTTTCTAGAACAAACCTTACCAGGATTTGGTTCTACATAACTTTTGAGGAGTTTGATCAGCTCCCACCCAAGGCATTTCTCTTGGGTTTGTTCTGTGAAGTTATTTGTATCTCAGGTATATGCTCAGCCACTTTAATGCAGAATGAATTAAACACCAAAAAAGGTACCCTAAAGCATCATAACCCTCCAGACCTTAGTGTCTTTTTCTGGCTTGAGCCTGTGATACACTTCTGTGTTTTGCTCAGCAGTTACATAACCAAGTCCCAAGGACAGAAGTTTCCTGAGGGGCAGAGTGGACTCCATTCTGAAGGAGACCCATGTGGTGGACCCAGCTGCAGCTCAGCTGCTGCTATGACAATGATGTCACCAAGCTTAGCATCTAAGCAGGATGTGCCATGGATCCTTCTTCTCCTTTCTTTTAAAAATGAAACACTGAAAAGCATTCTTTAGCCATTCTCTTGCCCTGTTTTTAAAATCTTTGAGGTTGCTTTTTTGCTCAATGAATTCTTGGCTCTGGGTTTTATCAAGTTGTTAGAAAGAATAAAAACCAATGGAAATAGTGAGAGACTTTATTTTGGGGGGCTCCAAAATCACTGCAGATGGTGACTGCAGCCATGAAATTAAAAGATGCTTGCTCACTGGAAGAAAAGCTATGACCAACCTAGACAGTATATTTAAAAGCAGAGATATTACTTTGCAACAAAGATCCATCTAGTCAAAGCTATGGTTTTTCCAGTAGTCATGTATGTATTTGAGAGTTGGACTATAAAAAAGCTGAGCACCGAAGAATTGATGCTTTTGAATTGTGGTGTTGGAGAAGACTCTTGAGAGTCCCTTGGGCTGCAAGGACATCCAACCAGTCCATCCTAAAGGAAATCAGTCTTGAATATTAATTGGAAGGACTGATGTTGAAGCTGAAACTCCAATCCTTTGGCCACCTGATGTGAAGAATTGACTCATTTGAAAAGACCCTGATGCTGGGAAAGATTGAAGGAAGGAGGAGAAGGGACAACAAAGGATGAGGGGGTTGGATGGCACTTCCGACAATGGGCATGAGTTACAGCATGCTCCGGGAGTTGGTGATGGACAGGGAAGCCTGGCATGCTGCAGTCCATGGGGTCACAAAGAGTCGGACACAACTGAGTGGCTGAACTGAACTGATGCTTAAGTAGTATAACAGAGTTCTACAAACTGGCTGGTTTAAAACAACAGAAGTTTCTTCTCTCATGGTTAAGGAGGCCAGAAGTCTGAAAGCCAGGTGTCAAGAGGATAGCTTCCTTCTGGAGGCTCTAAGTAAGTAAGTGTTAGTTGCTCAGTCGTGCCCAACTCTTTGTGACCCCATGGACTGCAGCCCACCAGGCTCCTGTGTCCATGAGATTTTCCAGGCAAGGATACTGGAGTGGGTTGCCATTTCCTTCTCCAGGGGATCTTCCCAACCCAGGGATCGAACCCGGGTCTCCTGTACTGCAGGCAGATTCTTTACCGACTGAGCTACAAGGGAAGCCCTATGGGAGGATATATATCATGCCTTTTTCCTAGTTCTGGTGACTGCTTGTAATCCTTGGTGTTCTGTGATTTGTAGACGCACCATTCCAATCTCTGCCTCCATTTTCACATGGCCTTTTATCCTGTGTGTATATGTGTGTCCAGATTTTCCTCTCCTTTCTCTTATAAAGACAGCAGTCATTGGATTTAGGACTCACCCTCATTTAGTCTAACCTCATCTTAACCTAATTACATCTTTGAGGACCCTATTTCTAAGTAAGGTGACATTCACTGATTACAGCATTTAGGACTTGGACATATCTTTTGGGGGAGGAGACAATTCAACTCAGCACAAGAGGTAAAAAACCCTGCTCTCTATTTAATTTTCCTTCCCTTTCTATACTGACTAAAGGCACAAGTGAACCATTATACAGTGCAAAATCTAGTGGTTAGTGTTTATGGAATTTTAATAAAAGCATATCCAGGAGTTGATCAGATCAGTCACTCAGTCGTGTCCGACTCTTTGCGACCCCATGAATCGCAGCACGCCAGGCCTCCCTGTCCATCACCAACTTCCGGAGTTCACTCAGACTCGTCCATCGAGTCAGTGATGCCATCCAGCCATCTCACCCTCTGTCGTCCCCTTCTCCTCTTGCCCCCAATCCCTCCCAGCATCAGAATCTTTTCCAATGAGTCAACTCTTCGCATGACGTGGCCAAAGTACTGGAGTTTCAGCTTTAGCATCATTCCTTCCAAAGAAATCCCAGGGCTGATCTCCTTCAGAATGGACTGGTTGGATCTCCTTGCAGTCGAAGGGACTCTCAAGTGTCTTCTCCAACACCACAGTTCAAAGGCATCAATTCTTCAGCGCTCAGCCTTCTTCACAGTCCAACTCTCACATCCATACATGACCACAGGAAAAACCATAGCCTTGACTAGACGAACCTTTGTTGGCAAAGTAATGTCTCTGCTTTTGAATATGCTGTCTAGGTTGGTCATAACTTTCCTTCCAAGGAGTAAGCGTCTTTTAATTTCATGGCTGCATTCACCATCTGCAGTGATTTTGGAGCCCAGAAAAATAAAGTCTGACACTGTTTCCACTGTTTCCCCATCTATTTCCCAAGAAGTGGTGGGACCAGATGCCATGATCTTCGTTTTCTGAATGTTGAGCTTTAAGCCAACTTTTTCACTCTCCACTTTCACTTTCATCAAGAGGCTTTTGAGTTCCTCTTCACTTTCTGCCATAAGGGTGGTGTCATCTGCATATCTGAGGTTATTGATATTTCTCCCAGAAATCTTGATTCCAGCTTGTGTTTCTTCCAGCCCAGTGTTTCTCATGATGTACTCTGCATATAAGTTAAATAAACAGGGTGACAATATACAGCCTTGACGAACTCCTTTTCCTATTTGGAACCAGTCTGTTGTTCCATGTCCAGTTCTAACTGTTGCTTCCTGACCTGCATACAAATTTCTCAAGAGGCAGATCAGGTGGTCTGGTATTCCCATCTCTTTCAGAATTTTCCACAGTTTATTGTGATCCACACAGTCAAAGGCTTTGGCATAGTCAATAAAGCAGAAATAGATGTTTTTCTGGAACTCTCTTGCTTTTTCCATGATCCAGCAGATGTTGGCAATTTGATCTCTGGTTCCTCTGCCTTTTCTAAAACCAGCTTGAACATCAGGAAGTTCACGGTTCACATATTGCTGAAGCCTGGCTTGGAGAATTTTGAGCATTACTTTACTAGCGTGTGAGATGAGTGCAATTGTATGGTAGTTTGAGCATTCTTTGGCATTGCCTTTCTTTGGGATTGCAATGAAAACTGACCTTTCCAGTCCTGTGGCCACTGCTGAGTTTTCCAAATTTGCTGGCAAACTGAGTGCAGCACTTTCACAGCATCATCTTTCAGGATTTGGAATCGCTCAACTGGAATTCTATCACCTCCACTAACTTTGTTCATAGTGATGCTTTCTAAGGCACACTTGACTTCACACTCCAGGATGTCTGGCTCTAGGTGAGTGATCACACCATCGTGATTATCTTGGTCATGAAGATCTTTTTTGTACAGTTCTGTGTATTCTTGCCATCTCTTCTTAATATCTTCTGCTTCTGTTAGGTCCATACCATTTCTGTCCTTTATCGAGCCCATCTTTGCATGAAATGTTCCTTTGGTATCTCTGATTTTCTTGAAGAGATCTCTAGCCTTTCCCATTCTGTTGTTTTCCTCTATTTCTTTGCATTGGTTGCTGAAGAAGGCTTTCTTATCTCTTCTTGCTAGTCTTTGGAACTCTTCATTCAGATGTTTATATCTTTCCTTTTCTCCTTTGTTTTTCGCTTCTCTTCTTTTCACAGCTATTTGTAAGGCCTCCCCAGACAGCCATTTTGCTTTTTTGCATTTCTTTTCCATGGGGATGGTCTTGATCCCTGTCTCCTGTACAGTGTCACGAACCTCATTCCATAGTTCATCAGGCACTCTATCTATCAGATCTAGGCCCTTACATCTATTTCTCACTTCTACTGTATAATCATAAGGGATTTGATTTAGGTCATACCTGAATGGTCTAGTGGTTTTCCCTACTTTATTCAATTTAAGTCTGAATTTGGCAATAAGGAGCTCATGATCTGAGCCTCAGTCAGCTCCTGGTCTTGTTTTTGCTGACTGTATAGAGCTTCTCCATCTTTGGCTGCAAAGAATATAATCAATCTGATTTTGGTGTTGACCATCTGGCGATGTCCATGTATAGAGTCTTCTCTTGTGTTGTTGGAAGAGGGTGTTTGTTATGACCAGTGCATTTTCTTGGCAAAACTCTATTAGTCTTTGCCCTGCTTCATTCCGTATTCCAAGGCCAAATTTGCCTGTTACTCCAGGTGTTTCTTGACTTCCTACTTTTGCATTCCAGTCCCCTGTAATGAGAAGGACATCTTTTTTGGGTGTTAGTTCTAAAAGGTCTTGTAGGTCTTCATAGAACCGTTCAACTTCAGCTTCTTCAGTGTTACTGGTTGGGGCATAGACTTGGATTACTGTGATATTGTATGGTTTGCCTTGGAAACGAACAGAGATCATTCTGTCGTTTTTGAGATTGCATCCAAGTACTGCATTTCGGACTCTTTTGTTGACCATGATGGCTACTCCATTCCTTCTGAGGGATTCCTGCCCACAGTAGTAGATATAATGGTCATCTGAGTTAAATTCACCCATTCCAGTCCATTTCAGTTTGCTGATTCCTAGAATGTTGACGCTCACTCTTGCCATCTCATGTTTGACCACTTCCAATTTGCCTTGATTCATGTACCTGACATTCCTGGTTCCTATGCAATATTGCTCTTTACAGCATCGGACCTTGCTTCTATCACCAGTCACATCCACAGCTGGGTATTGGGCACCTACTGACCTGGGGAGTTTCTCTTTCAGTATCCTATCATTTTGCCTTTTCATACTGTTCATGGGGTTCTCAAGGCAAGAATACTGAAGTGGTTTGCCATTCCCTTCTCCAGTGGACCACATTCTGTCAGAATGAGACAGTAGGTGTTGCAAGAGGGCATCAGAGGGCAAACACACTGAAACCATACTCACAGAAAACAAGTCAGTCTAATCACACTAGGACCACAGCCTTGTCTAACTCAATGAAACTAAGCCATGCCCGTGGGGCAACCCAAGATGGGTGGGTCATGGTGGAGAGATCTGACAGAATGTGGTCCAGGAGGTGATAGGCATGTTCTATATTTTAATTATGGTGGTGGTTTCATAGGTACACATAGCTATCAAAGCTCATTGGTACAGTTTATTGTATGTAGATTATTCCTCAATAAACTAGGTAAGAAAAACTATATCCCTGAGGCACAATACCAATTATTTTTCTTTTCTCCTTTCTTTTCTATGCTCCATCCCATCTTGTCAGTAGAAAAACATATTGGACAAATAGGTTCTCCCATTTCCATCCAAAATAGAGAAGTGGAAATCCTGGGAAAAAATAAAATTTTCAGAGGAAAAAAATCCATATTATTTAGTTACTTTCAAAATCAGAAATACTGACAAATGTTTGTACTGTGAACATTTTAATTAAAAAATATTAAAAATTATTTACATTATTATATAATTCTCCATCTTCAAAAGTAGTTCTAAAACATATGCTATGGAAAGGTTTTAAAAACTCCTTTAACCACAGCTGAACCATGTACCATGTTCAGAAAAAATTAACTTACCTTAAGACTCCAAGTGCACCTTCACCCACAAAGACAGAAGAAAGTTAAACAAAGAAGGAATGCCACTGGCACAAAAATGCATGTTCAAAAATGTTTATAAACCCAAATTAAGTTTAGTTGTCAGTTAACTTTATAATATTAATGTTATTATTAAAAGTGTCTTGAATCATTTCAAAGCCAAAAACGAAACTGATGATGGTCATCCGTTTCAGATTTGGTGTTGGAAAATTCTTTCAAATGCTAGTTGCAGGTAAACAACAATTGTTTGTTTTATGCTTTGGTCCCTAGAACTCTGCTAAGCACATCTAAACTGCAACTTAAGATTTTTATATAACCTTGCTTTTTACCTGCCTCACTAGGGGGTATCCTGAAAACAGAAGAGTTGGTATTTAGAAATACTGTATTCACACCAGTTGGAAAAATAAACAAGTAACAGGGTAGAACATTGTGTTTATGCAAACTTGCTTTTTAAAGTTGAGAGGATAAAGATGAAACACTAAAAAACATAGAAGTGAAACTGCTGGTTGCTCAGTCACGTCCAACTCTTTACAACCCCATGGACTATAGCCCACCAGGCTCCTCTGTTCATGAGATTTTTCCGGCAAGAATACCAGAATGGATAGCCATTCCTTTCTTCAAGAGATCTTCCCCACCCAGGGATCGAACCTGGGTCTCCTGCATTGCAGGCAGATTCTCTATCATCTGAGCCACCAAGCGGAGAAGGCAATGGCAACCCACTCCAGTACTCTTGCCTGGAAAATCCCATGGATGGAGGAGCCTGGTGGGCTGCAGTCCATGGGGTCGCTAAGAGTCAGACATGACTGAACGACTTCACTTCCACTTTTCACTTTCATGCAATGGAGAAGGAAATGGCAACCCACTCCAGTGTTCTTGCCTGGAGAATCCCAGGGATGGCAGAGCCTGGTGGGCTGCTGTCTATGGGGTCGCACAGAGTTGGACACGACTGAAGCGACTTAGCAGCAGTAGAAGCAGCATATACTGTCTGAAGAAATTGTCATAGATCTTGATGTTAACTAGACGAGTATGAAAACTGGGTGCCTGTTTTAAAGGCAACTGGGTGCCTTTTAAGGAGTTTTATAGGTGTTTTAAAGAGTTTAAAACTTTAAAGAGTTTTAAAAACTCTTTAAGGTTTAAACTTTAAAGGTGTTTTAAAGGCAACTGGGTGCCTGTTTTAAAGAGAGAGTTCATGGTTCCAGTTCTGGGCAATGTGAAACTGACCCCAAAAGACTGAGTCAAAAAACTGATCTGTTGGTATATAAATGTAATAGAGGGCAAAGAATTTTCTACACTCTGCTCTGAATATATAGAAACCCAAATTGTCTTTCACTTAACTTAAAAAGTGCCCTGCCTTGAAAGACCATATTGGTATTATTTAGTTGATATTGACAACACCTCTAAAACTTGGAGAGGGAGGTGAAAATCCCAGCTAGACTCTTCACTGGGTTGACTGAGTCTTTTTCTAAGAGTTTTAAACAAAGGTTTCATTAGCAAATTAGAAAGGTTTGAGTAGATCCTTTGAGTGTAAGACCAGGTGAACTCACATGAGGGATGGTCCTTCAGTATAGCTTGATTCATCAAGTAATTCAAAAATATTGATTTTGTATAGATGATAGTACACTCCCATCACTCTGCTTGTTCTCTCCAGGATGCTCTATGCTAGGCATGCTGCATACATTAGGTCCTTTACTCTTACTCAGCCTTTTGAAGTGAACATGATTTTGTAGACTGGGAAGTGAGGATGAAAGTTGTAAAGTGATGTGCTCAAGGTCACACAGCTAGATAACAAATCAACAAATTGAAATGCATCCAGAAATGGTCCCAAAGCACTTCCAAATTGAACAGCTTCTTAATCTGCAATTCTAGTCCTACAAGAGTTAGTAGTTGATGTTAGATCACATGGATCTGAGTACTAGCTCTGCCACTTAACTAGGGAGTTAGAAGCTTTTAGATCTTGTTTCCTTCATCTGTAGAACTGGGGGTTAACTATTACAGCTGTGGGTGTGTGTATCTATTGATCTGGATAGTACATGCATAATTTCACCCAAGTGCCTGCCACATAGGAATTTCCAACAACTATTATTTGTTCTTATATTGTTATAATAACAATTGATTAAAGGGTTAGGAGCAAGATGAGTAGATAATCTTGAATATAACACTAAATTTAAGTTACCAGATAATATGGACATGTTTGGTGCTTTGTGCTTTTTCCCTTTAGTGTTTGCATGAATATTTTTTCTGGATATCTCTTTTGGTATTATAATATTAAATTGTCCTTTAAGGTAGAGAGTCAAACTTATATCTTAGTCTTTTCACCTCACAGTACCAGTTAGGACTCAATCTCTCAAATACTGTTTTATCCTGTAAATCATTATATTCACTATCTAGAGAATAACTATGACACCATTTCCATCTTTTGAAAATGATCATTGTTCCTCAGTGCTGGGTTGGTATTTAACAAAGTGAGTTTTTGCTGATATTACCCATATAAGATTATCCTGCAAATCGAGATTTATTTCCACTGACATCCATCATTTGTAGTTTAAGTTCTTGGATATTATATTCATTCAGGGAAATTCTAGAATATGAATTTTAAGAAACCACTCTTGCTTCAGCTGAAAAAAAAGAAAAAAATTCTAGCTTAAAATCAAGAAGAATTTTAGGCATGGGGTAGTATGACTATTTAATTAGAATTCTTAAGGTCTGTAAAAGTTCTTCACCTGTTCTCATATATTCCATGTCATACAGATTAAAATCATGTCCTCCTTTTCATATTTCAGGAGCTTGGAGTTAGAACCTTTGACTTCTATGGGATAGTCAGATACTGTATACTGTTTACCCTAGGTACCACTAAGAATGTAGAAATGATATCAGAGGAATCACAGTCAGTTTGAGAGGCACAGGCAGGATGAAACAAAAATCAGTGATGCTGCTTAAAACTTATTGGAAGCCAATCAGATAGAAGTCTGAAATATTATATGGCAGTAAATCAGGAAGTTCAATGTGATTTGGGACTATATAAGCAGTGGGATTATATAACAAACAAGGGTAAAATAGGATGCCCTAACCTGGAATATTGGATCTCAGGATGGAAAAGAAATAAGCAACTGGAGGGTGTCCAGAGGAGATCATCTACAATGATGGTTTTAAAGCAAAATATGAACTTTATAGTGTAGCCAAACCACAAAGTCAGACCCAAGGGTCATGATAGAAATCTACAGATAGCTTGAGGGTCTAGACACCAAGGGGAAAGAGGAATCTTGGCTGGAGATAAGAAAAATTTCAAGGGATGAAGTTAAGAAAAGGGAAATCTAGGTTTAACAGAATATATTCCTTGGTAATAAGATGTATGTTTGTAGAACAGTGTCTCAAGGGAATAGAAAGACCACTGATGCATTTTCAAGGATCCCTGATAAGAGGATAGCTTGACATCAGACCAAGGTCTCTAGAACTTTCATTAGAATATTCTTGTGCCATTACCAGATGGAATAGATATATTTTTTATCATGAATTTCTAGGATAATTATAACATGATAGTGAACACACTGTTCTGCCCTTTAATAAAAGGTATCCTAAGACTTTGATTAACTTCAACTCTGAGGGAAAAAACAAAACCTAAAACAAATACAGACACTACTTTTCAACATTAAATGCCCTAATAAATGAGCAAAGTTTCAGAGACCTGATTTTTAAAGTTGTTGTTCAGTCGCTCAGTTGTGTCTCATTCTTTGTGACCCCATGGACTGCAGCATGCAAGGCTTGTATTCAAAACTATTTCTTTCTAGACTTTCAGTTATATTGCTTCTGAAGCAGGCTAATGAATTGTAAGAAAGATTCTGGGGATCAACGTAACAAAACCAGTCATTTTTTAAATTGGTAAATGAAACCCAGATCTTCCTTAATCAAGCCTGGCATAAAATGGCAGTCAATCAGAAAGGCCAATGTGAATTGGGTCTGTATAAGCAAAAGGGATTATATAACAACAGTAAAATAGGATGCCTTAACTGAGCATGAATGAAAAAGCCATGCACCACAATGACTGCAAAATAAGACTAATAGCAGTCAGATTGGAAATCTCAATACTTAAAAAAAATCATTTAAAAAACCCAAACAATCTTATAAAATCTTTCTTTCCAAAAGTGCCATTACATTTTCCCCATGTGTTTTAAAAGCACATATACTTACACCAGGTTTTTAAAAGGGAGCCAGGGCTTAATTTTATGGATATTTAAAACAATTCATTCATTGTTTCCTTATGCTGAGGCAAGCTCTAGGTTGATGAAGTCAGGACCTGTAGAAAACAAGATGATGAATGAATTGGATGCATCTGCTCTAAGCCTGAAGTGGCAATAGAAGAGTCCCTCTGCTCATTGGCTCCCCAGCATCCATGACCAAGCCTGTATGACTTTGTGCCTGGCCAGTATTCTTATTAGCCCTACATCATTGTGGCAGGGTTGCATTTTCAACCCCATGGTCATCTTTTGTGGTTAGACAAATATTTAACATATATGAATTATAAATACATTTGCCCAACCACCGGAATTGTAAGTAATCCTGTGAAGTGTGGTTTTGCTAACCATATACTCCAAATGCCAAAATCCAACAAAGCATAAGCAGTTCCATGCATGGGTATCCAAATGGCAGAGACATTGTTTTCTTTGATAGTGACAAGTTACATGATATTGTGAACTAAGGAAAGGTTAGGCAAGACCCTCCGTCTTTTCCGTCTTCTGGGATTTGTTTGAGAAGGGAAGAAAGCAAATGACAACAATCCCCTACATGTAATTTGATGTGTGCAATCAGGCAGGAAAGTCAGCAATTTTAAAGGCTATGGATCTCCACAGCACACCTAATCAACAGCCACTGGAAAGTATGCTTATGTTTCAGGGTGAGAAGAGCTGGGCGGCAGGGAGGGTGATAGGAAATTAGTTTCTCACTTTGTCTTGTGGTGGCAGATGGATCATAATGCTACAGGAGGGAACTCTCCGAGCGCAGTGGGTCCCGATGCATTTACAAAAGTGGGTACATCAGAGATCCTGGGGTCCAAATGAAGCCCTTTGTGGAAGTGTTGAATTCTTCTGTTAATTAGATTTCATGAGGTGACCCTTACTAGACAGTCAAATACCTAGGACTGTTTAACACACTTTTTAAGATGAGAAAGACATTAAATTTTCCCCTGAAAATTTTATTGAGTATAAAACAAGCTTTCCAAAATCCATGTCAGACAATTCTGATATGATACACAACAGAAGGCAAATGTTTGTGTCAAACACTTGCATTTATAAGTTCATAGTAAACTTCTGTTCTTTAATAAAAGTAACGGTAAGGGAAAGCCACCTTCCTATTTGCCTAAAATCCTCTTCATCCAGAAGGGGTAAAAGAGGGCACAAGAACACAGTTAAAGTACTCAGGCATTTCCAACGTTTTCTCTGTTCCCCTGCTGAGATGGTTGTGAGATGCGTTACAAAACATAAACGTTAGGTCAGAAACGTAGAAGCCTCGTAGAAGCAGGCGAGACTTTGAACTTTATATTCTAAGGTGCTCCCAGACTTGTTTTCAACAGGGAACATGGACATCGCCAGCGTTTTCCAGCTTCCCAGGAATGTGGCCACAGTGCTCTGCACCCAGAGGCGTCCCACAACCGAACTCTCCAAGACTGCTCGCTTTGTAAGCGCCAATCCCCGCAGCCTGTGGGCTGAAGTTGCGCGGGGCGCCTGCCGCCTGCTCGGCCCCACTAACCCCTCCTCCTCGGGTACAGTTACTGCACGACCCTTACGCGGCGAGGACCCCTCGCCACCCCCCACTTTTCTTAGTAGGTCCCCATCTCCAGCCCATTCATCGGCAGCCACTGCATTTGAACTGAATCTCTATCCTTCCTTTTTAAAAACAAAAACTGCAGTTGGGGGGTGGGGGGGGGGGGAAGGAAGGCAGGAGATTTAACTCCAACTTCAGAGCAGCCGTCTTGGGCTGCCCATCTGACACCAGTGGGTGGGGTGCAATCTGACACTTCCTTTCCTTTCCAGAAACGTGAGTGGAGCTGGCGCCCCCTTCGATCTGGGGGAGGGGAGACCGGGGACAAGGTCCGCACTTCCGTCCTCAGGGTTTTCTCCCCAGGAGACCCGGTATCAGTGGTGAGCGGCGCTCGCTGTGCGCCGCTCCCAGGTTTGGCGCCTGGAAAACTCCACGTTTTGCTTTCTCCTACTTCTGGCTCCGCCCCAGCTCCAGACCTGGCGTCTCTCCCACCCTACCCGTCCGGGCCGCCCCCTTCGCGCTGCCTCTAGCGCGAGCGTGTGGGGACATCCCCGCGCCAGCCCTGGGCCCAAAGCTGGGTTGAGAATATTAAGAGTCCCTCTCCAGCGGGTCATGGACAGCCGGCCCTGGGGTTCTTCCCTTAGCTCCCTGGGCGCAGCCAGGAATTCTCTCCCACCGTAGCCGCTCAGCCGTTGGAAGGCCCTGGGCGCTGCGCGCTCCGTGTCCTCACTTTGTAGCGAGAAACTAGCACCTCGGGGGAGCCTGGAGCTTGGAGACACTCTTGCGCCTAGCCAGTCAGAGGAGTGGGCGCAGCAGCCAAGTGGCGGCGAGACGCGTAGCTTCAGGGGCCCGGATACGGCGACGGTGCCCTGGGGCGCAGATCGGGTGCCCAGCTCCAGCGCGGGAGGAAGTCCCTCTCACGGAGAGCGGAGAGCGAGGGACGCGCCCTGGGCGCACGCCCAGGAGGCCTCCTCCTCAGCCCTCGGGACCGTCCTTAGGGCGCGAGGAGGAGCTTGCTGGAGACTTCGAGGCTGTCCAGAGCCAGAGAGCCCGAGCGCGGCGTCTCCTGCCTCAGCTGGGAAGGGGGAGTGGCGCTGGCCGCCGGAGCTGGGAACCCAGCGAGCGCCTGACCTTCCTCTTCTTCCTTACCCTCTTCAGGACTTAGGCTCTGCGGGAAGGTTCTCGCCACCGAAGGAGTCCTCCCTCCCCACCCCTTTTCCTAGAAGGCTGGTGATGGATCTCCTGCTTCTGCCCCCACCGGGGCACTTGGAGCGCGCTGGTGGCGCGTGAGCCGGGAACTGCCCCCTACCGCCCTCGGCGATCCTGGGGCCGACGCCGCCTGGCAGCCTCTCCTGAGCCCCCTTGCTTCCTGGCCCCAAATCGCTAGCAATTCCGAGAGCTGGAAGAGGGTGGCCCTCAGGCACAGCCCGCCGAGATGTCCGCGCAGAGCCTGCTCCACAGTGTCTTCTCCTGCTCCTCGCCGGCCTCGGGCAGCGCGGCTTCTGCCAAGGGCTTCTCCAAGAGGAAGCTGCGCCAGACCCGCAGCCTGGACCCTGCTCTGATCGGCGGCTACGGGGGCGAGGCGGGCGCAGAGGGCGGCTCGCGGGGGACCAGCGGGGGCCGCCTCTGCTCTCCGCTGTCCCTGGCCGAGGGTCTTAGCCCTCGCTCGGCGTTCTCTCCCCGGGGCCCACCTTCTCGGGCCAACCGCCTCCCGCCCCCTAGACCCCTCTGCTCATCCTTCTCCACACCCAGCACCCCGCAGGAGAAGTCGCCGTCTGGCAGCTTCCACTTTGACTATGAGGTCCCCCTGGGTCGCGGCGGACTCAAGAAGAGCATGGTGTGGGACCTGCCTTCGGTCCTAGCCGGGCCGGGCAGTGGTCGGAGCGCCATCCTCTGCTCTTCCGGGGGAGGCCCCAACGGCATCTTCGCTTCTCCCAGGAGGTGGCTCCAGCAGAGAAAGTTCCAGTCCCCACCCGACAGCCACGGCCAACCCTATGTCGTGTGGAAGTCCGAGGTAGGGTCTGGTGCCGCGTGTTCTCGTGGCCCAAGGCTGGCCACCTGGGCAGTTCTTTAATTACTTCTCGTTTACACAGCCAGAGCTCCTCTGAGGGGCTTTCCTGGTGTGGCTGTTCCTCTGTGGCTGATGAAATGGTGTCTGGAAATGGGACGTCCCTAGTGGCCACCCGCATGTGTCTTGTTAGGACTCCTTGGCTCCGCTCGGAGCAGTGGTAGGAGCTGAGGAAGAGATGCTTTCTGTGTGGCAGGTGATTTCAAAGGGTCACTTATCCCTTCACCCAATATTGATATTTTTTAGAACTCCAAATGGTCTAGTTCTAAGCTGTTTGTCAGGATTGGAGGAAATCATATTTTGAAATATTTCTGCCATGTGGTTATTTTACAGAGAATTTGGGAACATTATTCTTGAGGGTGGTGTCGGTATGTGTGTGTAGGTCTGTGTGTTTAGGAATGTAGCTACTACTAGAATTCTCTAGTTTTGATCTTTTATTCTCCCTAAAGGTTTAATATCAGAGATCTATGGTATTAAGTACTAGTTTAATCCTGGAGAAAAAAAATCTCTGCTTAAGGCTATCAAAGATTATGGAAATATGCCTCAGTTCCACTAAGGGCAACTTGTAGTTATTTCACTAGCTACATGACTCAAGAATCATTAGCAAAAAAAGGGACTCAGAGGGAGCTATTGGTACCTTTAAAAATGTTTGCTGGTTAAAAAGAATGGAGAACAGAAGTAATAGGAAACTGTGGCTGATGTGTACTTGGAAAGCTGCATGCTTTTATAGAGTAAATACTAGTTGTTTTAAAAATGAACAACTCTTGTTCAGTTCACAAACTCTATAGATTTGCCTTGGGTCTGTTTCCATAAGGGGGGATTCCATCCATTGTAATTAAATATTTTAAAGTACAGTTAGAATTACAGAAATGGAGTGTAACACCATGTAACTGCTGGAGATTTAGACCAAAGGAAGAAAACACAACCAAGAAAAACAGTTGGAAAGTAGTGTCCAACAGCATACCTTGCTCTCTTAACATGAGACAACTAACTGTGAAATTTTGGCTTTTATCAGACCTCTTTATAAAAATCAATATTTAGCAGAAATATTTGCATCACGTGTTAGTGAAATATTAGTTACTGTGTCAAAAATAACTGCTAGTGTTGGGTGGGGAGCATGGATTACAAATACTAACAAACATTGTTGACTGTCCTGCCCATTTTCTTGAGGAAGGTAGACAGTAGAGAGAAAAGTCAAATAGAAGAGGGAGAGATTCTCTTCAAACCAGAGAACTCAGCATTAGAAAGAGGGTCAAGGATCTAAATGCTGAATTTCTGTTGGTCTTTAGAGGACCCTGGATTCCTACTCTATATCAGAAGCACACATTAGCAGATTAGCCTGTAGGAGTTGAAAGAGAAAGAAATGCAAAAAGCAAGCCAAGTTCTTGGATTGGATAGTCACGGACATTCACGTTTAAACCAATTGCATCATTAAGAATGTCTCTGCTTTTCTTTGCAACTGTATGTACTTGGAATATAGTATGCAGATGCTGTTTGTCACTATTATGATCAAAAGGCAATCTACTGTGGATGATCACAACTGGTTAGAAATTTTCTTCTTATCCATTAAAATCTCATCATCAGTGGACAAGTATCTGAACTTCGGCAATACTGGGTGGCTTAAAACCGTTCTATGCAGTGTACAGGCAGTCTGCAGGCTCACCTACCATGACTTTCACCTCTTTTGTAGTGGTTAAAACTAAGTACGTAGCCATCTAACAAAAGAACAAAATTTTTTTCATAAAATGTTCGTGTGTGTGTGTGTGTATGTAATCCCTTTAGTCTTGAGGCAAACGTGGAATGATTGGTTAGAATCCTGGCATGAAAGTCCAAGGCTGATTTCGTTTGAGTCCCAGATATCCTAACTTAACCCCAGGGTCTGGAACTTAATGGCCTGGATTACCTTTCAAAGGTTTAACACCCTGGAACCCTCTCAGAAACCAAGGAAGTTCATCCTATTGAGCACTGCTTGTCCTTCTCACTTGTAAGCAAGCTGAGTCCTTTATCCTAAAAGAGAATCTTTACTAATGATGTCAAAAGTGCAGCATATGAGCACCTTCTTATGCTTCTCGTGGTCGCTCTGGCTTGGGGTTTCTCTGCCTCTGCACTATTGACAGTCGTGGCTGAGTGACTCTTCGCTCTGGACACTGTCCTGTGCATTGTAGGATGTTCAGCAGCATCCTGGGCCTCTACCCACTAGATGTCAATAGCACCCCTCCCCACCAGTATGACAGTGAAAAATGTCTGCAGACACTGCTGAATGTCTTACGGGGGTCAAAATTGCCCCAGTTGAGAACTCCAACACCAGTGAGTTGAATGTAGCCCCATAGGATGGCCATCTTGACTGCCCACAGAAGTGCTTTCAGCTGGCAGAAAGTTTCCTTTTGGGGTCTTCTTCTGATTCCAAAACCATGTAGATCCCTCTTGAGTCTTGCCTGCAGATTCCATGGGTCTCTTATAGTTTATTCAACTTTCAGTTTTTCTTCCATTGAATCCATGGGCAAACATGAGAATTCACCTTCATTCAGATGTAGCCAGTAATGGATCACATCCATCTCTATTTAGTTCTTTGAACAGATTCTCTGGGTTTTTTTTTTTTTTTTTTCTAATTTTATTTTATTTTTAAACTTTACATAATTGTATTAGTTTTGCCAAATATCAAAATGAATCCGCCACAGGTATACATGTGTTCCCCATCCCGAACCCTCCACCCTCCTCCCTCCCCATACCATCCCTCTGGGCCGTCCCAGTGCACCAGCCCCAAGCATCCAGCATCGTGCATCGAACCTGGACTGGCAACTCGTTTCCTACATGATATTTTACATGTTTCATTGCCATTCTCCCAAATCTTCCCACCCTCTCCCTCTCCCACCGAGTCCATAAGACTGTTCTATACATCAGTGTCTCTTTTGCTGTCTCGTACACCGGGTTATTGTTACCATCTTTCTAAATTCCATATATATGCGTTAGTATACTGTATTTATGTTTTTCCTTCTGGCTTACTTCACTCTGTATAATAGGCTCCAGTTTCATCCACCTCATTAGAACTGATTCAAATGTATTCTTTTTAATGGCTGAGTAATACTCCATTGTGTATATGTACCACAGCTTTCTTATCCATTCATCTGCTGATGGGCATCTAGGTTGCTTCCATGTCTTGGCTATTATAAACAGTGCTGCGATGAACATTGGGGTACACGTGTCTCTTTCCCTTCTGGTTTCCTCAGTGTGTATGCCCAGCAGTGGGGTTGCTGGATCATAAGGCAGTTCTATTTCCAGTTTTTTAAGGAATCTCCATACTGTTCTCCATAGTGGCTGTACTAGTTTGCATTCCCACCAACAGTGTAAGAGGGTTCCCTTTTCTCCACACCCTCTCCAGCATTTATTATTTGTAGACTTTTGGATCGCAGCCATTCTGACTGGTGTGAAATGGTACCTCATAGTGGTTTTGATTTGCATTTCTCTGATAATGAGTGATGTTGAGCATCTTTTCATGTGTTTGTTAGCCATCTGTATGTCTTCTTTGGAGAAATGTCTATTTAGTTCTTTGGCCCATTTTTTGATTGGGTCGTTTATTTTTCTGGAGTTGAGCTGTAGGAGTTGCTTGTATATTTTTGAGATTAGTTGTTTGTCGGTTGCTTCATTTGCTATTATTTTCTCCCATTCTGAAGGCTGTCTTTTCACCTTGCTAATAGTTTCCTTTGATGTGCAGAAGCTTTTAAGGTTAATTAGGTCCCATTTGTTTATTTTTGCTTTTATTTCCAATATTCTGGGAGGTGGGTCATAGAGGATCCTGCTGTGATGTATGTCGGAGAGTGTTTTGCCTATGTTCTCCTCTAGGAGTTTTATAGTTTCTGGTCTTACGTTTAGATCTTTAATCCATTTTGAGTTTATTTTTGTGTATGGTGTTAGAAAGTGGTCCAGTTTCATTCTTTTACAAGTGGTTGACCAGATTTCCCAGCACCACTTGTTAAAGAGATTGTCTTTAATCCATTGTATATTCTTGCCTCCTTTGTCAAAGATAAGGTGTCCATATGTGCGTGGATTTATCTCTGGGCTTTCTATTTTATTCCATTGATCAATATTTCTGTCTTTGTGCCAGTACCATACTGTCTTGATAACTGTGGCTTTGTAGTAGAGCCTGAAGTCAGGTAGGTTGATTCCTCCAGTTCCATTCTTCTTTCTCAAGATCGCTTTGGCTATTCGAGGTTTTTTGTATTTCCATACAAATTGTGAAATTATTTGTTCTAGCTCTGTGAAGAATACTGTTGGTAGCTTGATAGGGATTGCGTTGAATCTATAAATTGCTTTGGGTAGTATACTCATTTTCACTATATTGATTCTCTGGTTTTAAACTAAATTTTTCAAACAATGGTTCCTGCTCCCAAGACTCTCCTAAATGCCTGTAGCTCTATGCCTTCTGCTCATTCAGAGCTCACAAATGGCAATTTTATGGCTTAAAACGAGGAGGTGTTAGACAAAGTCAGCTACAACTCAGTATTTCCTTACTATGTGTTTTAGGATTGCTCTAACAAAATCTGAATCATGGACATGTTGGGTAGAATATCTATTAAGTAGAAAAAGGGAGAAGAGACAGGGATAAATACATGGTGATACAGTTGGTGCACACTTCTCAGCTTTGTTCTTAGCAGCCAGGTTCTGTCCTTTACTCTGATCATAAACAAGGGAGTAAGGTCTCATTCTAACCCTGGGGTTCTAATTATTCTGGATCAGAGCTGAGCTGACATAGAGTTCGCCAGCCTCTATCCATGAATTCTTTTTTCTTCATTCACACCACAAGAACTTCTTGAGCACAAGCATTTCTCTATGTACCTGGAATGAAGAGAGGCTAAATTATGGTGTCACCCATTAAAGAGCTCACAGTCTAAGGAGGAGCGTGGATGACTCAACCAATAGCTGCAGTGCAGAAGGGTCAGCACAGTGAGGGACTGGGGAATGTGATTCACAGTGCTTTGGGGAGGTTTAGAAAACTTCACTGTGCAGAAAACACTTGAACTTGTTCTTCAAGGGTGATTGCCACTTATCAGAAGAAGAAGGGAAGTGATTCCTTGATGAAACAGAAAGGAATGGACCTGCAAAGGCACAGGGGTGTTGGTGATGTGAGTTTCCAACAAAGAGGACTTAGAAGAGCTTAAGTGCAATAGTTTGTTTGGAGGAGGAGGTTAAGATATCTGAAATTTAATATATGTAGCAACCACATGGTTTTTAGTATAACAACCCAATGAAACCAGAAGTGAGACACATACTTGGAGGCATGCTGTGCTGCTTAGTCGCTCAGTCGTGTCTGACTATTTGTGATCTGGTGGACTGTAGCTCACCAGGCCCCTCTGTCCATGGAGATTCTTCAGGTAGGAATACTGGAGTGGGTTGCCATGCCCTCCTCCAGGGCATAATAACTATCTATGGGCTTGGATAAAAATGGCAGAAAGGCCAAAGCACATTGCCCATCTTCCAGGACACCCTTTGGGATCAAATCTGCAGGGAAGTGAAGGGATGTTTTTGAAGTTAGAAGTTTGGTGTGCCTGGAGCATAGGCTATATCTCACTGTATGTTGGACACTAGCATTCAATAGGTTGGGTAGGAGTTTGGACTCTGCGTTTCAAAGAACAGTAGTTCTCAACCTGGAGGCAGCTTTGTTCCCAGGGGACATTTAGCAATGTCTGAAGACAGAATTGATGCTTTTGAACCGTGGTGTTGGAGAAGACTCTTGAGAGTCCCTTGGACTGCAAAGAGAGCCAACCAGTCCATCCTAAAGGAGATCAGTCCTGGGTGTTCTTTGGAAGGAATGATGCTAAAGCTGAAACTCCAGTACTTTGACCACCTCATGTGAAGAGTTGACTCATTGGAAAAGACTGATGCTGGGAGGGATTGGGAGCAGGAGGAGAAGGGGACGACAGAGGATGAGATGGCTGGATGGCATCACTGACTCGATGGACATGAGTTTGGGTGAACTCCGGAAGTTGGTGATGGACAGGGAGGCCTGGCGTGCTGCAATTCATGGGGTCACAAAGAGTCAGACACGACTGAGTGACTGAACTGAACTGAACTGAACTGAAGACAGTTTTGGTTGTCATAACTGGGGGTGGTGATGTATTAACTTCATTTTGTGGCCATAATAAATTACCCCAAATGTATGGGTTAGAGCAATACAAATTTCTTATCTTATACTTGTAGAGGTCAAAAGTCTGAAATAGGTCCCCTTCGACTAAAGTCAAGATGTTGGCAGGGCCACGTTCCTTCTGAAGGCTCTAGGATCCTTTTGCTTTACTTTTCCAGTGTCCCCATTCCCCCATCTTTAATGCCAGCTGTGTTCTAGTTTTTTCTTCCTCAGACACTCTTAAGGATGCTTGCGATTACATAGGGCTCACCTGGATAATCCAAGGTAATCTCATTGCTTTAAGGTCAGTTGATTAGTAACCTTTAATTCTATCTGCAGCCTTAATTCCCACTTGCCACGTACACTAACATATTTACCCATTCCAGAGAGTAGGACGTAGATATCTTTGGTGGGACATTCTTCTGCCTACTAGGAGGGAAGGTGCTAGTTGCATCTAGCTGGGAAGAATCCAGGGCTGCTGCTAAACACTCGACAGTGCACAGGACACCACCCACAACAGAGAATTATCTCGGTTAACTCAAAGTCAAGAGTGCCCAGGCTGAGAAACCCTGTGGTGGAGAATGGGGTAATTGGTAATTTTTAAGCATGGGTGTGTAAGATGATTCAATATGTGTTTTAGAGAGATCACTCTAGTGTTTGTGGGGGGCATGCATCAATAGAATGAAACAAGCAGAAGGACAGATACTCACAGGAGATAAGCATGGGGTGACCATGCCAAGCATCCTACAGACAAATGGGAGTTGGCATAGAAACATAGCACTTCCGTATTTCTTACTTTTCCACTTTACCAAATTGTTTTCTTGCACTATTGAGCTACATTGAATATTTTTGTCTCAATAAACCAGTGGTTTTCAACCAGAAGGTAGGTTTGCAGCCTGGACGTATCTGGCAGTTGTTCAGTCATATCTAAAACTCTTTGCGATCCCATGGACTGCAGCACGCTAGGCTTCCCTGGCCTTAAGTATCTCTCAGAGTTTGCTCAAACTCATGTCCATTGAATCCATGATGCCATCCAACCATCTCATCCTTTGTTGTCCCCTTATCCTCCTCCCTCAATCTTTCCCAGCATCGGGGTCTTTTCCAGTGAGTTGGCTCTTCACGTCAGTGGCCAAAGAATTGGAGCTTCAGCTTCAGCATCAGTCCTTCCAATGAATATTCAGGGTTAATTTCCTTTAGGATTAACTGGTTTGATCTCCTTGCAGTCCAAGGGACTCTCAAGACTCTTCTCCAACACCACAGTTCAAAAGCATCAATTCTTTGGCACCCAGCCTTCTTTATGATATATAACTACATGGCAATGCCTGTTGACATTTTTGATTGCCAGTGCTGAGGCTGGGAACGTGTGTTACTAGCATGATGGGTAGAGACCTGGGATGCTGCTAATCATTCTACACTACACAGAAGAGACTGCCGCAACAAATCATTCTCCTGCTCCAGTTTTCAATAGCCCCGAGATTGAGAAACCTTATATAATGTACTACTTTATACAAGAAACGGAATTCTCAGTTTTGCTTTCTGGTACCATTTTCTCTCATGTTTCTGGCTTTACTCTGTCATTTCTTCTTCTTTCCTGGTATATGTCAACCATGGCTTTGAATTGGGAAAAATACAATTTTAAAAGGTAATGAAGATAGGGAAAAAATATGGGGTATCTAAACATATGTGTAAGAAAGAATTGAATTGTAAATATGTAATGACGAAAAGTGGTATTAAAAGTTAAAACATGGGCAGAGAGGAATATTGTGATTAAAAATAGAGGCTCACCCATGCCGAAAGAGGAAGTAATTAGAGTAAGGCAGCTTCAAACAGGAAATTGACAAAGGGCATTTTACAAGGAATTATGTCTGAAATCTGTTGGTCTCTGGATGGGAGGTGTGCGCGAGAAACCCGATGGCCCCCCTTCACACACCCTGGCCCACCACGATTACTCCCACACCCACGTGCAACCCCCACAAGTAGGGAGGGGACATGGGGCATGCACCCTGCCAAAAAGTCAGTTCCTTATGGCAGGTGGTAAGGACAACCACAGACGAGGCAGCACCTGGCCCCCACCAAGAGGGGGGAAACAGGCACGCCTCTCTTACCATCTGGACTGCTCCGCGCCCCCCCCACCCCCGACCCCCGCCGCCACTTCCAAGAGAGCCACACACAGGACACACATCCCTTGGACCGCAAGGAGATCCAACCAGTCAATCCTAAAGGAAATCAGTCCTGAATATTCACTGGAAGGACTGATGCTGAAGCTGAAGCTCCAATACTTTGGCCAACTGATGGGAAGAACTGACTCATTGGAAAAGACCCTGATGCTGGGTAAGATTGAAGGCAGGATCAGAAGGGGACAGCAGAGGATGAGATACTTGAATGGCATCACCGGCTCAATGGCATGAGTTTGTGATGTCTGGGAAGCTCTGGGAGTTTGTGATGGACAGAGGAGCCTGGTGTGCTACAATCCATGGAGTTGCAAAGAGTTGGATATGACTAAGAGACTGAATTGAACTGAACTGATGTCTTAAATCAGCATAATGCCCTAAGAATTTATAACTTGGGAAAATATTCACTTTTCATGTGCTTTCTCTTGGATTATTTCTCTGCTAGAATTCATTTCATTTCTAAGGCAATTTTTAACTTGAATAGAGGATAATATTAAGACAAGTTCTTCTGAGATTGAACTGAACTTTCACCGGGATTTTGGAATGTGACGATTGGCAAGAGCATATTTTAGACTCTGAAAGGATCTTAGGTAGTATCTAGTTGCAGCCTCCTTACTTTCCAGTTAAAGACAGGGATT
Source organism: Bos indicus x Bos taurus (assembly GCF_003369695.1). Classification (NCBI taxonomy): domain Eukaryota; kingdom Metazoa; phylum Chordata; class Mammalia; order Artiodactyla; family Bovidae; genus Bos; species Bos indicus x Bos taurus. The sequence continues at coordinate 8,799,899 of NC_040105.1, read as the reverse complement.
GAAAGAGTTAAGTTCAAACGCAGACAAGTTGAGGGCAGAACCACCCTGAAATCCTCCTTGACTCTCAATACAAACTGCAAAACTTCTGGAAAAAGTAAGCACTCATGAAAATCTAGAACTCTGGCAATCCTTTTTTTCTAGCCCCATTACTTAATGAAACAATTTACTCAAAGTTGCCCAAATCCCATGACTTTCTGAGACCTCATTTGGCTGAACTTCTGGGCAGAAGTGACAGCACTGTTCTGCCCATCCCCACTACTCCTCTAGGCCACTGCTCCCCCTCGTCTCCTCCCCACTGCGCACAGAAGAGTCCCAGTTCCCTCCCTGCCGCCTGATTCTCAGTCTGTAATGTCTCTTCCTGCTCTTCTGTTTCTGTGCTTGTCATCCACACATCCTCACAGTCCTGTGTTTTTCCTTCAGATCATTCTGCCTCGATGATCTCATTCACTTTTGTGACTTCAGCCATTATCCCTCTTGGGGACACTCATAGTTCTGTGTGCTTGAGCATCTAACATCTATTCCAGTTTCTTGCAAGACATTGCTCACGGTGCCCACTGGACTCTTCCTGGTCTACATGTCTGAAGTGGAACAAATCAATCCCCTTTTCTCTGAGCACACTTCATTTTCCGTATTCCTTATTCTTGGTTGGTGTCACCATTCTTAGGCCAGTTTAGTTTTACCAGGCCAGAAATGTCTTCAGTTTTCCCCCTCTTTTTTTTTCCCTCCTGTCGTCTCCAATAAGTTATCAAATCCTGTTGTGTTTATTTCTCATTTGCTCCATGCTTGAAAGGATTTGAAGAGGAATGTATCCAAGTTCTTACATCTCTCTCCAGCTGTTCCTTCTCATTGCCGCTGCCTAGTTTGGGTCCTCATTTTCTGTGACCTCCTGCTTGGTCACCCTGCCTTCAGTTTTCCCCTCTTCCCATCTGGCTTATGGGCCTTCTATTCCAAAGAAACAATTGTAATCACATTAACTGCCTGAGTAAAAACCTTTGCTGGGACTCAGTGTGTACAGAATGAAATCCAAACTGCTTAGCCAGTCATTTCAAAGCCTTTTACACTATAATCTTAGCTGACCTCCTCCCCTTTCCCTAGGAATTTTCATCCAACAAAAGCAAACTAGCCACTTAGCCAGGTCATCATTAAATTGTTTGTCAAGTGCCAGCTGTGCCCTAAACATTGGAAGTTGTGGAATAAACAGGCATGGACCTACAAGGTGCTTACCCCTTTGTGAAAGCAATCATTCCCAATAAATAAATTGCTGCACTTCCTCAGAATGCGATGGCATTATGACAGGAGGACTGTGGTGGACACAATAATGCCTGCCCCCAGGATGTCCATGTCCTAATTCCTAGAACCCATGGATATGTTACCTTATATGGCAAAAGAGACTTTGCAGATGTGATTAAGTATCTTGAGATGGGGGAATGATACTGGCTTATCTGGGTGAGTCTAATGTAATCACAAGGATCCTTATAAGAAGGAGACAGGAAGGTCAGAGTTAGAGAAGATATGAGGACAGAATCAGCCAGAGAGACACAGACAGACAGATGTAGAAAGAGACAGAGACAGACAGACAGACACATATACTGATTTCAAAGATGCTACACTACTGGCTTTGAAAATGGAGAGGGAAGCCATGACCCAAAGAATGCAGCAGCCTCTAGAAGCTGGAAAAGGCAAGGGAACAGATTGTCCTTAGAGTCTACAGAATGACAGTGGCTCTGCCAACATCCTTCTAGCCTGGTGAGACTTCTGATCTCCAGAACTATAAGAGAATAAATAAGTGTTGTTTTAAGCCATGACGTTTGTGATGATTTGTTACAGCAGCCATAGGAAGCTGATACAAGTACTAAGGAGGTCTGGGATGTCTCACCTGAAACCAGTAGATAAGGAGGCCTTTGCTAAACAAAAAAGAAGGGAAAAGATAGAATGGTATGTAATTAAGAGGGTCATAATATGCTTCAAGAACTTAGATAAATCCAACTGAAAGCACCTAGAGGAGTAGGAAGATGGAGAAGCATGAGTTTGGCTGGGCCTTGAGCTTCATGATACAGCTCAGGATTTTATGATTTAATTTAAAGGTCTCTGCAGGGATTTTTTTTTTTCCTTTCCTCATTCTGCTTTTGATTGCCTGGTCCCATATCTGAGAAAAGTCCATCATACTTTATGACTTAACCAGATGTCACCTCCAAAGAAATACGTTCTGACTATCATACATGTCATGACAAATTCATGATTTACACAAATGTGAGCTCAGCTTTCCATAGCTAGATTGTAATTTTTTTAAGCCTGCATAGGGAACAGTGTTTCATATCAGAATCTATTCAATGACTGAGGGAATCTGTGTTCTGACAGTGATTCTTCAAATCCTGAGACACACCTTTGAGGCATGATGTCTTAGTCTAAATTTTACTGCATCCTCTTTGGGCCATTGCTTATGATAAAGAGACTGAGATTATAACTGCAACTATGTTCCAATGTGGCAAAACTGGAAAGGAATATGTGGAAATGGAATTAGGTACTGTGTTAGCTAGTAAAGAATGAGGTTTTCATTGGCTATTAGGGAAATACACATCAAAACCACAATGATATACTAATTCATATGGCAATATAGTCATATGGCTATAATAAAAGAGATAATATCAAGTGTTGACAAGGATGTGGAGAAATTGAAACTCTCATACACTGCTGGTGAGAATGTAAAATGGTGCACCAGCTTTGAAAATACTTTGGCAGTTTCTCAAAAAGTTAAACATTGACCGTATTACTCAGCAATTCTACCTTTAGATATCTACTCAAGAGAACTGAAAATACATGTACACAAAGATTGTAAGTGAATGTTCATAGCAGCATTGTTCATCATGGCCAAAATGGTGGAAACAATCAAATGTCTATCAACAGATGAATGGCAAACAAAACATGGTGTATTTATGCAATGCAAGATTATTTAGCAATAAGAAGGCCTGGAGTACTAATATTTGCTACAACATAGATAAACCTTGAAAACATTACACTAAGTAAAAAAAGCTAGTTAAAGGACCATATATTGTGTGATTCTATTCATATGAAATGTCTAGATTAGGCAAATCTCTAGAGACAGAGAATAGGTTAATGGTTGCCAGAAGCTGGCAGTAGGGAGTGATGAGAAGTGACTGCTAATGGATACCTGGTTCCTTTTTGGAGGGATGAAAACATTCTGGACCTTGATAGAGGTGATGTTTGCACAGCCTGAGGCATATACTACAAACCTTTGAATTGTACACTTTAAAAGGGTAAATTTTATGGTATGCAAACTTTAATATCAATTTAAAAAAGAATACTGTTGATGACTTTTAGAGAAAATATATCAATATTGTTGCTACATCATCTTTTCAGTAAAACATAAACGTGAATGAAGAGAGTTATGTAGCAGGCCCAAGCCTAATATGTATTAAATACTGTCCTTGAGGATGCAACGAGGAGGTAGTAACAGCTCTAACAGATTCAATGGAGGAGTCAACAGCCAGCCTGGGATTTTCTGAGACTGGTTACTGTGGAAATTCTGTGTCCTGATTAGTATGCTTTGGAAGCAAGTGCAGAGAAGCTATTAAAAAGATTGTTTTTCAGAATAGGCAGAGACTTTAAAATGTACTTAGAATCTTGAAAAATTGCCTGGCCATATCACACTAGAGCTATTGAATAGCCACAGATTTTTAGCAGCCATTAGAACTAAAAGCAAATTGACAAAATACAACACGTCTTGTGCCGATGGACCCAAGAGGAGAAGGCTGAATTGGAAATGAATTGAGTTGGGTGACCCCATGGATCAAGATAAATAACATGGTTTTCCTTCGGTATACCTGGACACTTGTGGAAACAGGTGAATTAACTACTACTCATAGGAGCTGAAGGGCTTCCCAGGTGGCTCAGTGGTAAAAGAATATACCTGCCAATGTAGAAGATGCAGGAGACGCCACTTTGATCCCTGGGTCAGGAAAATCCTCTATAGGAGGAAATGGCATCCCATTCCAGTATTCTTGCCTGGAGAATCCCATGGACAGAAGAGCCTGGTGGGCTAGTCTGTGGGGTCACAAAGAGTCAGACACGACTGAGCAACTGAGCATGCATGCACAGAAGCTGAGGTGTGAATAAGCATCAGATCAATTCTCAGCTTGCATTGTCAATAATTTCTTTTCTCGGGGGTTGAGAAACAGTTAGGCAAGCTGAGACCCAAAGGTGGATGGGGAATGGGAAAGATAAACCTTAGGTGACAGTAGCCACATTGCCTCTGGGTTTATTCTAACAAGGTTTCTGCTATAGTTAATAATTTGGTTTATGGAAATCCTGAACCAGGCCACCAGGTTTTCTGGCTTTTGAGCAAAGTAGCATTGTGCTCGTAATGGAACTTCCAATTGATTCTTTGCCCACTTATTTCAGTTGTTTGCTTCAGATTGTTGGTGTTGTTTAGTTGCTGAGTCATGTCCTACTCTTTTTGTGACCCCATGGATTGTAGCCCTCCAGGCTCTTCTGTTCATGGGATTTCCTGGATAAGAATACTGGGGTGGGTTGCCATTTCCTTCTCTGGGGGATCTTCCCAACCCAGGGATTAAACCCGCATCTCCTGCATTGGCAGGCAGATTCTTTATCACTGAGCCAGCAGCATAGGTGATGATAATAATAAGTGAAATAACAATTATTAATAGTGTTTGTAGAATGCTCAGCAGCTTTTTTTTTTACTATTATTACAACAACTCTGTGGGGTGATAGAGTCAACCTTCGTTTTGCAGATAAGGACACTGAGACTCCAATTAAGAGGCAGCCAGACTTAGTTGGAGAAGAAATGAAGTGAATGGGTTAGAGCTGGACTCTGATCTAGACCACCTGGATTCAAATCTCAGCTGTGCTCTGTGACCTTGAACAAATTACAAAGCATCTTTCTGCCTCAGTTTCATCGTCTGTCAGATGGGGATAATTAAAGTGCCTACCTCAAAGAGTTTTTGTGAGGACCTCATGATCTGATTACTTGGAAAGTGCCCAGCACATAGGAAGTAATAAAAGATGGTTAGTAGAGCAAGGTTACATAAATTGGAGGATGTGTCCAGGTCACACAGCTAGGAAGCAACAAAAGTAGGACTTGAATTAGAGTATTAGTTGAAAATATTTATTCTGCACCTACAGTGTGTTCCAGGAACCTTACTCTTTCCACCAAGGCACTCAAAGAGGGCTTAGGTGATCAAATGAATGAATAGACCTGACTGAGTTGGACAACAGCAAAAGGTAATTGAAAATTTATCTTCAAGTTGTTAAGTAAGGTATACTTTTCATGATAGGCATTGGAGGCTGTCACCCCAGGGATTTGGACTAGTGACTTGGAACACAGGAATTTGCTGGACTTGCATTGTGGATTTGGTGTAACACAAGATATGCCAACAAGCCAGGGGGGAACCTTCATTCCCACACACTAGTCCCAGTAACTTCATTGCATCAGACACTTTTTGGAGAATACTTAGCATGTTGGAAACTGGATAGCTCCCAGTTTAGTCCCGGTTCTCTAGCTGGCAAATGCCATGTACTTTCTCACTTGAAGCCTGGTGTTCTCACTTCCTCATGCTACCACTACCATGTGAGCTCAAGCTGACTATTGTTCATGGCTAATCTCATCAACATCTTCCCAGGGTAACAAGGCAGCATCACTAAGTTGAAACAATACCATCTATACTCAGATGCTTTTTTTGCTCAAAATCTAACTGTAACTCCCATTAACATTTCTAGACTGACTTTGGCATTCTATGAACAAAATAAAATGTTGGGATGGAAGAGCCCTTAAAGGTTTTCTGTCCAGTCGAGACATCCCTGTGATGCTTAAATCCTATCTACAACATCTCCAGTTTATGCCCAGCACTGGCCCTGCCCCAACGGAGACCTTCAGAGTTCTGCCTTTTGATTATCATAGACACGGTTGATTCTTCCTGGAATTGTGTTCAAAACAAGCCTCCCTAGGACTTTTATCATGCTACAAATGAATTCTGCCTCTCCCCTCATACAGATTATCACAAATATTGCATTATTGTTGTCAGTAAGGAAGTATAGGTTCGCTTATGAAAGCATCTGTTTATGAAAGCATCTGTTATGAAAGCTTATGAGAGCTTCTGAGCATCAACACAAAGTTTGGTCATATTTTCTCTTTGACAGAGAAAAATCATGGATATATAAAACCAAAATTGAAGAATTGTTTACATGAAAATTAAATTATTGACCTGAAGGTATCTGTCAAATTACTTAGAGAAATCCAGGATTAGAGCTTTTTGTCTCTAGGTTCTTGCTACTAACCCAGTGAGTCAGGTTTCTTCCTTTGATGATTTATAAGACAACTCAAAGACAGGTACAAGTTTCATATTGTATCACAGAGGGTAGCTCTGGGTCTTTCAGCAAGCCCCCAAAGAGGCATGTTGAATCTGGTTTCTAATGGAAATATATTGTCAAAAAATGGTGTGGTCAGAACGTGTTTGTCAAAACGCCAATAAAATAAACATGAAAGGCGATATGGAAATAGTAAGCAGCCTTGAATGTCATGGAGTGTGATATGAGTCCCAGGCTAACTTCAGAAGCTCAGAGTCATGAACTCAGCAGATATATTGTTGCTCTGCTGCAATGACAACATTTTAATCTTTTAATTTATGATTAAATTGGAAATAAATTGCTTTTGCACTGAGGGTGCCCTTTTGAAGATTAGTAAAAAGTGCTATGCAAACGATCAGATATTTAGGTTCTTGTTCAGGGTTCTTATAACTGAAAAAGGTTATTCAGAGTGACAAGATATTTTTTAGAAAGTGAAATAGTTTATTTCTCTTTGCAATATTATTCAGAGTTTCATTTTTTTCCCCAGGGGAGAGGGATGGAAGCTAGATGCAGAAGAATCAATATGTCACGATTGTCTAGTTTGTCTTTCCTCATCTAGAAATATCCCTTTTGTAGGAAATGTTTAAATAATGCTATGTATCTTACTGATCCCATAAGGTATCATTTCTAATTTATATAAAGATATGGAAGATATAACTTATGTAAATGTTCACTGGAATCTAAAATCATTTTAAAAAGTAAAGTTATTTTTTAAAAGTTCAAAGTAAGAAGTTTTACTTTCAGAGTTCAGAGTAAGAAAGTTGAATGGTCAAGAAGAAAATTAACTTAGCATACTTACAAAGATTCCTTTTTAGTTATTAATTAAATGTTTCTATGCAATATTTTGGGCTTCATTCATAGCTCAGTCAGTAAAGAATCTGCCTGCAGTGCAGGAGACCCAGGTTCAATTCCTGGGTGGGGAAGATCCCCTGGAGAAGGAAATAGCAACCCACTCCAGTATTCTTGCCTGGAGAATCCCATGGACGGAGGAGCTTGGCAGGCTACAGACCATGGGGTTGCAAGAGTCAGACATGGCTGAGCAAATAAACCACCACCACCATGCAATATTTTTAGACTTCCCTGGTAACTCAGCTGGTAAAAATCTGCTGGCAATGCAGGAGACCCCAGCTTGATCCCTGGGTTGGGAAGATTCCCTGGAGGAGGGTATGGCAACCCACTCCAGTATTCTTGCCTGGAGAATCCCCATGGACAGAGGAGCCTGGCTGGCTGCAGTCCATGAAGTCACAAGGAGTCGGACACGACTGAGCAACTAAGCACAGCACAGCACATGCAAACTTTTTACAGGGCAGAAAAATTAATTTTTTTATCTTATTTGGAATGACTTCTGCAGAGTTTTAGACCACAATCTATTAGTGTAATTTTTCTGACTGTATGTCTATTCATACAGCTTTTAAGTTCATGATAACACCTTGCTTTAGAAATAAAAATGATTGGTTGGATGTTGCCATATATAATTGGAACATGGATAAATCATTTTCATAAAAATCAAAACTTTTAAAACTTCATGAAAAAATTGTGGGAAGGGCACAAGTTCTGTGTCTTAGTTTGAGTTCCACCAAAGAAAGGACCTGGGTGAATGTTGTTTCTTTGGGAGGTGATCCCGGGAAGCAGGAATGATGAAGAAAAAATGAAATGCCATTATAAATTTGTGCCATAAAATTCACATCTGTGGACAAAGGAATGACCACGATTCCAGCAGGACCACTGGAAAGCTTGCAGAATGCCTCTCAGAATCATCTACCTGTGTTTCTGTTATCTATTTAGGTATAACAAACAATCCCCCAACTTAGTGGCATGACTCTGTGGGTCAGGAATTAAATGATCACAGCTCAGCTGGGCAGTTCTGCTCCACATGGCATCAGCTGAACTCACTCATTTGGCTGCTTTTAGCTGGTGTCTGGGATGCCTGGAAAGTTCAGGATGTCTACACTTATATGTCTGGTGCACTGGTGATCCTCCATGTGGCCCCTCTCCCCGAGAGGATAGCTAGGGCTTCCTCACTGCATGGTAATATCATGGTATTTGGTCAGCATGAGTCACAGGGCCCGCCCAGATTCAAGGGCAAGGGAAGTAGATTCCACCTGTTGATGGGAGAAGCAAAAATCACTTGTGGCCTTCTTGGATCTGTTTCAAGCTAAAATATGGGGAGATGGAGAATGTCTCCACTGGTTTCTTTTCTTTCTTTAAAAAGTCTTTACTGAATTGGTTACAATATTGCTTCTGTTTTACATTTTGACTTTTTGGCTGCAAGGTATGAGGGGACTTAGCTCTCTGACCAGGGATCAAACTCATATCCCTCTGCACTGGAATGCAAAGTCTTAACCACTGGACTGCCAGGAGAGTCATTCCATTGGTTTCTATCCTGAATTGGTTGGACCTTGTAACCTCTTGCACACGACCTAGAGATGGGACAAAGGTCAGTGTGAGCTTGAACAGAACTAACTTCCCAGCACAATCCTAGCCAAATTCAAAAATTTTAGCACAGGCTCATGGGGAGCAGCAAGTAGAATGTCAACCACAATCTTATTTAACTGAAGGACAGTATAATCATAGATTTCGGAGGTGTGTAAACCTGGGGTCAAACCCCAGAGCCACTATTTACAAGGTACAAATTTCAGTTGCTTCACCTTTAAAGGGAATACAACTGTATTCTCTTTGTAGGAGGTTGTGAAATCAATTGGTGAATGCACTTAGGCCCCATGGGCCATGAGGTGTCATACAGCTATGTCTATTGTTAATTACTCCATCTGCTTCATTCCTAAATGCTGTTATAGGCAGTGAACATGGATCTTATAATGCTTTCAGAGGAAAAAAGGCAACAATACTATTTTTGGCTTTTTAAACTCTTAAGAAAATATGCAGTACCCGAGGCAACTATGTTACAGTGCAGTTTTTCCTCTACATATTAGGTTTTAAGATTTGTGTACAGTAATTAAGATTGTATAAAAAAGTGCTGTTTATTTCCTGTCAACTCTCATATACATACACCCATGAGTAAATGGCAAAATAAGCCCTTTCTTATGCATAGTTGGGACAAAGAAGTTAAGACTATACATCCAATCCTGTAGTAGTCGTTCTTTAGGTAAGAGTTGTTATATTGATTTTGGAGAAGGCAATGGCACCCCACTCCAGTACTCTTGCCTGGAAAATCCCATGGAAGGAGGAGCCTGGAAGGCTGCAGTCCATGGGGTCGCTGAGGGTCAGACATGACTGAGTGACTTCACTTTGACTTTTCACTTTCATGCATTGGAGAAGGAAATGGCAACCCACTTCAGTATTCTTGCCTGGAGAATCCCAGGGACGGGGGAGCCTGGTGGGCTGCCATCTATGGGGTCACACAGAGTCAGACACGACTGAAGTGACTTAGCAATAGCAATAGCAATTATATTGATTTATATGCTGCCCTTAGGGAATTTCCACATAGTCTTTAGTTGGCAGTAGCTGCAGCTGTGATACCCCTTACCCTCAACTGGCTATTAAAGTATCATTGTGCAAAGCTACTTGTTCTTAGAACTTACTCCATTGAGATCCTTCCAATTGACTGGATGTTAATAAAACTATAAGCAAGGTGAAAATACAGCCTTCAGAATGGGAGAAAATAATAGCAAACGAAGCAACTGACAATGAATTATCTCAAAAATATACAAGCAACTCCTGCAGCTCAATTCCAGAAAAATAAATGACCGAATCAAAAAATGGGCCAAAGAACTAAATAGACATTTCTCCAAAGAAGACATGCAGGTGGCTAACAAACACATGAAAAGATGCTCGACATCACTCATTATCAGAAAAATGCAAATCAAAACCACAATGAGGTACCATTTTACACCAGTCAGAATGGCTGCTATCCAAAAGTCTACAAGCAATAAATGCTGGAGAGGGTGTGGAGAAAAGGGCACCCTCTTACACTGTTGGTGGGAATGCAAACTAGTACAGCCACTATGGAGAACAGTGTGGAGGTTCCTTAAAAAACTGGAAATAGAACTGCCATACGACCCAGCAATCCCGCTGCTGGGCATACACACCAAGGAAACCAGAATTGAAAGAGACACATGTACCCCAATGTTCATCACAGCACTGTTTATAATAGCCAGGACATGGAGGCAACCTAGATGTCCATCAGCAGACGACTGGATAAGAAAGCTGTGGTACATATACACAATGGAATATTACTCAGCTATTAAAAAGAATGCATTTGAATCAGTTCTTTTTTTTTTTAATTTTATTTTATTTTTAAACTTGAATCAGTTCTAATGAGGTGGATGAAACTGGAGCCTATTATACGGAGTGAAGTAAGCCAGAAAGAAAAACACCAATACAGTATACGAACGCATATATATGGAATTTAGAAAGATGGTAACAATAACCCTGTATGCGAGACAGCAGAAGAGACACAGATGTATAGAACAGTCTTTTGGACTCTGTGGGAAAGGGCGAAGGTGGGATGATTTGGGAGAATGGCATTGAAACATGTATATTATCATATGTGAAAAGAATCGCCAGTCCAGGTCCGATGCATGAGACAGGGTGCTTGGGGCTGGTGCAGTGGGATGACTCAGAGAGATGGGATGGGGAGGGAGGGGGGAGGGGGGTTCAGGATAGGGAACACATGTACACCTATGGCTGATTCTTGTCAATGTATGACAAAACCAATACAATATTGTAATTAGTCTCCAATTAAAATAAATAAATTTATATTAAAAAAACCACAGAGGAACACAAACAAGTATCTTGGGTTAGAACAGGCTTTCTAAAGCTTAGAGGCATGAGGTGGCAAATGAAGAAATTTAATTTTTGTTATCATTAGTTGATAATCGATATCAGCTACTGGAGTATTATCAATCATTCTTACCAATCAACTCATTCACCAAACATTCAGCACATCTCAAGTGTTGAACTCTGGCTTTATCAAAATGATAATTGTTAACAACTAATATTTTTGAATGCTTGCCTTGAGCTCGTTATCCTACTACATGCTTTAAAAAGGCAGTGGCAGTGGGAAGGTGACCACAGTGGTAACCACTCTAGGCCAAGGCCCAGAGTGCTCCCAGGAAGTGGCTTACAGAGACATCAAAGTGATTGGCAGTGGCTCATTTTGGGGTCGTGTACCAGGCATGGCTGGCAGACACCAGGGAACTGGTGGCCATCAGGAAGTTTCTCCAGGACAAGAGGTTCAAGAACTGAGAGCTGCAGATTATGCGTAAGCTAGATCACTGCAATATTGCAATGCTGAGATGCTTTTTGTATTTCAAAAGGGAGAATAAAGGTGTTATTCAGTTGCTAAGTCATGTCTGACTGTTTGCGACCCCATGGACTGCCTGGAAGCATGCCAGGCTTCCCTGGCCTTCACTATCTCCTGGAGTTTGTTCAAACTCATGTCCATTGATTCAGTGATGCCATCCAACCATCTCATCCTCTGTCACCCCCTTCTCCTCCTGCCCTCAGTCTTTCCCAGCTTCAAGATCTTTTCCAGTGAGTTGGCTCTTCACCACAGGTGACCAAAGTACTGGAGCTTCAGCATCAGTCCTTCCAATGAATATTCAGAATTGATTTCTTTTAGGATTGACTAGTTTGATCTACTTGCTGCCCAAGGGACTCTCAAGTCTCTTCTCCACCAGCACAGTTTGAAAGCATCAATTCTTGGTCACTCAGCCTTCTTTATGGTCCAACTCTCACATCTGTACATGACTACTGGGAAAACCATTGTTGTTCAGTCACTCAGTCATGTCCAACTCTTTGTGACCCCATGGACTACAGCACACCAGGCTTCCCTGTCCTTCACTGTCTCCCAGAGTTTGCTCAAATTCATGTCCATTGAATCAGTGATGCCATCCATAGCTTTGACTGTACAGACCTTTGTTGGCAAAGTGATCTCTGCTTTTTAATATGCTATCTAGCTTTCTCATAGCTTTTCTTCCAAGGAGCGAGCATCTTTTAATTTCTTGGCTACAGTCACCATCTTCAGTGATTTTGGAGCCCAAGAAAATTAAGTCTGTCACTGCTTCCCTGGTGGCTCAGATGGTAAAGCATCTGCCTGCAATGCGGGATATCCGGGTTCAATCCCTGGGCTGGGAAGATCTCCTGGAGAAGGATATGGCAACCCACTCCAGGACACTTGCCTGGAAAATTCCATGGACGGAGGAGCCTGGTGGGCTACAGTCCATGGGGTTGCAAAGAGTCGGACATGACTGAGCAACTTCACTGTTTCCCCATGTTTTCCATGAAGAAAGATGAGCTTTACCTAAATCTGGTGCTGGGATATGTGCCTGAGACAGTGTACCAGGTGGTCTGCCACTTTACCAAGGCCAAGTTGACCATTGCTATCATCTATGTCAAGGTATACATGTACCAGCTCTTCCAGAGCTTGGGCTACCTCCATGCTCAGGGTGTGTGTCACCCATACATTAAGCCCCAGAACATGCTGGTGGACCCTGTCACCCCTGTCCTCCAGCTCTGTGATTTTGGCACTGCAAAGCGGTTGGTCTGAGGGGAGCCCAATGTCTCGTACATCTGTTCTCAATACTACCGGGCCCCAGAGCTGATCTTCAGAGCCACTGAAAGTGAAAGTCGCTCAGTCATGTCCAAGTCTTTGAGACCCCATGGACTATATAGTCCATGGAATTCTTCAGGCCAGAATACTGGAGTGGGTAGCCTTTCCCTTCTCCAGGGGATCTTCCCAACCCAGGGATCGAACACAGGTCTCCTGCATTGCAGGCGGATTCTTTACCAGATGAGCCACAAGGGAAGCTCCTTCATTAATGTGTATGTGGTCAGCTGGTTGCCTACTGCCTGAGCTCCTCCTAGGCTAGCCCATCTTCCCTGGGGACAGTGGGGTAGACCAGCTGGTAGAGATCATCAAGGTGCTGGGAACACCAACCTGGGAAGAGATTTGAGAGATGAATCCCAACTACAAAGAGTTCCAGTTCCCCCAGATTAGAGCTCACCCCTCGACAAAGGTATTCAAATCGAATGGCCCCTGAGGCCATTGCACTCCACTCTAGCCTGCTCACACTGGAAGCTTGTGCCCAAAGCTTCTTTGATTATCTTCAATGTCCTGGAACCCAGCTCCCCAGTAACCGCTTCTCCTTTCTTCAATTTCAGTCCTGTCCTTTCTTCAAATTCAGTCCTGGCCAACTCACTGTCCAACCATCTGTCAAAACTGTTCTCATCTCTTCTCACTTGAGGACCCCAACAGGCACTCCCTTCCTCACCCCATCCCCACAAACTTTAACTCACGCTCAGACCGGCCTGGACTTAGCAGTTGACCAATGCCACAGCTCTTCTCACCAACTCTTCCTGAGGGTGCCACCAACTACCCCTTCCATCTGGGAACCCCCAGGGGGCTGGGAATGGGGGCCATGGCCCACCAAGCTCCTGCCCTGACTGGGCCCCTGGACTGGGGGCAGAGGTAATAATGAGTCCCTCTCCCCACTGCCAGGAGGGAATAGAAGGAAGGACAGAGGATGAGGGGTGGGCGTGAGGACTTTCTACCCCTCAGCCCCCTCCCCTCCCCTAGGTCTCCACCTCCTTCAACCTCCCTGCCCTCCTGTGTCCCTTGTGAATAGAAGCAGAGCAGTGCCTTTCCTCTTCCCTTCCCTGGCCCCTGGGTGTGAATAGATTGTTCTTTTTTTCCTTAAAACATCAATTCACACCATCCAACCTGGACCCTTCCCTTCCTACAGCTGTGTTCCCCCTCTTGTCCTCTGCCCCTAAGGCCTCCTCCCTCCTCTCCCCACCCTGGAGGGCAGAGGCAGTGGGGGAGCTTCTCATGTCTTAGTTTTCACATTAAGATTAGCCTGTGTACGGACCTCCATTCGATAAATTTTGGCATTAAAAAAAAAAAAAAAAAAAAAGCAATGGATCACTAAATCCTCAAAATAATCCTAGGAGGTTTGAAGCCAATAAATGGCAAAGGGTGGATTTAAATCCGCTCTGAGAATTTCACCCAGAAAAGAAAATAACATGTGGTCCTTGATCTGAATGTTCTCAATCTAGAGGGACATGTAATAACAATAATAATGGCTAACAATTATTGAGTGCTTACTTGAGTCAGACTCTTTTAGAATTACTTTATTTGCATGACTTCATTGAGTTCTCATATCAACTTCGTGAGATGTTTTTATTAGCCCAATTATCTAGACAAGGAAGTTTAGACACAGGATTAAGTAATTTGCTCTAAGTTACACAGCTGGTAGGAGATTGGGTCAGGATTTGAATCCAGATAGCCTGTTTTTCCGGAGAAGGCAATGGCACCCCACTCCAGTACTCTTGCCTGGAAAATCCCATGAATGGAGGAGCCTGGAAGGCTGCAGTCCATGGGGTTGCTGAGGGTCAGACACGACTGAGCGACTTCACTTTCACTTTTCACTTTTCACTTTCATGCATTGGAGAAGGAAATGGCAACCCACTCCACTGTTCTTGCCTGGAGAATCCCAGGGACGGGGGAGCCTGGTGGGCTTCCGTCTCTGGGGTCGCACAGAGTCAGACACGACTGAAGTGACTTGGTAGCAGCAGCAGCAACAGCAGCCTGTTTTTAGATCTCTGACTTATAACTGGCACATCATATAGGCTATTGGAGAAGGCAATGGCACCCCACTCCAGTACTCTTGCCTGGAAAATCCCATGGACGGAGGAGCCTGGTGGGCTGCAGTCCATGGGGTCGCAAAGAGTTGGACATGACTGAGCGACTTCACTTTCATTTTCCACTTTCATGCATTGAAGAAGGAAATGGCAACCCACTCTTGTGTTCTTGCCTGGAGAATCCCAGGGACAGGGAAGCTTGGTAGGTTGCCGTCTATGGGGTCGCACAGAGTTAGACACGACTGAAGCGACTTAGCAGCAGCAGCAGCAGCAGCATATAGACTATATTCAGAACCTTATCACATGAGATAAAAGAGAGGTTTCTAGATGATGCTCTAAGAATGGATAAGAGGGAAAGTCAAACTCTGCCTGAGGAAGCCAGAGGAGATGATATTTCAGGTCATTCTTCAAATAAGGAATAAGATGATATTTGAGGTCAGTCTTCACATAAGGAATGTGTCTGGCAACAGGGATGGGGAGGAAGGCAAGTAGAAGAAACAGAATGAGCAAAGGTATGAAAGAATTAGTAAGCAGGGCATCGTCCAGAAACTAAAAATCGTATGATATGGTTGGAAGGTAGGTCATGAATTCTTAAATTGTTTTGCATATGAATTAATATTTAACCCAAGCAGCCTTTAAGATTGAAAAAAAAAAAAAAAAAAAGCAGGACAAACAATAAATACACACTGTCTTTTTAACTTTTAATTTTGAAAATTTTTTTTGGCCCGACCTCCACCTCGTGTCTTGTGGGATCTTAGTTCCCCTACTAGGGGAACTAACTTGAAACCTGGCAGTGAAAGCATTGAGTCCTAACCACTGGACCACCAAGGAATTCCTGAAATAATTTTAGATTTACAGGAGAGTAGCACAGATACTCAGAGAAGGTGATGACACCCCACTCCAGTACTCTTGCCTGGAGAATCCCAGGGACGGGGGAGCCTGGTGGGCTGCCGTCTATGGGGTCTCACAGAGTTGGACACGACTGAATCGACTTAGCAGCAGCAGCACAGATAGTACAGAGGGCTCCCAGATACCTTTATCCAGCTTCCCCTAACATTAATTTCATATATAACCATGGTGCATTTATGAAAACTAAGAAATACACCTTGGTGACAGGCTTGTTACCAAAATAATCTTGGAAATGCCAACTGAGGTACTTTTAAGAGAAATACAGAACTTACTTGGATTTCACCGTTTTCTTTTGTTAACTAAAATTATTTCACATTTGTTTGGTTAAAGAAATAGAGTTAAAATATTAATGAGGTCATTTTTATTTTAAATAATTTTTAATTGGAGTACAGTTGATTTACAATGTTATGTTAGTTTCTGCTATACAGCAAAGTGAATCAGTTATACATATATATCCACTCATTTTTAGATTCTTTTCACATATAGATCATTACAGAGCACTGAATAGAGTTCCCCGTGCTATACAGTAGATTCTTACTAGTCATCTTTTATACTCATATATAGTAGTATGTATCTGTCAATCTAATGGGTTCATATTTTTCACCAGTAAAAGTGGCAAAGGTAAAAATGTTCAGTTCTCAAAGTTAGCAAGTTGGCAAAAAAACCCAAACTTATAAATTGGTATCAAACTTCATAGAGTTATTTGGCAATACCTGCTAAAATATTATCAGTGCGTGTACTTATTAAAAAAATCTTTTTTACTTAAATTTTTTCACTTTTTAGTGTGTTAGTCACTGAGTTGTGTCCGACTCTTTTCAACCCCATGGACTATAACCCGCCAGGCTTCTCTGTCTGTGAAATTCTCCGGGCAAGAATACTGGAGTGGGTAGCCATTCCCTTCTCCAGGGGATCTCTTTCCAACCCAGGGATTGAACCTGGGTCTCCTGCATTGTAGGCAGATTCTTTACCATCTGAACCACCATTAGAGTACAGTTAATTTACAATGTGTTGTTTTCAGGTGTACAGCATAGTGATTCAGTTATACATATATATATATATATATATATGTATATATATATTCTTTCTTTTTCAGATTCATTCTTTCAGATTTTGCAATAGGTTAATACAGAATATTGAGTAGAGTTCCTTGTGATATACAGCAGGCCCTTGTTGGTTATCTCTTTTACATATATTAATAGTAGTGTGGATTTCACTGTTTTTCACATTTATGTTCTTTTTCAGTTCCAATTGCAAGATCCCATTTAGTTAGCATGACTTAGTTTCTTCCAAGAAGTCTTTCATGATCTTTCCACATTAAAAAAGTGCCAGCCAGGTATTTTGTAGAATGTTCCTCAGTTTTGGTTTGTCTGATGTTTTCTGATGATTCAAGTGTGGGAAGAACACATGCAACATGATTTGAACACCAAGGGTCACTGTTCATCTACATTAGTAAAATATAATGTGTCTGTTAACTGATACTTTTTAACTAATCAACGACATGCTCCTGTCCTGCCTGTATGGTAGCATGGTCATATGGTTCCAATACTGAGGGTATAGACTGTGGCTAAGGGGCTAAAGAAAGCCACATCCTAACAGTGACAGCACTAGCAACCAACGTATATGATTGGCCCTTCAACCATATGCTTTCTCTCTAATCTGGATTTTCCCATCCTTCTTCTCCATCACATCAGAGACTCTCTCATAGGGTACTGCTTTGTCTGCCTTTATTGCCTCCCTGGGCCATCAACAGCATTTCTTTGGGTGCTGTGTTTGTTGGCGTGTGAGATTGGGAGAAATCCAAGATCAAAATGCTCTTTGCCATTCCCCTATCAGAGGGGGTTGGAAGAGCTGAGCTTTGAATAAATATTCATTTACATCAGCAGCATTCCTCTGTGCTTGTCCAGTGCTTACTTCTCTCTTGTTAACAGTGCTAGAATAAACACATAATTCTACCAAAATATTAGCAGTGTGTGCTGTTTTCTTTCACTTGCCAAGATTGTTTTATAATAAATACCATTAGAAAAAAATACCATTGGCCAACGTCCTCAGCAATTACATTAATATCTCCAAAGAGCAAAGTATGAATTTGCGAGGTGCTTTGCAGAGAAAAATGGAATACACCTTTATACTGCATTCCTTGAATAGATTGATCTTGTTACGCTTCAGCTTGATTTTAACTTAAAATATTTCTCTTGGTTAACAAAAGTTGATATCATTATTTTCTATGATACTGACTAATTAAGTATCTTTTACAAGGTAAATCTAACATAAGGTTTCTTTAAAACTGAGCAATACTAAAACAGATGTTTGTAATGTGCTTTCCTGGTAGAAATTTGTAGATTAAATTGGATATTCATGTTTGTCAAATAAAATTTCACTCAAATGGAAGAAATGGGTTTTCTCATGATTTTGTCCACTTGTTAATATTATGTCTTAGTTTCAGCTCTCACTTCTGTCCTTTAGAGATGCAAATTATTGTTTCCCTCCTTGGTTGAATTCTAGTCCCATATTTCCTTTTGCCTATAGGATAGTTCTCCTTATAGGTTCCATCTCACTTCAAACTCTAAATGTTCAAATAATTAGTGATCTTTTCTCCCTGAAAAGGAACAGTAACTAAATGAATAAACATATCACAACCAGCTTTTTCTCTAAACTTTCCTGTTTTCTTCCGTGATAAACCATTTTTGTAGCCTTAGAACCTTGAAAATATTTTTGACTGTTCCTTCTCATTTATATTCTGTATTCATATGGCCCCATATAAGGGAAGACTTATCCCTCTTTCTACACAGTGGTCATATTTATCTTTTTCTCTCTGTCCATCCTGGCACTGACCCTCATGTGTCATGCTAGTCCTTCTAACTAGCTTCCTGAATGAGATTTTTCTCATTTCAATTCATACTTTCTTCTTCCTTAAGCACTAATATCATCATTTGATTTCCTGTTATATAGTCCCTGTTACAAGTAAGACAATATATCAAAAAATGTTTTTAAAAAGACAAAATATGTCATATAGACTCTTCCTATAGTTGTCACCCATTGTCAATAGTTTGTACCTTTTGGTTGCTGAGGAGTAAATTTCATGGTATAGATATACCATAGTTTATCTATTAAGCTGGGAAATAGTATTTGGCTGGTTTCCAGTTTGGGGTGATTATGACTAGACCTGCTATAAACATCTGTGTAAAGATTTCTGTGTGAACAGGAGTTTTCATTTCTCCAGGGTAAATTCCAGGATGGGAATTGCTGAATCATATGGTGAATATGTGTTTAACTTTATGAGAAACTGTCAAACTATCTACCAGGATGGTTGTACCATTTTGTATTCCTACCAGCAGTGTGTGAGAGTTCTAGATTTCCTGCATCCTTGTCAGCATTTGGTGGTGTTGGTGGATTCCATTTTTATCCATTCTAATATGGGTACATGTGGTATCTCACCATGGTTTTGATTTGCGTTTCTCTAAGCATGAACAATGTTTAACATTTTTTAATGTGTTTATTGGCCCTTCTTATATCCACTTCAGTGAAGTATCTGTTCAAGTCCTTTGCCTATTTTTAATATTTTTATAAGGTAAAATGCTCCCTAGGTTTCTCTAGGTAAGAGCATAATGAGAGCATCCATTTTCTCACACCAGTGGAAGCAGAAACTTCTAGCTTTGGAAGGCTACAGTGTTAGAAAGGTTGAGTTTCTGGTGACAGTGGCATCTGTCTGGTGATAGTGTGGCTGCTACAAGGTTGAGATTTTGGAGGTAACATAAACTATAGCATCTGGAGTTGGAGGAGGATCAAATGCAGTTTAATTATTAGGTCAGCTCTATGCTGTTCCCAAAGAAAGGCAATGCCAAAGAATGCTCAAACTACTGCACAATTGCACTCATCTCACACGCTAGTAAAGTAATGCTCAAAATTCTCCAAGCCAGGCTTCAGCAATATGTGAACCGTGAACTTCCTGATGTTCAAGCTGGTTTTAGAAAAGGCAGAGGAACCAGAGATCAAATTGCCAACATCTGCTGGATCATGGAAAAAGCAAGAGAGTTCCAGAAAAACATCTATTTCTGCTTTATTGACTATGCCAAAGCCTTTGACTGTGTGGATCACAATAAACTGTGGAAAATTCTGAAAGAGATGGGAATACCAGACCACCTGATCTGCCTCTTGAGAAATTTGTATGCAGGTCAGGAAGCAACAGTTAGAACTGGACATGGAACAACAGACTGGTTCCAAATAGGAAAAGGAGTTCGTCAAGGCTGTATATTGTCACCCTGTTTATTCAACTTATATGCAGAGTACATCATGAGAAACACTGGGCTGGAAGAAACACAAGCTGGAATCAAGATTTCTGGGAGAAATATCAATAACCTCAGATATGCAGATGACACCACCCTTATGGCAGAAAGTGAAGAGGAACTCAAAAGCCTCTTGATGAAAGTGAAAGTGGAGAGTGAAAAAGTTGGCTTAAAGCTCAACATTCAGAAAACGAAGATCATGGCATCTGGTCCCACCACTTCATGGGAAATAGATGGGGAAACAGTGGAAACAGTGTCAGACTTTATTTTTCTGGGCTCCAAAATCACTACAGATGGTGACTGCAGCCATGAAATTAAAAGATGCTTACTCCTTGGAAGGAAAGTTATGACCAACCTAGATAGCATACTCAAAAGCAGAGACATTACTTTGCCAACAAAGGTTCGTCTAGTCAAGGCTATGGTTTTTCCTGTGGTCATGTATGGATGTGAGAGTTGGACTGTGAAGAAGGCTGAGTGCCTAAGAATTGATGCTCTTGAACTGTGGTGTTGGAGAAGACTCTTGAGAGTCCCTTGGACTGCAAGGAGATCCAGCCAGTCCATTCTGAAGGAGATCAGCCCTGGGATTTCTTTGGAAGGAATGATGCTAAAGCTGAAACTCCAGTACTTTGGCCACGTCATGCGAAGAGTTGACTCATTGGAAAAGACTCTGATGCTGGGAGGGATTGGGGGCAGGAGGAGAAGGGGACGACAGAGGATGAGATGGCTGGATGGCATCACTGACTCGATGGACATGAGTCTGAGTGAACTCCGGGAGTTGGTGAGGGACAGGGAGGCCTGGCGTGCTGCGATTCATGGGGTCGCAAAGAGTCGGACACGACTGAGTGACTGATCTGATCTGATGCTGTTCTGAAAACCTTTTGGAAATTGTTCTGGAAAACTTGGTTCTGAGCCTCTCCATGATCCTCAGGTGCCCCATATCTTTTCAACTCCATGTCTGATGAGCTGGAGTCAGCTTCTCAGAACTTAGACAAAAATTATATACTGCACCAGTTATCTATGGTTAGAATAAACTGTTTAACAAACAACCACAAAACTTGGCTTTGTGTACCATGGAACAATTATTTTTGTACCTTCTGTAGGTTAATGGATTAGTTCTGTTAATGTGGGCAGAACTTGGTTGATCTCTGCTGTGCTGCTTATGCATATGTGGTTATGTAGCATATTGGCAAAAGAGACTTCATCTCTGGTCCACATTGTCTCTCATTCTCCAGCAGACTCTCATGGCAGAGACAGGGCTGTAAGACAGGGAGAAGATGCTCCAAAGTCTCTTGAGGCATAGCCTGCAAACTGTATACCATCACTTCTGCTGTCTACTATTGTTCGAGCCACAAGGCCAACCCAAATTCAAAGAATAGGGACATAGACTCTGCCTATTAATGGAAATTTCATGCCACATTGCAAGGCCCAATTCAGTAATCAATGCACTCTATATATAAGTGACTTGGAATTTTGAAGTGAGTGTGTATAAAAAGATAATTCAGAAGGAAATACATCAAAATATTAAATTATAATCTCTCCAGATGAATTGAAATCTCCTTTTTGAATTTTTGTATTTTCACTCATCTCAAGCATGTATTACTTGTATAAGTTAAGCAATAATTATAAAGAAATTTTATAGAAGTATAGTTGCTATATAATGTGTTAGTTTCAGGTATACAGCAAAGTGATTCAGTTATACATATATGTGTATATATAGATATCTTCTTTTTCAGTTTCTTTTCTATTATAGGTTATTATAAGATATTGAATATAGTTCCCTGTGTTAAACAGTATGTCCTTGCTTTTTAAAATGTATTTAAAGTGAAGTGAAAGTCGCTCAGTCATGTCTAACTCTTTGCGATCCCATGGACTACACAGTCCATTGAATTCTCCAGGCCAAAATACTATAGTAGTAAAGGTCTGTATAGTCAAATCTATGGTTTTTCCAGTAGTTATATATGGATGTGAGAGTTGGACCATAAGGAAGGCTGAGTGCTGAAGAATTGATGCTTTCAAAATGTGGTGCTGGAGAAGACTCTTGGAGTCCCTTGGACTGCAAGGAGATCAAACCAGTCCATCCTAAAGGAAATCAACCCCGAATATTCATTAAAAGGACTGATGTTGAAACTGAAGCATCAGTACCTTCTTTGGCAACCTGATGTGAAGAGCTGACTCATTGGAAAAGACCCTAATGCTGGGAAAGATTGATGGCAGAAGGAGAAGAGAGTGACAGAGGATAAGATGATTGGATAGCATCACCAACTCAATGGACATGAGTTTGAGCAAACTCTGGGAGATAGTGAAGGACAGGGAAGCCTGGTGTGCTGCAGTCCATGGGGATGCAAAGAGTTGGACATGACTTAGCGACTGAAGAGCAGCAGCAACCTGTTGTAAAAGTGTGTTGGGCTTCCCAGATGGCCCTAGTGGTAAAGAACCCACATGCCAGTGTGGGAGAAATAAGAGATAAGTTCCTGGGTTGGAAAGATCCCCTGGAGGAGGGTGTGGCAACCCACTTCAGTATTCTTGCCTAGAGAATCCTCATGGACAGAAGAGCCTGGCAGGTTACAGTCCATAGGGTTGCAGAGAGTCAAGCATGGCTGAAGCAACTTAGCACGCACAAGAGCATAAAAGACAGGGTGGTTACTTCTCTCTCTGATGAAGGTGCTAACATTTCTTCCCAAATAGCAAGAACTGTAAATCGTAGCCCTCTGGGGGGTAAACTTGTTTAGATTTTTTTTTTTTTTGGTATAAAATTTTAAATACACCATTTTTGCATGGGAACCTCTACTTTTAAACCAAATGTTAAGTGTTTTTGTACTTATTTTTCACAATAGCTGTCAAGAAGTAAGCATGTAGAAGGAGAGACATTTTCCTCTTAGCTCTTAAGCTTGGGAGACTGGAGTCACGTGAGAAGGAACTCTGTGGTGTGGACTGTTCTGTTTGACTGTTGGATGGATGGCTGGATGATGGATCTGTGCTTGAGGTAATGGGTAAGAAAACTGATTTTCTTTCTCAGTGCTTTTGGAAAGTCTCAAATTGTTCTTCACAAAAAATGTAGGGAGGTTCTACAGGAGAACCCCTTTATTAAGGAGATTTCAGTTATAGCCTTTAGTTTTTTTAAAAAAAGCTTTATTGAGATTTAATTCATACATGACACAATTCACTGATTTAAAATGTAGAATCCATTTGTTTCTCATATAGGCCCAGAATTGTGAAAACATCAATTTTAGAACATCATCACCCCAAGAAGAAATTCTGTATTCATTAAGCAATCACTCCCTATTCTTCCTTGTCCCCAGCCCCTGGAAACCACTAATCTGCTTTCTCTTTCTGTCTCTTTGGATTTGCCTATTCTGGGCGTCTCATGTAAATACAATCATACAATATGTAGCATTTCATCTCTGGCTTCTTTTACTTAGCATAATTTTTTCAAGGTTCGTGTATCAGGACTTCATTTTGTTTTGTTACTGAATAGTATTCCAACGTGTGAATATTCCAATGTGAGAGCACATGTGGCTTATCTGTTCATCAGTTGATGGACATTTGGGTTGTTCCTGCTTTTGGCTCTTATGGATAATGCTGCGATGGATTCTCTTTTACAAGTCTTTGTGTGTGGACATATATTATCAATTCTTTTGGGTGTATACCTAGGAGTGGCATTTTGGTGTACACTAAGGTTTAAAGAAATTCACTGCATAGGCTCATTTGGAAAATATGACAATAGATAGTGCTGGAAAGGTAGTGTTTTTTTGCCTAACCAAGGTGTGATTCTAAGGCATGTTATATGTAAATATCTGAGGAGAGTTTCCAAAAAGCAGCTCTACAGATGCTTCTGAGAAACAAGACCAAAGTTGGAATAAGTGCTCGGCATCTTTAGGTGAGTATTTGAAGCAAATGTGCAAATTCTGCTGCTTGTTTCCAAGATATACCACATATATAAGAAATTAAATCTTATATTTAATATTGAATGTAAGGTATATTGCACATAGTTGTTATTACCATACATACATGATGAATTGGAAAAGATGAAATGGCTCCATGCCATGGACTGAAAATGCGTAAAAGAAAGGGTAATGTTATAAACTATCCATTCTGTCAAGAACTATGGGAAAGATATGGATGTTTGTTATTTTTTAAAATGGTATTTTTCTATTGGGAGAAGAGCATAATGAGAAAAAAAGATGAGAAAGCAAGTGATGTTGTCAAGCTTTTGCCAGAATGATATGATTGATAATTACCTGCAGCTGAGCAGAAACCACGTGGGCATGCTTAGAATTTGCTTAAGCAGTTTCTAGGCTTTCTCCCTGTGGGCTGTTGAAATTCTTCAGCCTAAGAGCATTTATTTGAACAAGGAGAATACTGCCTTGTTCTGACTATAGAGTCTATTCAAGCATGCAGAATGCATGTTTTGCTGAAATGCTCCAAAGACAGGTTGTGGAAATATTTATAATGTACACATCAGTTTATTCATATAATTTAAATGCATGCTTTTGTAATTTTAATTTTTCTCTAAAGTTTTTCAGTGTCTATAAGACCAAATTTATTGCATCATCCATTACATGTGGTGTGACCTTCTTCAGGCTGAAAGTGCCCATTCAGCATATCACAACTAAAAGGTTCTCCTCCTTAAATGCCGAGGCTTTGAGCTACTTACCATAATTGTCGGTGTGCCAAATCCCAGGCTTTGCGCCACTGTTGCTGAAGAATAAGATAAACGACTTTGGAAGAAGTTTTCTCCCAACTGGGCAATCTTCTCAGAACCACAAATGTCCCCTTCTTCCATGCAAGGGAATAGGTTGTACTCTCCCCTCTCTCTGTGAGTATAGTTTCAGCAAGTCCTTGTCATTGCTGTTAATTCAGAGGTGCTGCCAACTTGAAGGATATGGTGAATGTGAAACAAGGGGGCTCCCCCCAATTCTTCTTTAGGCATAATATGATTGCTATGCCTTGATCCTTTATGAAACCAGATAGTTAGGTGACTGTTTATCCTAGGGACAAGTCTTTTCCCTATACCCTCTTCCATTTACCAGCCAAGAAAAGAATTGATCCCTCAGTCCATCCACCAGCAAGTATTTGTCAAATACCCATGCCTCTGTCATTGTTCAAAGCCTTGTAATATATAAAAACAAAAAACAAAAAAAAACAAAAAAAAACTGCCTCAGCCTTCATACAGATTACCATTCTGGTTGGATAGGACACAGGAAAAGTTACAGAATGGCATAGAAATATTAAACTGGAGTAAAGCTGTATTGGAATACCTGCTAATTCCATCTAAATTGAGAGGACGGAGAATTTGGAATGATTAGAAATGATTAACAAAGACCTCATAGAAGGTGGGGGACCTTGAACTGGCTCTGGAAGAAGATAGACTGTCAATATATGAAGTGGAGACTCTTCCAGGCTTCTGAGGTTGGGGAAGAAATATGAGCAATGGCTCAGAGAGAGAAGCAGCCTGAACAGCAGCTCCAAGGAGGAAGCAGTCCCTGCATGCGTGAGATTATGACTGGAGTTTCAGTACAGGATAAAGCAGCAAAGAAAGCTGGTTTATAAGCACCTGAGCAAACCGTTTACTTTCTTGATGTTTCCTTGTTGGTCTCATCACATGTTTTCAATAGAAGATTCTTCAAAGGACAAGGACAGTTGTGGTCCTCTGAAAGACTGAAAAACTTTTTTTCAGGGACAGCTGAAAAACTTTTTCACTGTTTGCATGTATATATTCAATTTGAAAAATGCCATGAAGCAAACAAAAGCAGAGTTAGGATGAACACCCAGTTCC
Source organism: Bos indicus x Bos taurus (assembly GCF_003369695.1). Classification (NCBI taxonomy): domain Eukaryota; kingdom Metazoa; phylum Chordata; class Mammalia; order Artiodactyla; family Bovidae; genus Bos; species Bos indicus x Bos taurus. The sequence continues at coordinate 8,773,949 of NC_040105.1, read as the reverse complement.
ATGTACAAGTTTCCGTCTTCAATTCAATGAAAAGATTAGTCCTTTTAGGTTTTTGTTTGTTCAGATGGGAAGTAAAATGTAGACATGGACCTAGAAGATAATGCAGATGACAGGTTTGTTTTCTTGAGTGATGGATGTGGAATAACAGCTCGCCTGATGAGAGAGCAGTGAGGATGAATTAGAATGCACGCTCGGTTTTCCAGGGCATTGCTTTTGTCTCCTTTACACTTTATTGGATTTTAAAATTATGGGATCAGAAGCTTATCAAAAACACTGCTGTAAGAGAACACATTGAATACAATTAACAACAGCATTCAGTCCTCTGTTAACATCAGCAGTCATCCAAACGTGTATTTTTTCCTAGCATAAAATCATAGCTGTAGGGCTGACCTTTTGCTTATTAAAAATCACTTAAAGTCTTAATATAAATTGGCTTAAACCTAAAAGGAAGCTTAAACAATCATAATTAAAGTTCACATCTACTTTTAAAACTCGATGGGATTTGGGAGTTGGTGCTGTAGCAGGTTGGTGATGATCTGTCAGTATTTCCCTCCTCCCTTTTCTCTCGTTCTTACTCTTACTATACACACTCTCTAAAATATATGACAAAAGTAAAATCCTGTGAAAATTTATTTTGAAGCCACAGTATCATACAGGTGTCTAATTCAGAGGGAATATCTTTAAAATAATTTACAGTATTTTTGTAATCTGTACCAATGTCCCTTTTTAATTTCAGTCTTATGTTTCTGCCCCCTTCCACTCCTCTGCTGCCTTGGCAGTTTTTCCCCTTTCACATTTCTTAGATTCTGGGTTTTCAGTCCTGATTTTTGGCATTCAGAAATCCCTTCAGATGAGACTTTCAATTCATGCTTCCTAAAACCTCTAATTTTCAGGTTAGCTAAATTATAAACTTTCCCATTTACAAGTGTGGCATTCCTCTGCAGCCTAACATTTGTCTAAAAATAGAATTCATTATCCATTAGATCGTATTCATTCTAATATACCAAATTAGTGTTTTAACCTTTGTTCTTACTAGCTAATAACATTTTCAATTTAAAAATGTAAGTCTTTTAGTCTGGAGCTACATATGATTTTTCTTTCATCTGTTGAAAATGATTATTTTCTTCCTTTGGGTTGGAAATTAAAACTTGAATTTAATATTAGGAGAGTAGTAATTTGGCCCTATTTTCTCTGTCTGCCAACTGACTCCTTGTTCAGTGGACAGATACCAGGAAGAGTTATTGTTACAACTGAAAACAAGTGGAGATTTTAATGAAGGGTATAGAGTGAATTTTAGATGACAATTTTCACTTAAAATATCTAAACAGTTCAGTCAAATTAGTTGTGTGGTTGTGCAGACAATTCATTTAAATGTCTGAAATTCGGTTATTTGCACACAGAACCCGAACATTATTTCAACCTTCAGTTTTGAATGTATGCCAACTTGCCAGCAACTTTTGAAGATTTAGTTCTGGCAGATTTACCTCAGACCACTGATTTTGCATTGCTTCTGTCAGTATTTTTCAGTGTTACGCTTGCTCTTTTTTGACTTTATCATTTTCTTCAGTCCAACTGTAAACATTATTCAGAATTTATTTTATGTTGCAGTAGATAGTCTTAGATACCAATTGCCTAATAAAGGCTCTCTTTCCCACTTTTTGTTTCTTCTCATGGTATTGTTTATATTTTGCCTTCAATAGTTGCCCCACCACTGTTTGAAAACCTTGCACTAATTGTTGTCCCTATCTGCCCAGTCCTCTGATTTGCTTCCTTATGGGAATTCAGAATAAGTTTTGTCCTGACTTCGTTGAAAACTGTCATTCTTGTAGCTCTGGCCATATTGTTTTGTCAGGAACGACAACCTTCTTTGTATTATGAACATTATTTCTCATTTTTATTTCTCTGTAAGGAGGGATTAACCACTATTTATTATCTGAATGTTGATGGAACTACTCAAAAACTAACTTCAGAGAGTCTTAAAAGAATCATTTTAACTTAAGCCACCCAACCACTAATAATTAGGGAAAATTAAAAATGCCAATAAAAACATTATCAAAATTTTCATTTTTTATAGCTAATACTTCAGAGGAAGGAGTAAAAACAATTATAGAAAAGTTTAATTAGGTTTGGGAAGAACTTGGGGGACAGAAACATATTTAAACTTAGTGAAGTGACTTTTTGAGTCTTTCACAGAGAGACATTTGAATGAAAACTCTGCTTATCATCAGAAGTTAGTTTTTCTTTTTCCTCTATTGGTGTAACAGGGTTTTTTCTCAAATAGGAGCTGAAATAATTAGCCTAGTGATTTTTGCTTCCACACATTATTAGGGGAATAATCCTGATGGAGTGAAAGTGAAAGCAAAATTTAGAATAATTTTTTTTTTAAGGTTGGAATTGTTAGGATTTTATTTTGTGGTCCCAGAAGAGTCTTGGATGGTGGCAGGATTTTGTATCAAATATTATCATTGTTCTCTTTTGTTATATTTTAATGAAATTGCCTGCCCTAAACATCAACTTGACTGTTTCAACTCTTATGTTTGAGGTGTGCTGCTGGCATAATCAGACCACAATAAAACCCATGATGTACTGAGTAATGAATGCTATGCAATAAGCACTTTTTAAAAGTGACTTTTCTTCTTCAGAAAAATCTCTATCTTGCTAACTGTTGATTGCATATTGATTAATCAATTATTTTTCCCTCTTGCATCAAATTTTTCTGCTTAAATTTACAGCTTATAAGTGTGTTAATAAGGCACAGCCTTGAAGCAATATTTTAATTATAAAGTAGTTCAGTTTTGGTATTATAGAGCCTTTCATGCAGATATTTTTATCAAATTGATCATAGCATAAAATTTTCTATAACATAGAAACTGGAAAATTCCAGTTTATAACTGACTGAAGTTATTGTTAAATTTGGCCTGACCAAAATTTGGATTTCGTATTCCATGGTTGCCAGTGAACTCTCTGTAACAAGCTGTGATTTTCTTGTGATGGCAAGAATGCTGAGTGATTGTGATTTTTTTCCTGGTGTCAGCCATTCACATGATTTAGGGCTTCCAATTTTACATTATGTACAGAAATGATGATGCTCAACTGGGGTTTGATTTGCTGAGCATGGAGATAGCAGCCCCTTCCCCAAATCTCAGTTGATTTCATACCAGCAAGTCTTTTAATTCTGTGAGCCTTAGACTTAGTTCTAAGGATAAACCTGGGGAAAAAAAGCCTTATCTCAATCCCTGTCCTGCAGAATCCTGGAAAATTTCCATAATCTTCTTCCTTAAGCCATTGGGGATCTTTGTTCACTACAAACTCTAGATGTGCCTGTTACCATGAGGCTTTAGGAATTTTTCTGATATCTCTTCTAGTATCCTGATAACTGTAAAGAAGGAGAAAAAAGGGGGGGAAAGACTATGCAAAAAAAGAAGACTCTTATTTACAGTCCATTCCTCTAGTTGGCTCTCTTTCTGCATTGACAGTAAAAAGTTAAAACAAATTGCCATTTTATGTTGAATTCACATTGAATAATAAATGAACAAATAATCTGAATGAACAAATGATCTCTTGCTGGTGCTAGTAAAAATTACTATCTGTTGAGCTGATTGACCAATTTAGTGAACGTGAATGCCTGCTACTTAGAGTATTTTTGCTTAGGGTGTTCATATAATTTATTGTAAAAATTAGGACACTTTGATGTGCAATGTTGTACAACTATCACCACTATTTTCAAAACTCCTCATCATCCCCAGTGGAAACTCGGAACTCATTAAACACTCATTTCCCCTCCCCTACCAGTCCCTGGTAAAAACAGAGGTATTTTTCCTGTCTTTATGAATTTGTCTATTCTATATTCATATAAATGGAATCATGTGATATTTGTCCTTTTGTGTCTGTATTATAATTTTGTGTCTGTATTATTATTTGTGTCTGTGTTATTTCAAGATTGTACATGTTGTAGCAGGTATCAGAATTTCTTTTTTATGGCTTATAATATTTCTTATATATTTATATATTATTTTATTATATATAATAATGAGACAGGATGCTCAGGGCTGGTGCACTGAGATGACCCAGAGGGATGGAATGGGGAGGGAAGTGGGAGGGGGGGTTCAGGATGGGGAACACATGTACAGCCATGGTGGATTCATGTCAGTGTATGGCAAAACCACTACAATATTGTAAAGTAATTAGCCTCCAATTAAAATAAATACATTTATATTTAAAAAAAAGATTGTACATGTTGTAGCAGGTATCAGAATTTCCTTTTTATGGCTTATAATATTTCTTATATATTTATATATTATTTTATTATATATAATAATATATCATATATTATTTTATATATGTAATGGAGTATAATAATATTAATATATGTGGTAATATTCCATTATATATATATTGTTTATCCATTCATCTGTTGATGGACACTTTTGTTGCTTTTTTCCTTTTGGCTACTGTGAATGGCGCTGCAATGAACACTGGTGTACAAATAAAAAGAATTAGGACACTTTGGAGTGTGAAAAGGTGCACTATCAATAATTATACCAGAGTACCAGCTCCAGTGTTCTTGCCTGGAGAGTCCCAGGGACGGGGGAGCCTGGTGGGCTTCCGTCTATGGGGTCACACAGAGTCGGACACGACTGAAGTGACTTAGCAGCAGCTGCAGCAACAAGCATAACATAAAACTACTGATCAAACCTCACCTGAAATGTCTTGTTCTTCTCCCTTCCACCTGCATTCAAGTGGTACCCACTTTAGAAGGGCCAGATCAACTCTCTTCCAAGAAGGATCTTTGGAGTACTTGGCCTTCCTTTTTCTGAATTACTGAGGCATCAGTGGCCCAAGCATGTCAGAAATTAGAATGTTTTATGTCCCTAGGAAAGAATTATGTGCTGTCTTTTGATGTGTGTTTGCTCTCTCTTACCATTTAGAATGTACCCTTCTTGAGTGCAGAGACTGTGTCTCCCTGAAGCACTGACAAACACTGCAGCGCCCAAAGTCAGGAGAGAAGAAATTCTTATTGAGAAGTTGATTATAAATAATGCTATGGTAAATATCCTCACATATCCATCTTTAACTCCACATCTTATTATTCTAGTAAGAAGCATTGCCAAAAGAGGAATCAGTCATTCAAAGGTTATGAATAACGTTAAGGATTTAGGAATATTGCAGAGTTACTTTCTGGAAAGGTTAGGCCATTAAACATGCCTCTGAGTATTTCACGTGCCAACTTTGAATAGTTAAAAAAAAATTAGCCAACCTGAGAAATAGTATCATTTTGTTATTTTAATTTCTATTTATCTCATTTTATTTTCACATAACTATTAGTTGGTTAAAGCTTACTCAACATTTAAATGAAAATAATGTGCTGTGTATATAGCTTAAACCACCAAATGTAAAAATAAATATATAAATATGAGGAAGTTTGTAAGTGCACATCTATAAAGTGTCCCTTATGTGCTTTATGAATATTATTTGATCCTCTTGGCAACTCTAAGTATGAAAGTGAAAGTGTTAGTTGCTTAGTCATGTCTGACTCTTTGCGACCCCCTGAACTATATAGCCTGTCAGGCTCCTCTGTCCATGGGATTCTCCTGGCCAGAATACTGGAGTGGGTTGCCATTCCCTTCTTCAGGGGATCTTCCCGACCCAGGGATCGAACCTGGGTCTCCTGCACTACAGGCAGATTCTTTACCACCTGAGCCATCAGGGATAGGTGCTACTATAATCCTCATTTTATTGAAAATAGGCAATGAGCAACTTGCTGAGGGCAGCACAGTTAAAGAAAGCATGTTTTAAACTATGCCTAGCGATTTAGCAGCAAGCAGCAGCAGCAGCGATTCAGTTGTCTTAGCTCAGGCTACTACAACAAAATACCGTAGACTAGGTAGCTGAACGCGTGTATGTGTGTTTGTGCTCAGTCATATCCGACTCTTGTGACCTCGTGGATTGTAGCCCGCCAGGTTCCTCTGTCCATGGAATTTTCCAGGCAAGAGTACTGATAGCAGAACAACAGACATTTAATTCTCTCAGTTCTGGAGGTTGGGAAATCCAAGATTAAGGTGCAGGCAGATTTGGCTCCTGGTGAGAACTCTCTTCTTGGGTTGCAGATAGCTGCCTCTCCCTTTGTCTTCACGTGGTGGAGAAAGAAAACTCTGGTCTTTTCCTGTTCTTATAAGGATACTAATCCCATTATGGGGGCCCCCATCCTCATAATCTCACCTAAACTTGATTACTTCCCTAAGGCCTCACTTACAAATACCATCACACTGGGGGTTGTGGTTTCACCATATGAATTTGGGGGAGACACAAACATTCAGTCCATAGCAACAATGTATCAAAAGGATGAACTGAATCCTCCTCAATACCGCTTCCATGTATTTGTGAAAACTGGAAGAGTTTTTAATTTGACAGTTGAGCTGCAGTTCCTGCTAAGTCTTAATGTATCAAACAGAATTAGAGAAATTGTATTTAGTTCTTTACACTGTGATCATTTATGCAGAATCTGTGGGAGTTAGATTTAGGTCAATTAAAAACACAATGTTCTAAGGGAAAATAAAGAAGATAAATAATCTAATTTAGAGGGTTATTGTTCAAACCAAATTGCTTTGCAAGTGATAATAGTTAACCTGTGATTGGGGCATTTCAATTCTCTGCCTCAAAGGCAGATTTTAATAAGAAAATAATAATCCCACAGGTTTTATACCAGCAGGATAGGAAATTGCTATGTGTTATATTAGGAAATGAAATATGCCTTTCCAATGGTTATCACCCTAAAACACACTTTAAAAATTGATTAAGCAAAACCTGACAGAAGTTGTTTACTCTTACTTTTATTTTCTTAACTTGATGTTTTTGCTAGAATACATATATGTTAGCTAATCTGTGGCCAGCAGCAAGTGTCTGCATGGCCAGCAGCAAGTGTCTGCATGTTTTAACTATTCCCAAACTTCATTAATTGAGTAGCTTGAAAATAGTGCTTCATTTCTAGTTAATATTAATAATTTAACCTTTAACATTGGATCATCAGGAGAATATCAATGTCATATTTAAAGTAAATACTCTTGATGCATTAAAGGACTCCAGTCAGGTATTAGAAAGTAAAACTGTTTTCTCTAGACCAGTAATCAGTAAACTATAGTTCATGGGCCAGATTCAGCCTTGCATGCGATTTTTTTCTCATAACCCAGAAGAATTATTTTGTGACATGTGAAAATTACATGAAATTCAAATGTCAGTGTCCATAAGTAAAGTTTTATTGGAACAGACACACTCATTTATTTATGTATTGTCTCTGGGTGCTGTTGTGCTATCCCACCAGAATCAAGTAGTTATGGCAGAGACTCTACCCCCATGAAAGCCTAAAATAGTTACTATTTGATCATTTGTAGAAAATGTTTGCTGACTCCTGCTCTAGACTTCTGTGCATCTCTTTGCCCATACTTTGTTATCTTTTAAACAACACTAGAACACACACAACATGGGGAATCATGCAATGTGAAAAGTTAATTTTACCTTTTTAGGGAAGAGGTTATTACAGTTTATCTTGATGAATTTTTTATTTAATGATATAATACTGCAGCACAGACAGCTTAAGATCTTTTACCTATGCATATTTAAAATGATCATAGATTTCCAGGGGCCAGAATTATCTGAAGTATTATTTCTGTTCCCTCTATGTGAGTGACATGTCTTTTAGCACAAAGGTCAATAACTCTCTTCATTTTATCTGTTTTCAGCATTTTAAAAATACAGTACCAGGTAGTTCAATGGACTCTTTCATTGTTATTTCATTTAATCTTCTCAAGAGCCCAAATAAATTTTGCGTATCAATTTTAGTGATGAGGAAATGGGCCCCCAAAGATGATGTTTTTTGTTTAACGTTGCATAGCTAATCAAAGATCGCTCCAGAATCTATAGCTTAATTCACCTAATAGCAAAGCTTCACCCAAAGTATTTTGTCTTATTGCTAAAGGAAGAATGTGATTAACATGAGTCAGAAATCTTTCCCCAACTCATTTTTTTCTACCCCATACTCTTCTTCCACGCATCCAAATAGAAAACAATATCTATGCATTCATCCATCTTTCCATCTATCAAATATCAAATGTTTATTGAGTACCTAGTCCATGCCAATCATCATACTAACTGCACTAGGCATTAAGCATACAGTTGTGAGCACAAGAGACGTGGTCAGTGTCCTCATAGAGGTTGCAGTCCTTTTTCATCTACGAGAACCACATGGAAGATGAGCTTTATTTGCCCACAGATCTCGGGCCCAGGCACCCCCATCACATGTGGAGTTGCATGTGTACATAGTTCACCACCTGCCCTTTCAGGTGTCACTTGAATTGGACTTCTTGAATATCTTGCTTTTTTTAATGAATAGTCTAAATAGTGGAATGAAGATGTTATAATTTAATTTTAAATTGGAGGATGAAAAATATGTCAGACATTAGCTTTTTTAAAAAAAATAAGTGTAACACTTTACTTAAGTATTTGCCTCAGAGCTACTGAATTCTACTAACCACCATGTATATCTTTGGTTATACGTTTTTCTTGATCCTGTTCCAAAAGATATTCACCTGTTACTTGTTTTGAGAGAACAGAAGCCAGCAGGGGGTAATTAAAAGACTTGACCTCTAGGCTAAACAGACATTAGGCACTGGTTGGGGAAGCCTCAGATTCTCTTCAAAGAACTTTTCTGGTGAAACTTGGAAGTGCCGTATGGCTGCTGGGAGAAGTTTTGTTTTGGTAGTAGTTACTGGTTAGGCTCTGTAAATTTTCCTTTCAGACGTTTGGCTGGTTCTCAAACACTGCCTTTAAGAATTGTATTTTGTAAGTTAAGAGCAGAAGCTATTATTAGCTGTGTGTTTGTGGTTGAAACATGAGGTCAGATTTGGCAGAGAACTCTTCAGGGTGTGTGAAGAGGAACCTCAACCCAGCATCTTGCTGCCACTTGGTGCCTTGAGGAGTAGCTTATTCTTGGGCCCAGAAATAATGACTTTGCCTTCCAATTTGCGGGATTATGTGCTTTAATAATGAAATGCTGCCTTTGGGAGTTAAGGAGTGACTTGTAGCATTTTCCCCCCAGAATTCAATGTTCTCCAGAGGAGAATGTCTAATTAGTTCAGTGACCATGTTGGTCTTACTCATTATTGTACCCCCAGCTCCAAGTTCAGTGCTTGGCATAAATAATAAATATTTGTTAAGTGAATGAATGAATTAAAAATGATGATAAAGAGAAGGTTTAGAAAGATTAAGGACATAGGTTAAATGGAAGAATACATGTTTTTAGTCAGAGCTCATTTGTGGGTTAAGCATTTCCAAAAGATGGCAGATACCCCAAGGTGAGGTGACCTTGGAGTAAATATGGAGTTTTCTGGACCAGTGGAAATTGAGAAACCGTGACATTATGGGTTGCACAGATGCTGAAATCATTAAAGGTAATGGCAGGGAAGAAGGTGAAGAGAGAGTAAAGTAGCCAAGTGCCCTCCTTTTGTAGTTCTCTTGGGATGAATTGACTAATTTTGTATAGATGTAGAAATATATGTAAGACCTACAAGACCCACTCTCCAACTTGTATGCATTCATGTGCATGCATACGTGCAAACCCACAACATGCACACACACGGAGTAGTGTCTGAAGCATCCGAGATGATCACATGACAATAATAATAGTTAAACGCTCATTGTAGGCAAATGACCAAAATTAGCCATGGTTGGGAACTATGGAATGATTAGTACACATAATTATTTTCCACTGATAGCAAAACAGAAAATATTTATACACATCTGAAATTTTTAAACAGGGAGAAAACAATTCTAGTTTGCCAAACTGTCTTTATATCCATTTTGTTGAAAATGCTCCGTATTAGGGAAGAAGAGTTCATCTGTTCACTGCCTGCTTGCTTTGGTTTTGTTGGTACTTTCAGGGGAGCTTTGGAGGAAGTGGTTATCATTATTCCAGTTCACAGTTGTACCTAAATTTCATATGACTAGAATTTCTTTATGCTCTGATAATCAGCTTGCTGTAGAGTACCACAGAAGGAAACAGTCTTGCTGCTGTTTGAAAGTGAAAGTCACTCAGTCGAGTCCGACTCTTTGTGATCCCATGGACTGTAGCCTGCCAGGCTCCTCTGTCCACAGGAATTCTTCAGGCAAGAATACTGAAGTGGGTGGCCATGCCCTCCTCCAGGGGATCTGCCCAACCCAGGGATCGAACACAGGTCTCCCACATTGCAGGAAGATTCTTTCCCAGCTGAGGCACCAGGGAAGCCGTGCTGCTGTTTGCATAGATGCAAAATATACAAGGAATATAGATATTTTAAAAGGAAGCTTTTGTAAAAATAAACTCATAAGGCTTTCAATAAGGAATCCTTCAAATCCTCAATTGTAGACAATAATGCAGTTCTTTTTTTTACAGGTTCATTTATATCTTTAGTAAATCAGAAGATGATGTTAGAGGACAGTTGCTCTTCCATTGTAACAGTAGTATAATTTCACTGTAGCTTTCAAATAATTGTCTGTGAAATAGTTTTGTGATTTCTCTTTCAGAAGTTTAGCCATGACAGCAAAATCATAAATATTTCCCCCTATGTCAAACATTTTAGGTGGCAGTTGGATCCACCTAGTACATTTTGTTTCCCTCTAAAATCTCAAATATTACACAAGCCAGTTCTTTTCAAAAGTTGTGGCTTAATAAACAATTGGATAGCAAAGGGATTTATTGCAAAGAAAATGGTTCATCTTTGTCTCATTTTTTCTCAGATTTAAAGTGACATTCAGCACACTTTTATATCACATTGTAAATGAAAGTTTGATAGCTCAGTTGGTAAAGAATCTGCCTGAGTGCAGGAGACCCTGGTTCGATTCCTGGGGTGGGAAGATTGGCTGGAGAAGGGATAGGCTACCCACTCCAGTATTCTTGGGCTTCCCTTGTGACTCAGCTGGTAAAGAATCCACCAGCAATGTGGGAGACCTGGGTTCCATCCCTGGGTTGGGAAGATCCTATGGAGAAGGCAAAGGCTACCCACTCCAGTATTCTGGCCTGGAGAATCCCATGGACTGTATAGCAAAGAGTCAGACACAACTGAGCAACTTTCACTTCACTTTAATGAAAGTTTACCTATGGCTCTAAAAATAAGAAAAAGAGAAAGTGAGTTGACTGGAAAAATAATCTTTAGAATTTGAATTTTGTGGAAATAGTAGCTTTGTTCTAAATGGGGCATGCTCCCCAAGGGCTTGGAGGTTGCAAATGCCAGTCTCTGCACTCCACAGGGAAAATGATTTCTATAATAACAATCATCATTTAATGAGGGATTATTACTTATCAGACTATGTACTGGGTGAATTCAATCAATAATTACATTTTGTCCTCCCATTATTAATCTTGTGTAAATTCTGTTAAACCTCCCTTTACGCATGAGAAAACTGAGGCCCAAAGATTAGATAATATATTCAATGTCATGAATCAATAAGGGCAGAGCCAATGTTTGCAGCCAAGTTTGTGTTCCTAATCACTTTGACCTAATTATGCTGTAGCTGCACTGTGACATTTGTTACTACTGAGGGAAACATGATAATAAAGACAATTTATTTGTAACCTGTATGTTTATGTATTTATGACTAACCTCAGCATTTTTATGTTCTAAAAAACTCTGTAAGTGGTATGATTTTTAGGTATCATTCTGCAACATATTTTCTTTGCACATCATAATTTTAATTATTCTTGTTAACTTTTATATGGTATTCTACTAAATACTTCATGTGTATAATATCAATTCTTTTATCTTTTTCTATTGATGAACAGCATTTTCTTCAAAATTTTCTTGGGTGTTCTTAGACCCTTCTTCTTTTATATAAATTTTATGATAAACTTTTGAAGTTCGAAACAATCATGTTGAAATTTTGTTTGGAATTTATATATTAATTTAGGAAAATTGACATATATGATATTGAATCTTATCATAAAATGGTGTACTTCTTCATTTGTGTGAGTGTGCATGCTCAGTCATGTCCAGCTGTTTGTGACTCTGTGGGCTGTAGCCTGCCAGGCTTCTCTGTCCCTGGAATTCTCCAGGCAAAAATACTGGAGTGGGTTGCCATTTCCTTCTCCAGGGGATCCTCCTGACCCAGGGATTGAACCTGAGTCTCCTGGGCAGCAGCATGTGGATTCTTTACCACTGTACCACTTCTTCACTTAGTAAATTGATATTCTCTTTTCTTAGCATTTAAAAATTTTCTAAACATACCTTATGCTAATTTTATTACATGTATTCCTAGGAGCCTTATAGTTATAGCCTTATTGATATTTTGTATGATGTATTTTCTTCCTAATTTGGTTATTCCTGGTATATGGTAAGACCACTGATTATTGTGTGTTGAACTTGATTCAGCAACCTTATTGAATTCTCCATTTGTCCTAATAATTTGTCTATAAATTCTTCAGGCTTTCTATGAAAGATCATCGTATCATCACCAGAGTTTGACTAAAGTAAGCACTTAATAATTGTTAGCCATTATTATTGTTACTACATGTCCCTCTAGATTGAGAACATTCAGATCAAGGACCACATGTTATTTTCTTTTCTGGGTGAAATTCTCAGAGCGGATTTAAATCCTCTTTTAAAATAATGTATGAGTGATGATTTTTATGGATTTTTTTCCTGTAATATAATGTGGTATATTATTAGCTTTATTTTACTTTGAACCATCCTTGCATTATTGATATACATGCTAGATTTTGAAAATTCTTTCAGACTTTGACATCTATTTTTATTGTCAGGTAGTTCTACAATTTTAATTATTCATACAAACTTATTCATATAAAATTATTCATCCCTATCAAACTGGTATAAAAAGCATTCTGGGTTCATTCAGAGAATTGGTCAATTTTCCCCATTTTCTGAAGCTGTTTGAACAAACTACAAAACTGTCTGGGCCTGATTGACATTTTCAGGGGCATACTTCTAATTGTCAATTAAATTTCTTTAATGGTTATCTATTCTGTTTTGTGTCTTTTTGAACAATTTTCACAATTTTAAAATTTTTTTTAAATTATCCATTTTATCCACATTTAAAAATTCATTTCATGATGTTCATATTATTCTTTCATGATTTAGAAGCTTTACTGTACTTGTATTATTAATTATTAAGTTCTGTATGATCAATTATTATTTGTATTAATTATAAGTATATTATTAATATTGTGTATATGTGTATTTTCTCTTAGTATATCTTAAGATTTTCTATTTTATTAGTTATTTTTAGTAAAAAACTAACTTTCAGTTTTACATATCTTTATTATATCTTATTTCCTATTTCATCAGTATCTACTTTTCTCTTATAGTCTATTTTTCGTGTGTTTTATTTATTCTTGAAATGCATTGAGAATATATCATAGGTCAGGCACCATTGATATATTTGGCATACAATTAGTACAAAACTTTGGCGGTTAATAGAAATAACTGTTCCTGATTTAGCTGATCCAGCCTTCTTTTTAGAATCCCTAATAAGAGGTTCTAGATCTCTAATAAATGTCTAAAGTTGGAGACCCTCAAACCATATACCCTGATACTTTTTTTTTAATTAATTTATTTTTTATTGAAGGATAATTGTTTTACAGAATTCTGCTGTTTTCTGTCAAACCTCAACATGAATCAGCCATAGGTATGCATATATCCCCTCCCTTTAGAAACTCCCTCCCCTTTCCCTGCCCATCCCACCCCTCTAGGTTGATACAGAGCCCCTGTTTGAGTTTCCTGAGCCATACATACAGCAAATTCCCAAATTCCCGTTGGCTGTCTATTTTACATATGGTAATGTAAGTTTCCATGTTACTCTCTCCTTAAATGGTCTTTCACAAGTCTTAATTTTTTTCTCTTTCCTCTGGTTTCTGGGCAAACTACTTGCTACCAAAATATAATTTACTAATTTACTTTTCAGCTATTTCAGGTCTAAAGATTATCCCATCTTTTGAGTTTTTAATTTTAAAAACTATATATTTTTCCAATTTTCAGTTGATTTCTTTTTACAGTTACGTTTTCTTCTTCCCTTCTGCTTGATTTTATGTCATAATTTCTTCTATTTTTGCAGATGTGATTTCATCTGTTATTTTCCTGAACATTTTAAACATACTTCTTTTAAAGAGGATGGGATGATTTGAGAGAATAGCATTGAAACATGTATATTACCATATGTGAAATAGATCACCAGTCCAAGTTCAATGCATGAAATAGGGCACTCAAAGCCAGTGGGCTGGGACAATGCTGAGGGATGGGATGGGGAGGGAGGTGGGAGGGGGGTTCAGGATGGGGGACACATGTACACCCATGGCTGATTCATGTCAACGTATGGCAAAAATCACTACAGTGTTGTAAAGTAATTAGCCTCCAATTAAATAAATTAATTCATTTTTTAAAAAAAGAAAAAATAAAGTATTTTTAAAGCTATTTTATAAAATTAATTTTGTCAGAGTGAACTAACATTCTGAATATTTATACTATTGGCTGTCTTTTTCAGTGTTATATTTCTTCACATGTTTTATAATTTTGGTTTATAGGCTAATTTTGAGTGGGATGTTTTGTTTGTATTTTTCTGGCTCTCTCTTACTCATTTGTTCTTGTTCTTTCATTCTCTTTCCTCTCTCTCTCTCTCGTTAATGGGATCTCATTGTGTCTGGCATTTTTCAGTTGACTTCTACCTGGGTCCCCAGAACACAAACACATTAATATGCTGATTTGGAGTTCCTGTCCCATAGTGAGATTTGAAATAATACAGAGCCAGTCCCCAGCCAGTAGCAGCTTGGTTCGGATCTTGGTCTAGGCAGACTGTGTTGATGCCGCTTGCTTCCATAGGTCTTCAGCTACTTATAATCCAGGATTTCTCAATATGAAAACTGTTGACGTTTTGGTCCAGATGGTTCTTTGCTGTGAGGGACTGTCTTGTGCATTATAGGATGTTTACCAGCATCCTTTGCCCATACTCACTAAATACTCATTAGAAGGACTTCTTTCTAGTTACAACAACAAACATGTCTCCACACATTGACAGAAGTTCTTTGGGGAACAAAGTAACATCTTCCTCCTTGATAACCAGTGGTATAACCTCTAAGTCATGGGATCAATTAGCAATAATTGACTCAACTTCTTTTAACAAGCAGAGTGTTCTAGCTTTACATCTAGAATATGACCCATGTTTAGTGCTTCATATTAAATAGAGGACTTTAAGTCCCCCACTCTAAAAGAAATTTCTGCCCCTGCCCCTTTCAGGGCCTAGCATCCAGCAGGCTGTGACTTCATGCTCACTGCTACTGGTTCCTGAGGATGTATATCGTAGTTTGTATTTTGCTGTTGTCTTTTGGTATTTTCCTTTTATATTTTACTTTCACAATTATCTATATGAAACAGAGGGGACACATTACAACCTAAATTTAAAATTGTTTCTTACCCACAAGTCACGTACGCATGGTCAGTCGCTTCAGTCATGTGCAACTCTTTGAGACCCCGTGGACCGTAGCCCGCCAGGCTCCTCTGTCCATGGGATTCTCCAGGCAAAAATAACTGGAGTGGGTTGCCATGCCCTCCTCCAGGGGATTTTCCCCACTCAGGGTTTGAATCTGAGTCTCCTGCGGCTTTTGCATTGCAGGCAGATTCTTTACCTCTGAGCTACAGGAAAACCCAACAGTCAGAAAGAAAGTCATAGAAGAAAGTTTTACAAAAAATGTTTAAAGTTTTTTCTTTGAACTTGAGTTTTTTTTTCCTGTTTGTTCAATTTCTTTAGATACTTTTTTTATTACCTCCCTGCCCCAGCTTGATTATAATCTTTTTCTTCTTTTTTAAAATTTATAACAAAAGCCACTATAAACCTGTTTTGTTTGTAGCCAAATTGTGTATTTAGAGTATTGATCAGACTAAATAAAACCTCTAGATATTTTTTAATGACTTGTGCAGACATGTCTCTATGGCTTTATATATTATCTCTTTGGGACAGAGAATAGGCATTGCATGTTGCAAATCAAGAAAATGAGATTATCCTGCAAAGTAAGGAGTAAAGGAAAGTGCTGCCTGTAGTTATAATGCAGAAGGACATTGAAGTCTGTGAGAGAGAAGAGGGCAGCAGGAGATTTAGACCTTGCTGGAAAATCTTCAGGAATGAAGCAAAATGTAGCCAAGTTGGAACCTACTCAGGCCCTGTCCCTCCATGTTAAAGTTAGTTAAGTCAAGTCCAGTATCTATTTATAGTTAAGCCTTGGTTTTTATTTAATGATGTTGGACAAGGATAGGAGAGTGGGGGAGGGGACTGCTAGGAGGAAGGGAGGAGGCAAAGCTGCTGAAACTGATATGCTGATCTGTTGTTTGGATCCAGCCCTTCATCACACATAGATTTCTAGCCAAACATAATGAAAATTAGTTTTATTAGAGGGCAGTAATCCATGTCAACATTTTCATTACAAGCTGAGTGAAGACATCAAGTCCCTAAAGACTGAATAAACTGTAGAACAAATCATGCTGCTCTTTTTCATTGAGTCACCAGACGTGCATTGTCACGGATCCCACCTAAGGTTTAAATGCCTTTATAAATTATGCTTTTATATGTTAACAAAATGAAGTTAATAAGACAATCCTGCATTAATGTTTAAACATAGATTGTTTTCGAGCTGTAAAGAGCCTTAGAGACAGACAACTGATTCAACATTTCAGTGCTGTAGAGGAGAAAACCTAGATTTGAGAGTTCAAGGAACTTGTTTAAAGCTGCAAAATATCTTGGTTCCAGAACAGGGACTAGATCCTATGTATTCCTCCTAATCCAAGCTCTTGCTACTTCTGCCCCAAAGAGAATCAATTTTAATTTTGGTCGCTAGCCATAAATACTTTTCTGGTTGACTTATGTTCTCTGCTTTTAAAGTTGGAAATAGATTAAAGTTTATAGTTCTCATAAATTAGCTTCAGTTACTAAGGAGATTAGTGTATTATTAATCCCTCCTATTTAAAAAAAAATTCTTTACTAAAACCCACCTTCCTTGAAAAGTGATATTATCCAAAGGATTAACTCTCCAGCCATGCACTCAAACAGAGAGGACTGTGAATAGGGATGGTCTGCATTTTGAAAATCTTTGTTTGCCTGGTAATTGGGTTTAAATGTTGTAGAAAAGCAGAGGGGCTTTATTGACAATGCTTGTACTTAGAGGTGTAGATGGAATGTCTTCTTTGTATATGCAACTGTTGTTCACTCATAGCAATTTGATTTTATGTTGGAATTTCAATAGCATGGATTGGGTAATGGCCATCTAATTATACCCACAGGACATAATATTATGTATGAAGAAATGTTATATAGAGCAATCACTTTTTATTTCTTCACTTCCTCTTCTTTTCGGTGATTCCTACTTGTGGCACATGTGTGTTGTCCATGTCAATTAGCCATGTATGGGCCCACTACAATTTACAGTAAATCATTGGGTAAAGTGTTTTATAGGATACATGATATTATAAATGTGGAAATGATATAAACTCCTAGAATATATCAGCTATCAATGAATGTGCTTAGTCTTTCAGTTCCGTTCAGTTGCTCAGTCATGTCCAACCTTTGCGACCCCATGGATTGCAGCACGCCAGGCCTCCCTGTCCATCAGCAACTCCCAGAGCTTGCTCAAACTCATGTCCATTGAGTCGGTGATGCCATCCAACCATCTCATCCTCTGCTGTCCCCTTCTCCTCCCACCTTCAGTCTTTCCCAGCATCATGATATTTTCCAATGACTCAGTTCTTCGCATCAGGTAGCCAAAGGATTGAAATTTCAGCCTTAGCATCAGTCCTTCCCATGAATATTCAGGACTGATTTCCTTTAGGATTGACTGGTTAGATCTTCTTGCAGTCCAAGGGACTCTCAAGAGTCTTCTCCAATACCACATTTCAAAAGCATCAATTCTTTGGTGCTCAGCTTTCTTTATAGTCCAACTCTAACATCCATACATGACTACTGGAAAAACCATAGCTTTGACTAAACCAACCTTTGTTGGCAAAGTAATGTCTCTGCTTTTTAATTTGCTGTCTCTGCTTTTTAATATGCTGAGATTTCTATTTCTTAAAATGGAGTCATATGCTTTGGTAGAATCTTCCATTTTGAAGGAAAGCTGATGTGCAACATAATCCATTTATGTGTGGGCTAAGTCACTTCAGTCGTGTCTGACTCTTTGCAACCCTATGGACTATAACCTGCCAGGCTTCTCTGTCCATGGGATTGCCAGGCAAGAATACTGGAGTGGATTGCCATGTTCCCCTCCAGGGGATCTTCCAGACCCAGGGATCAAACCCAGTCTCTTATGGCTCCTCCTTTGGCAGGCAGATTTTTTATTACTAGTGCCACCTGGGAAGCCCCGTTTATGTGTACATGTAATGCTATATTGTTTTCCTGTGGTGCTATAACAAATTACCACAGACTTAGTGGCTTAAGGAGCTTCCCTGGTGGCTCAAACGGTAAAGAATCTGGCTGCAATACAGGAGACCTGGGTTTGATCCCCGGGTTGGAAAGATTCCCTGGAGAAGGGAATGGCAATCCACTCCAGTACTCTTGCCTGGAGAGTCCCATGGACAGAGGAGCCTGATGGGCTGCGTCCATGGGACTGCAAAGAGTCGGACACGACTTAGCTACTCATTTTCACTTCTAGTGGCTTAAGACAGCACACGATTATTAACTTACAGTTCTAGAGGTCGGATATCTGAAATGGGTATCAATAGGCTAAAACTGTGTCAGCAGCTCTGTGGCCAAAGCTTTTATAGTTCCCTACCCATTTAAGAGCCAGGTTGTCCACTCAAAGGAATGTATTATGATGGCTAACACATTAGACCAGACCAGTTTCTCAACCTCAGCCCTACTGACATTCTGGGCCAGGTAATTAATTCTTGGTTATGAAGGGCTGTCCTTTAAATAGTAGGATGTTTAGCAACATTCCTGGTCTCTCCCACTAGATGCCAATAGCACCTCTTATCCAGTCCTGACCACCAGAAAACGTCTCCAGATATTGCCAAAAGTCCCCTCCGGAGCAAAACTTCCCTGCTCCTCCTTAAGAACTGCTGGACTAGGTAGGCATAGAAGGCTTGGGTTTGAATTCTGTCCTCCATACATTACCTTGCAACCTTGAGGGTGTCACTTGAACCTGTTAAAATATTTCAACCTTTTTAAGATGAGTAAAATGTTTTTTAGGCTGCATGAGCCTCAGAAGGGACAGTATAGATAAAACAAGTCTGTAAACTGTAGTTGTTCTGCAAGAAATCAGCATTGTTGATATTTATTTATGTTTAGCACTTGAATTTAAGTATGGCTATTAATAGTTCAGTACTGATACACTGTCTCATAATATTTGACTTTTTAAAAAATGTTCCATTTATGACAATTAGATTATAGCTTGAAAGAGATGTTTTAGGCATTTTTTCTTTGCTGTTGGTGCTTGTGAGAGGGCAAAAATAAGTAAGACTGGGTCTTTTTAGTGGAGGACCATCTTTGAAATAACTAGGAGTTGCTCTGTGGCCTTCTCAATACTCACAGGGTGCAGCCTGCCCATAAAACTTGCACAGATGTTCTGTAAATTACTTTGATCCATCTAGCAGTTATTGAACATCTGATCCTGCTAGGAACAGTGCTAGGTCCTGGGAAGAGAAAGGAAAACAAGTCAAGGTTCTGTCCTTCAGAGTACTTACAGGAGTAGTAGGAGAAAAGGCATCGACACTACAGAAGTGCTTTGAAAAGAGTCAGGGCAATATAAAGAGAAGACTCAGTTTGCAATGGAATGGATCATCATTCACAGAAATAGGAGCCAGCGTGGAGGAATGAGGTGGAAAAGGAGAAGGTGGGAGCACAGTCTCCCTGAGAAAAGTGGGTCCCCTTCTGGAAAGGGCAGTTCTCAGGAAGAGACAACTGGAGCTAATACAGTGCTGGAAATGGGTCGACCAGGGTGAGGGAGCCTGGAAATGGTACCACAGCATCCACTATAGGCTCTGATGTCCCTCAACCTTTTTTTCCTAAGGAGGCTTTAAAATTTAAAAATATTTTTAATTGAAATATCATTGATTTGCAATATCATATTAATTTCAGGTGTTCAGCATAGTGATTCAGTAGAAGCCGTTTTTAGACTTTTTTCCCTAACTGACCCTCCCACATGAAATTTCAATAGTATAGATATGCTGTTTATTTATTTATGTAGTGCATGTATATCTGTACTTTATATATAACATATATATATATATAACAAAGAGTAAATTTTCTTCTCCCTCCAAAATCAATTTTTATCCCCTCGGTGATGATGTCACCCTGCTGAGAATGCATGCACTAAACCCATCGCTAATGAATTGTGTTCTTGTTCTTGGTTCCCCTAATTCATAAAGGCCTTACCAATAATTTTATGTTTCAGGGGCTGCCCTAAAAACAACTCCCTTATCAGCTCTTGAGGGAAGAGGCTAGAAGTGGAGATTCTGAGAAGCACAGACACAGTGATTCTGCTTGTGTGCCTTGTGTCTGCCCAACAGGTCCTTGAGGTAGGGCTTGAGGTGGAGTTGACTGTGTGGGCCATGTAGAAGTTTCTGTTTGCCAAATTTGACATATAGGGACATGGGTGCCGCCAGCAAAGTTTCTGCCCTCGAATGGACCATGTGGTACATGAACCGTGGGTGAGGGACCATGATGGCCTTGAGACCAAAACCCTTCTAGTTTCTTGCCAAGCACTTCTGGCTTGATCTGGGGTTATTAGAAACAGGTCAAACTAAAAATAAAGTGCATTCTTATATTCTCTTTTGGTATTTTTATTCATGCGTAGAGCTCTCTCAGAAACCTGGGAGTGGGGAATTAAAGGTAGACGGCAGGCAGGATTTAATCCAGAGGTATCCTACACCACCAACCACAGACTCTTCCTAAAAGTGTTACTGTATTTCCCCTTTTCCAAAGAATGGCAGCCTGGCCACAAACTACAGAGCCAGAAGTATGATGGGATAGATAGTAAAATGACAGTTAAGAAGTATAGTGAAGTCGCTCAGTCGTGTCCAACTCTTTGCAATCCCATGGACTGTAGTCTACCAGGCTTCTCTGTCCATGGGATTTTCCAGGCAAGAGTACTGGAGTGGGTTGCCATTTCCTTCCCCAGGGGATCTTCCTGACCCAGGGATCAAACCCAGGTCTCCTGCATTGCAGGCAGACACTTTACCCTCTGAGCCACAAGAAGCTTTGTCAGGGC
Source organism: Bos indicus x Bos taurus (assembly GCF_003369695.1). Classification (NCBI taxonomy): domain Eukaryota; kingdom Metazoa; phylum Chordata; class Mammalia; order Artiodactyla; family Bovidae; genus Bos; species Bos indicus x Bos taurus. Next base: position 8,752,726 of record NC_040105.1, on the reverse strand, counting down.
TTCTAGTAACTTTGTGTGTTAGGGTTTTGGTTGCTCTTAATCTAAGCTGACTGAACTAGCTTAAGGACGTTTCATAAAAGTATTAGAGGACTACCCATGGATTCTAAGAACAGGGATATAGCCAGATTGCAGGAAAAGTTTGGAACCTAAAATTAGAATTATACATGTAGTATTCTGTATACTCTCAGTGCTAACGTCTGCTTGATTCATCTTTCTCTGTTCACCATCCTTCTCAGCTTCTTGGTGCCCATGGTGACCAAAAGGTAGCCTGCTGTTGGAGGCTATATCAAATGGGCCCTGCTCCCCATCCACAACCTGACAACAACCCTTTAGCCTTGCAGTTCCTGATTCCAGATGCAAAAATATAATTGAGCTTACTTAGGTGGAGTGAATGCTCCAGTTTCGTCAGCTTAACCAAACAAATAATGGCTTCTGGAGGCCAATTCCTGAAGTGGGAGTGGATTGCGTAAGCAAGTAGATAGTAGGTCCCAGAGAAAAAAGCAACGAATTGTTGGCTTGTAAAAGTGTCTGTTTATAGGCAGTGATCACTGATTTTCCCTCCTAGGGTAAACCATTCAGTTTCTGGAAATTACAGGCATTTTGAATAATGTAAACTTGAGTGTTTAAACAATATTCTTTCCTTATTTTAAGCCTACAACTGGTAGGCTTAGTTGGTTGATACATAACCAAGGAATAATAACTTGATTTAAGTTTTAGTTACAGACTTCATTCTTAATTTTTAAATCAGAATTCTTATGAGTACCTACTATGGATCTAAAGGGGAATGAGTGAGAATGCAGAAGGATTAGAAGCAGAGTTGAGTGGTGGTTACCAGGGACTGGGGTGAGGGAAACAGGGAGATGTTGGTCAAAGGGCACAAATTTCCAGTTATAAGGTTAATAAATTCTGGGAATCAAATATCCATTGACTGCTAAATGGATAAATAAAATGTGGTACTTCCGTGAAATGAAATAAAAACCAATAAAGTACTGATAGATGCTATGACATGGATGAACCTTGAAAACACGATGCTAAAGTGAAAGAAGCCAGACATAAAAGATGACATATTGTGTGATTGCATTTGTATGACATGTCCAGAATAGGCAAATCCATAGAGATAGAAAATAGATCAGTGATTGCTAGGGGCTGGGGAGAAGTGCATGGGAGAATGCGTGGTTGCTAATGGGAATGGAGTTCCTTTCTGGGCTGATGAAATGTTCTTAAATTGAGTGTGGTGAATGTGGCATGACTCTGTGAATATACTGAAGCCCGCTGAATTGTATACTTTAAATGTTGAATTATATCACATGTGAATTATACCTCAATAAAGCTGTTAAAAAATTAAAGGCATATTTTTGTGTGTGTATCTATGTATGTTTCTGTGTACATGTACTTAACACATATTTTTGACGTTTCTGGTTTTGGCAAATGCAGCAAGAATCATTATAGTGGGCCTTTATTCCATACGGCTACTGGAGGAATGTGTGTAAGAATCCTAAGCTCTGCCGTTGGTTGTGTGAAGCTGAGTGGGTCATTTCACCTCTCTCAGCCTCAGTTCCTCATCTGGAAAATGGGGATAAGAAATCCTCTTGGCACTTTTTAGAGAATGAAATGAAATAATATATGTAAGTCAACTGATCCATTAGGCAGAGCAGGCACAGCACCTGGGACCCATAGTACTTCAGGGACCTACAGAATGGTTTCAGTGCTTTTACTCAAAAGAAAAAATATATCTTTTTAGGTCCAGAAAAATGTCTTAATAATGTATAATATTAATAGACTCATTTTGTACCAATGGCATAGATATGTACTATATACTTTTTTGTGAAGGAGGGGGCCCATGAAGGCTTGCCTCAGGCCTGGGGAAGGCATCATATGCAATTGAATATGGCAACTCAGTGACACGGACTGAGTCTATCTTATTGCTTTGCAAACTCAAGGAAAGTGAAAGCATTAGTCACTCAGTTGTGTCTGATTCTTTGCGACCCCATGGACTGTAGCCCACCAGGCTCTTCTGTCCATGGGATTCTCCAGGCAAGAACAGTGGAGTGGATTGCCATTCCCTTCTCCAGGGAATCTTTCCAACCCAGGGATCGAACCCAGGTCTCCTGCATTGCAGGCAGATTCTTTACTGTCTGAGGCTCCAGGGAAACGAACTCAAGGAAACCTTCCTCTAAAACCACACCAGCAATTTATCAACAGGGCAGGCAGCCTGTGCAGGGCAGCTCACCTTCACACACCTGGAAGCATCCACCTAGAGGTGAGGAGGGGCTCTGGATTGGCCAGATGAGGTTACTGGTTGGTTTCTCAGTTTGTTAGTGCCTGTCCTCCTCTTGTAGGGCATCTTTGCCACTGTTGCTCCTATTTCCTGAGTCCCTGTTATGAAATAAGCACTTTATGTTCTTGTGGCTGATCCTCATGATGTCCTGGAAAAATAATTTGTGTTGTCCTGAGAATAACAGGTGCAGTCATGCCCTTCCCCGTGTCGTCTGTAGCCGTCTAATGTCACCCACAGCTGCAGTTTGGGGCATGCCGATAGCTTCTCACTGCAAGAAGTCTGCCTCTGTCACCTCTGTCACCTCTTCTTCTCTCTTTCCTCCTCCTTCGTGACATCTGCTGGGGAGGGAGCTTCCTTTAGCATCCCACAAGCTTGTTTTGTTGCATGTGGACACGCAACAAAAACCTGAACGTGCTGAGGGGAACAGACACTCCACAGGCCATCCCTCAATCGATGGTGGAAGGAAGTAGGTAGAAAAATGCTACCGTCTTCTCCTTTGTAGTGGGTGATCCTCAGATGTGTTCTTTGTGGTTTCTCTGACAAGACTGAGCCCCTCCTGTGTATAGCAGGAACCTGCTCACTGATGCACCTCTCGTTGGCTTTTCTGCCGTTTCTACCTTATTTTCCCCGGTCTCCCTCTTGGGCTTCTTGAGATCAACTCCCAGGTAAACTACCTGCATATTCATTTTTCTCCAGAGTCTTCTTTTGGTGGAGCTTAAATTAATATAACAAATTTGTAAATGCAAAAACACAGGTTAGGGAGAAATTGGGGAACTTGCCCTAGGTTCACTGGCTGTAAACAGTAGAGCCAGGTTTGCAACCCAGCTCTGTCTGGTCACAGGGCATTCTGTCTCTCAGCCATTACCATGACTACTGTTAGAGGCCAGGAGTTTCTTAATTGTGATGAAGTATGCCATTCATGATGCCACAGAGATATCCAGCTGAGACCTAGGTGGGCAAAAACCACATAGCTGAAAGCACAGGAAATCATCAGTCACACAGCCAGCCTTGTCTCGCTCTGAAGATTAGGTCCCTTCTCCTAGGACCCCATGCTTCTCTTGGGTATTTATGATGGTGAGGATGATGATGGTGGTGGTGACAGCAGCTTTGGTGGTCATGGTTTACTAACTCATCAGTGTCCTGTGTACCACAGTCATGTTGTCATATTTAATACATCTCACAATTTTGTAGGAAAGAAAAATAGCATCTCTTTATATTTTGAACACTAAAATATATCAGAATTATAACTTTCTCATTTATATTACTGTTCTGTTACTTAAGTTTATATTTGTAAGAGGAGTGTCATTTCAGTCATTCTGCTCACACAGTCCTGCCACTTTTGCATGATAATCCATTACTTTCTCTAGAGTTGTTGTTGTGAAATATCACTTCATAAAACTGAAATTTATTTATGAAATGGTAGTAAATGGGAGATTAATGAAAATCAGGCTTATCTATTTTTTTCCAGGGAGGAGGACAAAACATCTTTAAATAATAGTCTGTTTTATGCATAAAGTATAATTTCATACAGATTGCACATTTAATTATTGAATTAGTGTTTCTGAAGTAAATATCCTAAAAAGAACCAAAATGTGATTATTTTCTCTGATTTTTTAATTGTAGCCTGTAGTGTCGGCTGTGCTCTTAAGCTCTTGTACTGGTTCACTTAAAACTTCATTGAGAGAAGCCAGAAGATTACAAGTTATTTATTAGCCCGGCTTTGGGACTACTATTAAACATAAATTTAAACTACAATATAAGGTCATTGTACAAGTATATTTTCATACCTATTTTAACAGTACCCAAACAGCCAGCAATAAGAACTAGATTACATTCCTTCATTGCTATTTTTAAAATTTGTATTTATAAAGGAGGATGGAGATTTTTAAAACCCTGAACATAACCTCAAATTGTCAGTTACTTTTCCTTTAATTCTAATTTGTTAGCTTCATGAATTTTTCCTCTGGGCACCTCAAATATCACCTGACCTGTCTCTGAACACTAAGTAATGGTGGGAATATCTTCCTTGGCTTGCTTTAATTTAAACAGAGTCTGGAACTGACTAGTGTGCTGTAATCACCACCAGTGATCCTCCTTTTTTATCCGCTCACTGTTAGAACGGACTTTTTCAGGGAACTCTGGTCAGAAGATGCTGCCTATGAATAAGCTCTGTAAATTGTGCATAGTCACTGTCTGCCATCTTTTTAGACTTCTGTTGATATTATCTCTTGAGATGGTGGAAACTATGATAATAGAAATAAGTAGAATTAAGGTTGTTTTTTTTTTTTAAATATAAACCAGCACTGAATGTAGGAAAAAGTGAGAATTATATGTTGTCAAAAAGCAAAGAGGCAAAGCAAAAACAAAACCCCATGGTCTGCAGAGGAACACATTTATACAGATTATAATCCTACCTGTCTGTAAGTGACAGGTAAGTATTTAAAAATCATAATGAGGATTCTTCCAATGTTGTTCTAAATGTAATACATAAAAATTTTAGGAATTACGTGTGTAGCTCATGAATTAGCAACTGTAAGCACTTAATCAAATTAATACTTACTGAGGGAGAAGTATTTGAGCACCTGAAATAAGAAACAGAAGAGAATTAAGCATTGAATGAGGTGATTTCGCATTGTGGCGTTTTTAATCACTATATTTTAAGCAACATTTGCATTTTGCTGAGTGTCTTTCTAACGTATTTGTCTTATTAAATTACTATTGATAAGATAGGTTTCATTCGAAGGTGCAAAAGTGAAAATAACACCTAAACTAAAAAATGACTAAACTGACTCAGGCTTAGATGGAGATTATAAGATTTTAAAAAGTAAAACCAAGCCTCAGGAGGTCTAAAAGCAATTCGAGAAATTCATGGTATCTTTCACATTGAAAAGATGCTCCCACTGCACTTTCCCCTAATGTTCTTGGACTTCCTAAGGGAGATCCTGGTTATTGATTTCATTTTCACTTTAGCTGATGATGTGACCCCATCAGGATCCATCTATTCATTCTCTCTGGTTTCAATCATTAATCCTGTGCTCTCCAAAATCTGCCAATCACCTTGGATCTCCATGGACAACCCTTGCCCTCAAAGAGATCATAAAGCATGCACATAATTATGAATAAGTGGAAGCTGCAGCCCCTTCTTGGGATTCTCAAAAGTCAATAACACAGCAAGGAGCTTCATGAAATATAAGACAACTCTTTGAAAATCATCACAGGGACACCCACTAAGTGTTGTACCTCCATTCCTACACAGTTTTATTAGTTCTCTCACTTCATTTATATAACTTAGAAAATCTAAACCACTTCCTATCCTGTCCAACTGGGCATCACATTCAAATAAACACAAATGCAACAACCCCCCAAAATAGGAAAGTGAAAGAAATTCTCCAGGCCAGAATACTGGAGTGGGTAGCCTTTCCCTTCTCCAGGGATCTTCCCAACCCAGGGATCGAAACCAGGTCTCCCATGTCACAGGCAGATTCTTTACCAGCTGAGCCACAAGGGAAGCCCAAGAATACTGGAGTGGGTAGCCTATCCCTTCTCCAGTGGATCTTCCCAACCCAGGAATCGAACTGGGGTCTCCTGCACTGCAGGCAGATTCTTTACCAACTGAGCTATTAGGGAAACCTAACCCCAAACAGGAAAGCACCTTAAATCTTTGTTACAGTCAAAAAATTAAGTTGTACTTTAAAGAATTTCTTATTCTTTAGACAGTTAAAGTGAAATTAAATTCCATGGCACACAGAAAATCTACAATGACCTAAAAATCTCTAAATCCTACTCATCACAGCATAATTTTTGTCTCTCATCACTTTCCTCTTTTAACTCCCCTCTCTTCCCTTTCCTCTTCCTACTCAGCTTACTCAAGATCGTGTGTCTTTCACAGCACTGCTCCCCCCAGCTCCGCCCCCCCATCCAGTTGCTTTATGACTGTTCTTTTCTCCCTGGGCTGGAGTAGCTTTTGACTGTCATATAGGTCATTCTGTCTTCTCTGGATTTGATTCACGTCACCTTTTATCCATTATCTAGATCAATACAAACAAAGGCCAAGCCCTGTACTCTCTAGGCTTACAAGGCAGAAGTAGAGATGAAGGGACAGCTCCCTTGCTCTGCATCAGCAGTTATCATTTTAACCTGGCACTCAGATATGGAATCTCTCATGAAAATTTAAGAGCTTTAACCACAGCACTCAAACCCAATCCTAGGGACCAAATGGAGACTATTGCCTCCACTCTCCTTCTCCCTTCCCCTCTCCCTCGTGTATAATCACTAACTCTTTTCTCCTCCGTCAGTTACTTAGCATAGATCCCCTAGCAGATTGCTGGATGCCAACTGTAGTGGATATTCTGGTGCTCTGTCCAGGGATTCAGGGATAACTCACTCAACCCAAGCCACTGGGAATGGTACCTGCTGAAGGCTCACAGCTGTTCCTTTCGCTGGACTTGTCCTCTGCCCCATAGAAGTTACTCTCCTAAGGTTACACTCCCTCTGAGAGGGCAATCCATAGCCACTGACTGGCTGATTTCAAGATACAAAAGCCTGGCCTCCCTGCCTCTTAAGGGCCACCCTGGCTCAACCTCCTTGTCTGGTCATCTGAGACCTCCATTGCAACTACATTGCAGGCCAGCTCTTTCTGCCTGATCCCTCCCTCCTTACTTCCTCATAAGTTTGTCTCTCTGGTATTCTCTTTTTTTAAAAAAAATTTATTTATTTATTTTGCATTTTAAATTTTTTTTAATTTTTTTACTTTACAATATGGTATTGGTTTTGCCATATATTGACATGAATCCGCCATGGGTTGGGATTCTCTAAGAACCTCTGTATGAAGCTCCCTGGCTTCATGAGTCTTTTTCTAGGGAACCTAATCCTAAGAGTACCACAAATGGTGCTATTTGTTGAGGACAGAGGCTCCAAATAACCTAGGTTTGAGCCTAATCACACAATAAATAACAACTGTATCTTTCATGTGTTGTGTAGATTTCATGTGAAGACTGGAAATTTCCAGATGTCTGTAGAACATAGCCTTCTAACTCACGCATGAAACTTGGAGCTGCTTTGTGATTTAAGCAGAAGTTTCCCATTGTTGAACTCATTCATTTCTGCCTTCCTCACAATTATTCCTCATCAAAATGTATTTTGAGTGCTTGCGTGTTTTTGTCCTTTTGGGTCGTACTGATGGGCTCTTTGTACACTGTAATAGCTTGTGTTCTCAATTCTCCATTTGTTACATGCAGTGTGATATTGCAGTGTACTAGAGTGGGTAAAGTATATTTTCACACTCCATTGTTGTTGAGCTCGGCCATATGACTTGCTTTAGCCAATGAAGATTAGCAGATGTGATGCAAGTACAGGTCTTACATAGGATTACATGGTTAAGTTTGGCCTTTGGTCTCCTAATATTGCACTGATTAGAATATGCCCTAGGTAGCCATTCCCCTTTAAGCCTGGGCTTCATAGAACAGATCTAGATCCAACCTGTGGTCCAGAGCCAAACCCAGCTGACTAGCCAGCAACAGAGTTAACTAAGTCATGTGAGCAAGAAAATGCTTATTTTTGTGAGCTCCAGAGTTTTGGGGTTGTTAGGTAGTATTGCAGCTACAGCTGACTAGTACATACCATTATTTTTCTACTCATGGTTTAGCATTCTTCTGCTTAATTCATCTTAACATCTCTTCCTTTTCCTCTTCTTAACCTTATGGTTTTCCTTGGTTCATCCTCTGAGTGCTTCTAAGCCCCAAAGTCCTGTTTTTCGCTGTTGTACTTTCATGTATTTCAGTGGTGTTATATGTACCATAAAAGGGATAAAGGACAAAGTTATTTGGGTTGGCATAGACTGAGAAAGCTTTATGCATGAAGTGCTACATGAGCAAGTCAGGGAAGACAAGGCATATTTCAGCTTCTGTGATTCTTTAAGAAACATTGCCTTAGCCCCTACTATGTGCTAGGCACTGAAGAATACAGTGATAAGCAAAGCAGCCAGGATCTGTGTTAACATGGAGTTTAGAGCTTAGTCTTGGAGGTAGCCACTAGTCACACAGTGACACAGAAAGATACTGGCATGAATGAAAGGTGGAGACGTTAGTGGTAAATGTTTGGGGATTCACAATTGGAAGCCTGACCAGCATGGTCACCAATAACTGAGTGTTATCAGTGAGGAAGTAACCTGGTTAATCTGTGTGCCTGGGCAGGGGTTGTAGAAAGGCATCATTCTTTCTAAGACTTTGGATTAAAATGGTAGGGCTAGTCTCAAAGGATTGATAATACAGAGGTTTCTGGAGCTTGAATTTCATGTCCATGGCAGCTGTTGGTGTGAGCACTTCAGGGTCCTTGCTCACCCCTAGAACTCTGTAGGCCTATCAACCCCACATAGGCACCCCGGAAATTCATCCCTGGATTTAAGGGTCCTTGATACCAGTCCTCCACTGTCCCTTTGTGTGGAGGGAGTGCCAGGTTGGGAGTTTCAGGTATCAAGAGTAGTAGCTGAAAATCCCTGGATCTCTCATTCCTGCTGTCACTCTCTGAAGTTTGGGAAATGATCACACTAATCCCACTTGGTTAGAATACTTTTAACATAAAAGAACTTTGGTTTACAGCCAGAGTAGTTGATCCAAAGGAAGAAGTTGAAAAAGCATTCAAGGAAAACATTTTTTCCTTGATTTTAATCTCATATTGGGGAATAGGGAGATATTACACAACAAAGGAAATGAACACTGTACTCTTTAACAAGTTTCCTCAACCTATGAGTCTGAGTCAAAAGAGAACAATATTCACATCAAATGTTCATTGGCACAGATCCTCTTAATCTGAATTGCATCTGCTATTTCCCAGGATAAAAATTTTTTTTTTTATCAATGGCTGAAATTGCTTGAGAACTGATTGTGGAATTTCACAACTTCTGCTCAGGGTTTAAAGGACACTTGACAGCCACTACCAATGGGATATACTAGACAACCTCAGTGCTCATTTCCAGGATAGGAGCCCATCTCATTGACATCCTTATGAAGGTTGGATGGGTTGGTCAATGCTGAATATGTAGCTGCAACTCAGTGATTTAGGTTAGTATTTTTAATGTCTTCATCCATTAAAAAATTATGAATATTTTCCATTTCCATTTTGACTTACCATATTCTTTCATCTTGTTAAATCAGAGGAATATAATAAGGCATATTTACAATGGACTAAATGTTTATGTTCCCCCTACAAATTCATATGTTGAAATTCTAACCCCCAAGGGGGTTGTATTGGTGGGTGTAGCCTTTGGGGGTAATTAGGTCATGAGAGCAGATGAAAGAGACCCCAGAAAGATCCATGGTTATAACAAAAAGACAGTCGTCTATGACTCAGGAGGCAAACCTTTACAAGACACCAAATCTGCTGGTGCTTTGACCTTGAGCTTCTTAGTCTCCAGAACTGTGAGAAATACATTTGTTATTTATAAGCCACTCAATTCATGCTGTTTTTGTTTTAGCAACCTGAGTGCACTAAAACAGTATGACTAAAAAATATACCTTTAAGAAGATTTTGTTCTTTATGCATAAACCTAAGTCCTCTCTCCACAGTTCTCTTTTCTTCTTTAAGTATAAATTACAGTATTTTTCCTGGTAAATTATATTCAGATATATAATCCCTCTTTCCCCACAACATGAATGAAGAAAAAAACGTCCTGTTAATAAACCAAACAACATCTTGTATTAGAATTGCAGAAACCACTGGCCGTTTGATGTTTCAAGTCTGAGGTATTTGAAGTATCCCTCAACATAGACACATATATACAAACAAGGTGTATAAACATCACACACACACACACACACACACACACACACACACACACCACCTTGTATTTGTAAGCCAAAGCAGCAATTGACTGAGAGTAAGACACATACTCAAGCATTCTTTGGTACCTTTGTTTTGTGAGAAACAAAAAGGCTTTCATATTGAAGTTTGGTCAATTAAAAACAGGACTGGAATTTTCACATCTAAGGTCCTTTTCATTTGAATAGCATTCACTATTTCCCAGTATAAAAAATTATACTCTTAGGGGACTGAGTTACCTGAGAACTGATTTGGGAATTTCACAATTTCTGCTCAGGGCCTAAATGCTGCTTGCGAGCCACTACCAGTGGCATGGACTGGAGAACTTTGGTGTTGAATTTTGGGACAGGAACTCCACTCCATATTTTAGACCCAAGATCATATTCTTGGTGATTTCTTGAGCACACAGCCCAAATCAATTCTACAATGAATGTGCATAATGACAGTCTTTATGACTTGGTAATGGTCATAAAGTCAGGTGGGCCAGTTCACTGGCTCTCAGTCATTGGGAATTTTTAATACACATTGCTCTTTGTTCTTATATACATCCTGATTTTCTGGGCAAAGCATGAGTCCATAAATACTCAGGTGAATTGAGTTAACCCTACCCAGTGGGAATATTTGCAGCTTGATGTTAGAAGACTCAGATTTTAAATTTTAATTTAATTTTTATTTTATATAGAAGTATAATTGATTTTTAATGTTGTGCTAGTTTCAGGTGTACAGCAGAGTGATTCAGTTATATATATACATATATCCATTCTTTTTCAGGTTCTTTTCCCATATAGGTTATTACAGAATATTGAGTAGAGTTCCCTATGCTATACAGTAGGTGCTTGTTGGTTACCTACTTTATATATAGTAGTGTATATATGTTAATACCAAACTCCTAATTTATCCCCTTCCCCCACCTTTCCCCTTTGGTAATCATGCATTTGTTCTCAAAGTCTTTGAATCTGCTTCTCTTTTGTAAATAAGTTCGTTTGTATCTTTTTTTTTTTTTTAAGATTCCACATATAACTGATATTTCATGATATTTGTCTTTCTCTGTCTGACTTACTTCACTTCCTATGATAATCCCTAGGTCTATCCATATTGCTGCAAATGGACTTATTTCATTCTTTTTTATGGCTGAGTAGTATTCCACTGTATATATGTACCACATTTTGTTCATCCATTCATCTGTTGATGGACATTTAAGTTGTTTCCATGTCTTGGCTCTTGTAAATAGTGCTGCAATGAACATTGGGATGCATTTATCTTTTTTCATCAGTTATTTCTCTAGATATATACTCAGGAGTGGGATTGCTGGATAATATGGTAGTTCTGTTTTTAGTTTTTGAAGGAACTTCCATAACTGTTTTCCATAGTGACTGTAACCAATGTACATTCCCACCAATAGCATGAGTTCCCTCTTCCCTTTTCTCCACATCCTCCTCAGCATTTTTTTTTTTTTTTGTAGACTTTAGATGATGGCCATGCTGACCAGTATGAGGTGATACCTCACTAGTTTTGATTTGCATTCTTCTAATAATTAGCAATACTGAGCATCTTTTCATGTGCTTTTTGGCCATCTGTATGTCATCTTTGGAGAAATGTCTGTTTAGATCTAGAAGATTCGGATTTGAGTTCTGGTGCTTACGCTTGCACATCACTGCTCTGATTCTCAGTCTCCTCCAATGGTAAATGGGAACAATGATAATTCACCACACAGAAGTTTAGTAAAGCTGAAAGATGTTGAATGTAGGAACTGAGCTTGGAGCTGACATATAAGCATACCTGGAGATTGTAGACAGTGGGCTTTGCCACATCAGCATCCCTTTCCTAGACTTTGGTGATACCCATTAGGTGAGTTGTGGTGTAAAGCAGAGTCACACCTTCCTCTGTGGAGGCTAAAGGCACAGATCTTTTTTCTCCTGCCCCATCATGAGCATAGCAAGGCCATGTGACCTAGACGCCACTAGTCAGATTCTTCTGCCTGAGCTGTTCCCTTGAGTGAGTGATGGAGAGACAAAGGCCTGGAGATGACTAGCAGGCTGAGGGGGCACCGGGTCCCATGGCAGTGACATTGCACAGGCATGGTGGCAGTGTCAGGTATCTAGGATAGTTTTGTTACATAGCTTCCTTTCATTCTTGTGCATTTTCAAGCTTGACTTGAAAACAGTGATATTCTTCCAATATATTGCAATATATTCTTTTTTTAAAGTCAGAGTCAGGTTTCTGTTGCTTGCAACCAAGAATTCTGGCAGATTCCCAGACATATGTTTTGTTTGATACACTTTAAAATGCTTTATTAATGTGAGGTATTGCTTTTATTATTGTGATATGTCATTATCTAAGGAATAAATTAGAAATATTTTTGAAGGATTCAAAATTAGCCTTTTAAAAGTATCAATTGCATTTTAATGTTGTAGCAAAATGTCTAATAATAGGGAATATTTATGATATAAATATGTTCAGGTTTTTAAAAAATCTTTAATTACCTTTTGGACTCACTACATTTACATCCTTGCTCAGCAACCTCCACCCACCCCAACCAACCCAATATACACAGCACTACTGTGACCAGCAAAACCACATGGTTGTTGTAGATTCTTTTCAGTCTTTTTCATCCTTGTATTTTTTCTCCTCTGCTGGACATATGTTCTTGGTTTCTTTCAAATGCTTTCATTCTGTGGTGGTTCCTCAGATATTGCTCAGAGTTGTTCTGTTCTCAATGTTGACACTCTCCCTGGACCTCTTTATCAGCCGCCATGGTTGACTGTGGTTTCTGTCAACATTTATGGTTGGTAAAACCTGTACTGTACTGAAAACTCCAAAACAGAAGGGATTCCTTCATATTCATCTCTACATATCTGTAGAGACTAACAGAGTACCTGGCACATAGTAGAGATCTTAAAGAATCTTTCTGGAGTTAACTTTGTTTCTTATATTCTGACAGTATCAAGTCTCTACCTTCAGTAAAGATGGCTTCTGAGTTCCTGACCAGTAACATTCACAGCATATGTCTACTTGGATTCTCCAGAGGTCTCAAACTCAACATGTTTTTAAAAATTTAATTACGATACTTACTCTGGACCATAAGTGATCTGTCCCTCTGTGTCCCTGGCATCTGGTCTCTTGAGGCAGATATCTTTTCAGGATTCTTTTCAGGATTCTTTACCCTCACATGATTCATCATGTCCTCTTGATTCTCTCTCTCTCCAGCTCTACTTCCTCTTCCTGGCATCAAGCCTGCACTAGTTCTCTTTTGGGTAGGTCCAAAAGCCTCCCACATAATGGGACTCCTTCAGATGGACCCTCCTCCTGTCTAGTGCTTTGTCACCCCCACAGCCTTCCCCCAAACCCTACTAACTCCTACTTGTCCTTCAGAACTTAACCTCCACCAGTTCCGCACAGTCTATGGGGTTTGTGCCTCTCTATAGCAGATGCTCTGAGTGCCCCTGAGCATTTGCCATACTTCCTCACTGTGACCTGTTGCCTTCCATCTACCAGCACATGCTCTCTGCCTCTTTGGACACTGCAGTCTGCCTGGCCTCATGATGGTGCCAACTGAAAGTGCCAAGCAGTTCGCATCTGCCAGGATCAACCCTTAGTCTAATGACAAATGGATATTAGTACATACACACACCAACTTCCCTAGCTTTGTTGGAATCACTCTGAGGCATATGCTACACTGTCTCCCGTAAGTTCCAGCGGGATCAAACCCAAGTTGCCAACATTGCTAATTTGCACTACTGAACACCTTCCCTTTGCTGTCTCACTTCATACACTACTAGTTTCCTGGGAACACCTCCAAAATAAATTATATGTACTCAAATGCTTGCTCACTACCTATAACTCAGATCAATCCTGACAGAAGCCTTTGGGAGACTGTAGAACATCCTTCAGAATCATCCCAACTGGGAGCCCAGGAGATCAATGTATTAGTATTTGCTCCCCAACACCTCATTTGCCATCAGCAAGGCCTGCTTCCAGGGGCATTAACTTTCTGGTATTTTCCAGCTTGCCTTCCTCCAGGAAGTCTTGCTCCTTCAGCCAGAAAAAAAGCCCTGAGGCAGAGATTTACAGGTATTCCTGGTGGGTAGCCTTCAACAGGCAGAGTTGAAGGTCAAGGTCAAGGGTGAAGCATCAGCAGTATCTGCTCTATGGATTTAATTTTTGTACAAGATTTTGTTATATTGCCACAACACAGAGGTTTTACTGTTTGCTTCTAGGTCTAGAGTCTTGAAATAGAATGCAAGACTATTTTGCCCCCATATTAAACACTGAGAACATCTAGTTGCTTGACAACCTCATTGAGCTGGTGCGTTAGCATCCAGATAGGCTCTGGGATTTATGTAGTCAACATTACAACGGTCCTTCTGCATACTATTTTCCTTTGACTTTCCTTCGATTTTCATGAATTCATGCATGAGCAGCACCCTGGCCTGGGTTCATCAAATGGTTTCTGAGAATACGGCATATCTTGGTCATCTACCTACAAGAAAGTTTACAGGAAAAAAAAAAGCTGCCCTAGGCCTCAAGACATTTGACCACTGCAAGCTTAGACTTATTACAAATTGGCCCTTCTATTCCATTTACTTTCTGCAGTCTTTATTTTTCACAAATGGAAACTTTTGTTTTGAAACTGTATTCGATTGTGCGGCTGTGTTTCTTAAATGAAAATATCTATTTGGATTATAAACATGGCACTATAATTTGGTCTTCCTTTAAGTGTTTGTCAGTTTAGTGTATAAAGCAGCTGAATTAAGCATCTCTGCACTCCCCCAACCCAACCCTCTTTCAGAGTTCCCTGTGAAGAGCATCAGGCACACAGATTGCTGAAGCCAGACTCCTGAATGTCCGTTTCAGCCATTTTCTCTACCTTGTGCCCATCCCACATCCACTCAGTTGCCAAGGGCCATGTCTTCTATTTCTTAAATCTCTCTTCATTCTCCCTCTCTGCACCCTCACTGCCCTCTGTTCAATCACACCATGGCTTGTGACAGCCTCAGGACTGGACTCTTTGCCTTCAACTTGATCCATCAACGGAGCACTGTCTCCTTTTGTTTTTCAAATGGTTTGTCGGAAAAATGAAAATCTGACATCCACCTCCCTATTGAAATGCTTTGATATTTCTCCATTGCTCTTCAAATCAAGTCCAAACGCCATGACCTTGTTTGTAAGACCCTTGGGGATCTGAATCCACCTCTTTACTTCTTCATCGCTAGTCTATCACTATCTAGCCTGTTCTTGAATTCTGTCTCAAACAAATTACACTCTTCAGCTCCTTAAATACACTTTGTGGTCTCTAACTTTTAAGTCTTTACATACGTTTTTCCCTCTGCCTGGAACATTATTGCTTAGCCGTGATTGCTCGCTTTTCTCAAGAGACAAGTTCAAGCCCTGACCTGATGTCAGTTTTTGATTAAAACTGTTGACTTTGGCTTTGTTTTTTATATTAACAGTGATAAACTCCATAATTCCTTACAGCTTACAGAATGATACTTGCCTCCCCCCCAGGGATTCAAAGTAATGTTTAATGTAATATATTTGAAAACAAAAAAAAAAGGCAAGAGTCAAAACCCTGCCATTATCATCAAGATCAAAGTTGGAAGAACAAATATTAATCAGCTCTATTAATTGGCTTCAAGCTTCAATCCTACTGAGTGTTTCTTGGTGGTCATAGACAAGCTGTAGACTAAGTTAACATGGATTTTCCTAGCTCTACCATATTTTTAAAAGCTATTAACATTTTGGCTCCAAACTTCTTTTTCTCTTCATGTCTAGGTTGCCAGGAAGTGACAGACCATTTTGTCTAATTATAACAGTACTTGGACCTTATGATGAATTTGCAGAAAATCACTTCTGAAAATGGCTGCTTAAAAAACAGTGATACAAATGCATGCAACTGAAATTAATCAAAGTATTTCTGAGTAAACATTACCCTTGAGGCCCCGTGTTAAGTCTGTGAAAAGCAAGATAAGCTCATAATTTACATCAGTGTTTACAGGACGACCAGCCATCCCAGTTTGCCCAGTGTTGTGGGAGGAGAGGGAGGACTGTGAGATGTAATTTTTCAGTGGTAAATTCAGAAAGTCCCATGCAAACCAGGATGGGTTGATCATCCTAGCTACATGTCAGAATATGGGTTCATAGCAACTCCGTTTTATAGAAAGCACCTTACAATTAGTTTTGAGGAAAAAAATGATTTATTAAATGCTTGGATCATGTGGGCAAAGAAATATTAAGACATTCATAAGCCAGGAAAATAACCCAATCCAAGACAACATGGTATGAAACCTTAAAGAAGGTCTCAAGAACTAGATTACCTGGGCTTGAAAACAGGTGTAGGTTGGGAGACCAGAATAATAGGCCAAATGTGTACAACCTCCATATTCCAAGCCTGGAGGGGCCAGACCTTATTTGTGAAGTGCTTGGGTGCTAATTTTGGCTAATTTAGATAATCTGGGACAAGTTTAACAAAAATGACCATATAATAAAAGTGATGTTTTTGGAGGAGTAGTCTAAGCTTTGTTTTAAGCTTTCATTTCTAAGAGAATGGATAAATTGGCAGGAAAGTGTATTCATCCAGAAGCCATTATTGCAGGCTTTGTTTTCTACTTTGCAAGCAAAAGCAAGTATTCAGAAACGTGTGCTTCTTCAACAATTCACAATATTACAAGGTATATTGAAAACTACCAGGTTGCCTTATTTTATGTAAAACTGTTTTGTGAAAATATAGATTTACATATGCAAAAAATTGAAAGGTTATTGTATTAAAAGATATATTTCTTTCCTAAATTAATGTTTAAAATAGTATTTTAAAATAGTTTTAAATTTGGGAAATATTATTTGTTATATAATATGAATATTGATTTACTTAGCTATCACTTCTCTGCTTAACTGGGACCTGCAGGATCAATAGCAGTTACTGTGATGAAAAAACAGGGAATTAAAGTCCAGGTAAGGGAAATATATGCAAAGACCTTGAGGCTAATAGAGTGTGAAAAATTCAAGAAATTAAAGGAAGCTCTCAATGACTAGAACATAGAAAGTAAGATGAGGCTGTGGGAAATGAAGCTGAAGAGAGGTAGTGCAGTCATGAAGGACATGTAGAAGTGGTTAAGGACTTTGGACATCTTCCTCATTGTTTATAGGGGGCTCTTAAGTGTTTTAAGCAGGAGAATGGCAACCATATGCTAAAGCCAGAGCCAATTCATTGGCATGTAACCTGTGCAGTAACATAGGATCCAGTGTTCAGAGGGGTCCAAACTTGGTTTAAGGCTCTGTTGTCACCATCTTGGGATTCTTAACAATTTTTGAACAAGGCATCCTGTAATTTCATTTCTGGGCCCTGCCAATTATGTACCTGGCTCTGGCCAAGGCTCCAGGTAAATGGAGCATGGTGAATCCATGGCTACTGAATGCTAAGAGGACCATTGTTTTCCTGTTTGCTGCTTAAACAAAACAACAACAAAAACAGACTATAAGGGCAGTTTTAGGTTCACAACAAAATTGAGGAGGAGGTACAGAGATTTCCCGTATACCCTCCGCCCCCACCTACAGACTACCCTGCTATCAAAATCCTGTACCAGAGTGTACATTTGTTACAATTATGTTGATACATCATCATCACCCAGAGTTTGTCGTTTCCATTATAGTTCACTCTTCGTGTTGTATATTCTATCGGTTTTGACAATTGAATAGTGACATGTATCCACCGTGATAGTAATATACAGAGTAGTTTCACTGCTGTAAAAATCCTCTGTGCTCTTTTTGTTCATCCCTCCCTCCCCACCCTTCTTAAACCCTAGCAACAGCTGATCCTTTTACTGTCTCCATAGTTCTGCCTCTTGCAGAATGTCCTATAGTTGGAACCCTATGGTATGTAGCCTTTCCAGTTGGTTTCTTCTCAGTAATTTTTTCCCCCCTGTTCAGCTTTGGATAATTCTACAGGCCACTCTGTAATAGCCAAAGGTCATATTTCTACTCTTGGAAAAATGAGAAAAGAAGGTTTTTCAAGGGTAATCAACTTTAGAGGGTTAAAGGACAAATAAACATTCCAATGGCATGATATTCCTGGGCGATAATGTGAAGAAAGCATGGATGGATGTGGCAATTTTTATTCTGATGTTTTCTTCAGGCAGTTTTATGTTTCTAGATTAGTGCAGGGTATTCACAGAGTTGCCAAATCTTATCAACCAACTACTCATTCATTGCATATCCTAAGGAAATAAACTTCTAGAAAACTACTAGTCAAAGATATCTGTTAAATATAACTCCTTAGACCCCCAGACAATAAAATTACTGTGCATGCCAAACGTTTATGAAAGAAAGTGAAAGTCAAGTCGCTTAGTCGTGTCCGACTCTTTGCAACCCCATGGAGCCTATCAGGCTCCTCCATCCATGGGATTTTCCAGGCAAGAGTGCTGGAGTGGGTTGCCATTTCCTTCTCCAGGGGATCTTCCCAACCCAGGAATCGAACCCGGGTCTCCCACATTGTAGGCAGACACTTTACCGTCTGAGCCACCAGGAAAGCCAGTTAGTGTCATAACTTCTGGGGACTGACAAGGATTAAAGGTTCAAATATGTTCTAACAGGATGCTTGTTGCCTTTGAGGATCATCTTCTATCTAACCACAAATTTACCAGACACTCTACAAGCCGCGCTTTTCCCAGAGTGCAGCCCTCTCCACTAACAGTTTCCATTAAGTTAATGACTCCTTGCTTTCTGTGCCGTATTGGACCTTAATTCTCTCTTCTGCAAAGAAACCAAAAACTGCAACTTTTGGGGCTTTTCTATAAATTTTATATTAGAATGTGTCAGAAATTCTGTAAAACTTTTATTATTATGTGTGTGTGGATTATATCATTCGTATACTATGTTTCTGTGTATACTATATACTGTGAATAGTTTTGAGGGGTTTTTCTCCTTGTACAATTAAAACATGCTTGTTGCATTTTGCCAGATCTTCATCCTTTTTTTTTTTTTTTTTTTTTGCTTTCTTGTTCCAATCAATTATGGCACACACTGGCTCCTGGGGGCTTTCATACCCAACAGCCAATACATGTGTCTCTTTTTGGGAGGACCAACCCTTAGGCTGTGGGTCCCACTACTTAGTGAGCACACAAATTCCTGGGAATTTACTCCTTATGGCATGTGAGTAGGGCATGGTGGGGCAGCCAGTAACTGATTGGTGTTGTGGTGCTATACATATGTGCGTGTGTGTGGTGTTTAAATATTCCAGCTCCCTGATGAGATAAGTAATAAGGAACCCACACTATCTCCCCAACTTCGCCCAGTCCTGTGAATTAATTCATAGTTACTCTTCCCAGAATCTTTGCCTGATAACACATCTTTCCTTGGCATCTTTATTTTCCTGGTCTCACTTTCCCACTTTGCTTCTTGTTCATCCTGGGAATACTTCTTATGAATCACTTTTGGACAATTCTTCCCCTCAGGTCTACTTTGAGAAACCTACTCTAAGAATTTGCTCATGCAGAAAATTTGTGGATCATTGAAGGTGTTAAAAAAAAAAAAAAAAGAACACGAAAGAAATCACACACCATTCTCCTATCTCAAGACACTCACTGTCAGCCTTTATTCAATGAATAAAAAAATTTTATTGAGGTATATTTTGCATCTCATATAGTTTACCCTTTCAAATATATATTTCAAAGAGCTTTTAGTAAATTGCTAAGTAGTCTGTCCATCACTGCAAATTAGTATGAGAACATTTTCATTACCCCAAGAAGACATGTCATACGCATTTAAATGACATTAATCCTCATTTTCATCCATCCCAGCCCTTGGCAACCACCATTCTACTTTCAGTCTCTATGAGTTTGCCCATTATGGGTATTTCATATAAATGGTATCATGAAATATGTGATCTCTTGTGTCTGCCTTAATTTAGCATAATGTTTTTGAGATTCAGTAATGTTATAGCATGTATCGGTTCTTCATTTCTCTTTATTACCAGATAATATTTCATTGTTTGGATATACCTCCTTTTGTTTATCCATTCGTCAGTTGGTGGACATTCCAGTTGTTTCCACTTTTTGGACTACTGAATAAGGCTGTTATGAATATTCATCTGTGAGTCTTTGGCCATATGTTATCAATTCTTTGGGGTATATACCTAGGAGTGCTGGGTCACATGGTAGTTCTTTAAGTTTTTGAGGAACTGTCCAGATGTTTTGTAAAGCAACTGAACTATTTTACAATGCATCAGTGTATGGGGATTCTAGTTTCTCCACATTCTTGTAAAGACTTATAGTAATTGACCGCTAAGAGACTCCATCTTTGTAGAGGTGTGATCTAGATTTTTCTCAAACATGAATGGATTTTTTAAACCTCCTTATTATCATTGTAGTGTATTTTTAAAGTATCAGATCCCCATCCAGGGCCATAGAGCCCTCTGAACACAGAAAGTTAGTATAATTTGTGTTTTCTCTTATTCTATTTGTCTTCAGCCTCCTTCTGATTCTCTTTATCAAACCCTCTACTTCTCCAAAATAAGGCTGATAATTAAAAGCATGCCCAATTAGTCTTATAATTATTTTTTCTTCTCAACATCAGCTGATTACTTTTTATAAAAGATTTTCATGGGAGCGTTTTGAGTGTCTCATCACTGAGTTTCAGGCTGATGTACTCGGCTCTCATAAGCTAGAGATAAGCTAACAATTCACACATATCAAGGGGGACTTGGGAAGTGAGGGCAAAAGTTTTTGCAATGAGGTAAATTTTCTTCTGCAAGTCTCTCTCTCTCTTTTTTTCTTCAAGTCTCTTAATGAGACATCACCACATGACTGGGCTGGTCTGGATTTTGTCACTCTCGTGTATCAACCTTTCCCCTCCAAACCAGCCTATCAGGTTCCTCATTAGATAATTTTGTTCAGACTCAGCATTTCAGCAGATAGTAACTAAATACCTTCTTTCCTTCACCCAGAAAAGCTCCCTGTTTTTATAGAAAACAAGAAGAGCTTGCTGAAATACTTCTCAGAGGCAGGCTTTCCAAGTGAGTGTATTTTCCCAGGCTTTTGATATTTTAATCTATTCACAAACTCCTAGAAGCACAGTATGCCCCTTTCCATGCAATCTTTTGCCTAATATCCATGCATGAGAAGTTCCAAAAAACAGTTATAAAAGTTCTTAATTATTTAAAACTGTGGTGAAACAAACCAACACAAATTTCAGTGCAGCAGATGAATATATCTTATTACCCTACATACAGCTATTGACAATAGGATTACAGATTAAACAACAGATTACAGATTTATTTTTTAATTACAGCTTTATTGAGAAATTAACATACCAAAAATTCACATTTTTAAAGTATACAAATCAGGGATTTTTAGTATATTCCTGGAGCTGTGTAAACCATCATAACTATCTAATTCTGAAACATTTTCATTGCCCCCAAAAGAACCACTGTATCTTTTGGCAGTCACTCCTCATTCCTCCTTGTCCTTCCCAGTCCTAGGAAAGCACTAACCTACTTTCTGTCTGTATGGATTTGCCTTTTCTGGACATTGCATATACATGCAATCATGCAATACGTGGTGTTTTGAGGTTGACTTCTTTCATTTAGCCTAATGTTTTCAAGATTCATCTGTGTTGTAGCACATGCCAGTACTTCATTTCCTTTCCATGTTGAATACTCTTCTATTATATGGATATACCATATTTTGTTGACTGATTCATCATTTGACAGACAATTGGGTTGTTTCCACTTTTTTTGGCCATTAAGAACAATGCTTCTATGAACATTAGTGTATAAGTTTTTGTGTAGACATTTGCTTTCACTTCTCTTGGGTATATGGGATTCCCTCGTAGCTCAGTCAGTAAATAATCTGCCTCAATGCGGGAGATGTGGGTTCAATTCCTGGGTGAGAAAGATCCCCTGGAAAAGGAAATGGTAGCCCACTCCAATATTCTTGCCTAGAGAATCCCATGGCCAGAAGAGCCTGGCGGGCTCAAGTCCATGGGGTTGCAAGAGTCGGAAACGACTGAGCCACTCAACAACCACCGGCACCACTCTTCAGTGTATATCTAGGAGTGGGATTTTTGGGTCATATTGTAACTCTTTGTTCACATTTTTGAGGAACTGACAAACCATTTTTGCAAAGCAGCTGTATTCTTTTAAACTCACAATAATCATGGATAGTGATCTACATCTGTAGATCAGGAAATGGTGACCCAGAGAGCTTAACATTTTTTGCATAAGCTAATAAGTCAAGCCCGTAATCTTCAAAATGTTGGCTCATTCCAGAAATGAGGCCCTCTCAGATTCCTCTAAGAATATCTAGCATTCCTTAAGAATGTCCATTACCTGGGGTAATGGGTGTGTCTACCTCAAATTATGACATCTTAAGATGCAATTCTGTAAATGGAAAAACATCTGTAAAAATCATACTTCTGTTTTAACAGCAAAAAATGTTAATTCTTTCTACAGTGAACATGCATCTCTTTGAAAATCAAGGAGATGGGTTAAATATATAGAAAATATCATGCCACTGAAATCATGTTACTATAAAGATTTATTCTATTAAATGAAATTAACTCTTCTTCATTTGTTCTTTCAGTGGGGGTGAAGAATCCTGTGGCCCAGAGATTTTTACAGTGTTTTCCATCTTGCAGTATATTAAGGGATTAGTGTTTTCAGGAAATTCATTTCTGCTGAAAGACTCACTTTTCTAGTCCCTCAACAACATCATAGGGTTTCCCAGGTGGCTCACTTGGTGAAGAGTTCACCTGCAATGCAGGAGATGCAAGAGACCCGGGTTCGATCCCTGGGTTGGGAAGATCCCCTGGAGAAGGAAATGGCAACTCACTCCAGTATTCTTGCCTGGGAAATTCCATGGACAGAGGAGCCTGGCGGGCTGTAGTCCAGTCGCAATGAGTCAGACACGAATGAAGACATGCATACGCACACACATACACACACCAGTATATGTGCTCTACTCTAGTTATTCCCAACAGATCTCTCCTCAGGACTGACCTATGGAATCTTTTCTTGAAGAGAGCAAATCCCAGATTTGTTTCCTGTTTTAAATTATTGGGAACTGATGTCTCAGAACCATGCAATTATTTATGCTTATAACTGCATTCCTATCTCCAATCACAGTATTCTTTATTACTGGCTGTAGTTCTTGGAACCCTTTAACCATTCTTGATGCAGGGTCTTCTTTCAGGTAACCTTCTAGGCCTATAATTATCTTCCAAATTCTTTTTTCCCTGTATTAAAAAAAAAAAGAAGCATAGTTAATTTATAGTTTTCTGTTAGTTTCAAGTGTACAGCAAACTGATTCAGATATGAGCTTCCCAGGTGGCTCAGTGGTAAAGAATCTGTCTGCAATGCAGGAGACACAGGAAATGGTGGTTCTATTGGGAAGCTCCCCTGGAGGAGGGCGTGGCTACCCACTCCAGTATTCTTGCCTGAAAAATCCTATGGACAGAGGAGCCTGGTGGGCTATAGTCCATGGGGTCACAAATAGTGGGACATGACTGAGCATGCATGCATATGTATATATATATTCATTCTTTTCAGATTCTTTTCCATTATAGGTTATTACCAGATTTTGAGTATAGTTCTCTGTGCCCTACAGTAGGTCGTTGTTGTTTACCTATTTCATATATATGTTAAGTTGCTTCAGCTGTGTCTGCTATGGACTAGAGCTCACCAGGCCCCTCTGTCCTTGGGATTCTACAGGCAAGAATACTGCAGTGGGTTGCCATTTCCTTCTTCAGGGGATCTTCCTGACCCAGGGATGGAACGTGCATCTCTTATGTCTCCTGGATTGGCTGGCAGGTTCTTTACCACTAGCACCACCTGGGAAGCCCATTTTATATATAGTATTTATATTTTATATACAGTAGCTTGTGTATGTTAACCCCAATCTCCTAATTTATCTGCTCCCTTCCCCACTATCCCTTTTGGTAACCATAAGTTTGTTTTCTATGTCTGTGAGTCTATTTCTGTCTTGTAAATAAATTCATTTGTGTGTGTGTGTGTGTGTGTGTGTGTGTGTATATATATATATTTAGATTCCACATGTAAGTGATATCAGATGATGTTTGTCTTTATCTGGCTTACTTCACTTAGTATAATAATCTCTAGGTCCATCCATGTTGCTGCAAATGGCATTAAATATTCTTTTTTATGCTGAGTAATATTCCATTATATATATGTACTGCATCTTCTTTATCCATTCCTCTGTTGATGGACACTTAGATTGTTTCCACGTCTTGGCTCTTGTGAACAGTGCTGCTGTGAACATTGGGGTACATGTATCTTTTTGAGTTTTAGTTTTGTCTGGATATATGCCCAGTAGTGGGATTGCAGGATCATATGGTAGTTCGATTTTTAGTTTTTGAGGAAACTCCATACTTTTCTCCATAGTGGCTGTACCAGTTTACATTCCTCCCAACATTGTAGGAGATTTTTTTTCCCTCCATACTGTTTCCAGCACAAATTCTTATCTAGAATCCCTTTTTCTTTGGCAGGCATGTATTCTTCATGTGGATTACCAAACACATTGCTTTAAAATTTATGCAATTTCATGCCTTTCCATCTGCAGTAATTATAATCATAACATTTTGGAGCTGTGCACATGAAGGTTCAGTACTGCAAAGCAGTTTTGAGAGAAGAATGGTCTGAATGTATAAGAAATCCAGGTAGACTCTTGTTTGATAAATGAAGTTGCTTATATTCCTTGAAACAGTAAGGTAATTCACACCCTCCCTCACACAGCAACCTGTGAACATACCCTCCTCTTTGGGGTACTGTATGGAGTATGACAGACTGGTTCCAAATAGGAAAAGGAGTTCGTCAAGGCTGTATATTGTCACCCTGCTTATTTAACTTATATGCAGAGTACATCATGAGAAATGCTGGGCTGGAAGAAACACAAGCTGGAATCAAGATTGCCGGGAGAAATATCAATAACCTCAGATATGCAGACGACACCACCCTTATGGCAGAAAGTGAAGAGGAACTAAAAAGCCTCTTGATGAAAGTGAAAGAGGAGAGTGAAAAAGTTGGCTTAAAGTTCAACATTCAGAAAAGGAAGATCATGGCATCCGGTCCCATCACTTCATGGGAAATAGATGGAGAAACAGTGGAAACAGTGTCAGACTTTATTTTTCTGGGCTCCAAAATCACTACAGATGGTGATTGCAGCCATGAAATTAAAAGACACTTACTCCTTGGAAGGAAAGTTATGACCAACCTAGATAGCATATTCAAAAGCAGAGACATTACTTTGCCAACAAAGTTTCATCTAGTCAAGGCTATGGTTTTTCCTGTGGTCATTTATGGATGTGAGAGTTGGACTGTGAAGAAGGCTGAGTGCCGAAGAATTGATGCTTTTGAACTGTGGTGTTGGAGAAGACTCTTGAGAGTCCCTTGGACTGCAAGGAGATCCAACCAGTCCATTCTGAAGGAGACCAGCCCTGGGATTTCTTTGGAAAGAATGATGCTAAAGCTGAAACTCCAGTACTTTGGCCACCTCATGCAAAGAGTTGACTCATTGGAAAAGACTCTGATGCTGGGAGGGATCGGGGGCAAGAGGAGAAGGGGACGACAGAGGATGAGCGCCGAAGGATGGCTGGATGGCATCACTGACTCGATGGACGTGATTCTCAGTGAACTCCAGGAGTTGGTGAGGGACAGGGAGGCCTGGCGTGCTGCAATTCATGGGGCCGCAAAGAGTCAGACACGACTGAGTGACTGATCTGATCTGATCTGATGAGGTATGATCCTGATCTGATCTGATCTGATGGGGTATGATCCTGGAGGAGGGCAAGGCAATGAACTCCAGTATTCTTACCTTGAGAATCCTGTGGACAGAGGAGCCTGGCGGGCTAAGTCCATAGAGTCACAAAGAGTCGGACACAACTGAAGCAACTTGGCATGCATGGAATATGACAGAATACTGGCCAGGAAGGCATCACTGGGACCTGCCACTCTCTAAGGGGCTGATAAACACTCCAGAGGATGAGGATAAATGCCCAAGAAATGGATTCTGCTTTTGGCTCTGAAGCTGGTCAGACTGGCAAAATATCAATTACTTGGTAAAATAGACCTCATTAGCTAAAGTGAGTAATTCAGCATCTCTCTCTTATGGGGTTTTAGTGGCTGACATGTTCCCATTCAATAATAGTTATCCATTAAAGTAATAAACACAATTAGCAGATTTTCATTTTTATAAAACTCTTATATAGATTTAATAGCACATTTCTCATTAATTGTATTCCTCAGTACTTTATGGATTTAGTTTTGTTTGTTTCTTGGTTGTTTTCCTTATCTAGATGAAATCTATTTTTCCATTATATTTTCAATTTGGTTATTGATGGCATATAGGAAATCTATTGATCTGTATGTTGTTCTTATAGCCAGTAACCTTATTGCTTTTTTGTACTAATTCTAATAAATTGTAAATTCACAGGATTGTATTTGAAGATAGGAACTTATTTCTTGCCAATAATAACAGTTTGACACAGTCCTTTTCCATATTTAAGCTCCTTTTTGTCTTCTCATCTTATGTATTGATGAAGACTTCTGGTACAGTGTTGAATATGAGCATCTTTGCCTGCTCTCTGATGGCTCAGAGGTTAAAGTGTCTGCCTGCAATGTGGGAGACCTGGGTTTGATCCCTGGATCAGGAAGATCCCCTGGAGAAAGAAATGGCAACCCACTCCAGTATTCTTGCCTGGAGAATCCCATGGAAGGAGGAGCCTGGTGGGCTACAGTCCACGGGGTCGCAAAGAGTCAGACAGGACTTCACTTTCACTTTCACTTTGCCTGCTCCTAGGAATAATGGGATCACTTCTAACTTTGTACTGTTAGCTTAGGATGATTTCTAACAAGTTTTGGTAGATATCCTTGACTAATATAAAGCAGTTTTTATCTTGATTTATTAGTATCAATAGTTGTATTTTTCTTTTAATCTGAGAAGTCTTTGAAATTTTGTAAAATATATTTTAGCATCTATTGAGATGACAATGTTATTTTCTTTGACCTTTAATATAAAAACATAGAGAATTCCATTAATAGCTATCCTAATGTTGAACCTTTTTGAATTCCTGGGATAAAGCCAACTTGATCATGATTTGTTATTATGTACTTTTTTATTTACTTAGCTTTGTAATCATTCTCCATAAAAAAATACTTATTGGCTGAGTATATAAAAATATTTAATGAACCATGAAGTTGTTTGAAATTATTAGCAGGAAATACAAATAAACTAGTTGGCTATCATATTCACTTTTTTCTGAATAATTCCATTCCATGCAGACATGAGCAGTAGAATTTGATCATAAAAGAGAAATGATTTCTTGGCAGTGTCAACCATGTTTTCCCTGGTAATCCAGTGGATGTCTTAACACTGAGTAGCCTGTGTGGCTTATTTTGTATGTTTAAACAACCTGTTCAAGTTCACCAAAGTTGCAACAAGCATCACTTACTGACAAAACTCCTGACATTTACTTGATTTAAATGTGTTGCATTACTCTTTGCCCAGCAATCGCTGGTTGCAGAAGCTATAGCTTTTTCTTTTATTATTTGCCAAGAGCAGTTAAGAAGGTATAGCTCTTCAGAATATTAACTCCTGGTTTCACACCCAACCTCTGCCATTAACTGGCTATGAAGACCTTAATTCTTCAATTTCATCATTAAAAAAATGGGACTATTTAAAAGTACCTTATGGGTTATTATGAATATTAAATGAGTAAATATAAAACACTTAAAATAGTACTCAGAGCATGGTGACTGTTACGTTTTAGCTGTGGTTTTAAATAATCAAATTAGAGTTGTTAATTTTGTTATAGATGTCGGTATCTTATGATCACACATGAGAAATTTTTTTCTTATATATGACTCATGGAAGCATCCCACATGGAATTTGACTAGTCTTTTACTCATTCAAGGCATTTCTGAAAATAGGCAGTTTTGTTTGACTGTTTTTCCAATAAAAAAGGGCTGGATGATTTTTCCAAAATATTTTACATTTTGGAAAATTCAGAAAGATGAGGTTGAGGCTGATTATCAGAATAAGACAATCTGTCTACTGATAGAGAAAAATCATCAAACATTGGCAACCTGTAATCAACAAGCAAAGGGACTTGGGGAAGATGAGTTCTGAGTGGCAAGGGATAACCCTCACCTCTCATTGTACTGATAGAGAAAAATCATCAAACATTGGCAACCTGTAATCAACAAGCAAAGGGACTTGGGGAAGATGAGTTCTGAGTGGCAAGGGATAACCCTCACCTCTCATTGTTCTCAACAAGGCTATTCTACCACCTGTGTGTGCACAAGGACAGTTAAGACTTAGCCAAAGTATCTTTTGGGGAATGAGAGAGAGATTGATTGATGAAGAGATTGAGTTTGTGTGCAGACTGTTCCCAGACTGACTTCCTGGATTCAGATCTGAGCTTCACTACTGCTCACCAGCCAGTTGACCTTGGGTATGTTTCCAACGCCTCAGTTCTCCTTTCTGTAAAATAGTGGTGATAATAGTTAATTCTCAGGGCTGTGGGGAGAATTTCAAGGGAAAATCCCTGTGCAGGAGCAACATAGAGCCCTGCACACAGGAAGTGCTCAATCCATGGTGTCAATCATTAACACAATGAGGTCAATCATTTAACACAAAAGCATTTATCAGTTCTTTTTGTTCTACTAAGCAGGTCATCATATCTCCAGTTAGGCAGCATGTTGTATATGGAAGATTGGCAGCAGGGGAATTCACTATTTGTTTTTTGGTTTTTTTTTAAGACAATTCATTGTTTTTTTAGTATATTCAGAGTATTCACAGATATATGCAACCATCACCACGGTGAATTTTAGAACATTTTAATCACTTCCAAAAGAAACCTCATACCTTTTAGCTCTCAACCTCTCTCTGCACACACTATATCCACCTAACTAGCCCTAGGTAACCACTAATCTACTAGGTAACCACTAAATTGCTATGGTTTATTCTGGACATTTCATATAAATTGAATTGTAGAATATTTGGAGTTTCATGACTGGCTACTTTCATGTACTTTAATATTTTCATGATTTATCCATGTTGTAGCAAGTATCAGTACTTCATTCTTTTTTATGGCTGGATAATATTCCACTGTGTGGGTGTAACATATTTTATCAGTTCACCCATTAATGGACATTTGAGTTATTTCTCCATTTTGGCTATTAGAAATAATGCTGCAGTGAATATTTGCATACAACTTTTTGTGTGATTATATGTGTGATATACACATACAACTATTTGTGTGTGATATTTCAACTCTCTTGGGTATGTACCTAAGCTTCCCTAGTAGCTCAGACCGTAAAGTGTCCGCCTGTGATGCACGAGACCCAGGTTTGATCCCTGGGTCAGGAATATCCTCTGGAGAAGGAAATGGCAACCCCCTCCAGTGTTCTTTCCTGTAGAATTTCATGGACAGAGGAGCCTGGTGGGCTACAGTCTGTGGGGTCGCAAAGAGTTGGACACAACTGAGCGACTAACACACACACACACATACACATACCTAAGAGTGAAGTTGTTGGTTCATATTCCATATCAGGAACTGTCAGACTATTTTCCACAGTGACTGTGCCATTATACATTCTCCCTAGCAGTGTATGAAGGTTCCAATTTTTCCACATCCTCACCAACACTTATTATTATCTTGGAGCCCCTTTAGTGGGTGTGAAGTAGTATCTCATTGTGGCTTTGACTTGTACTTCCTTAATGATGAATGATGTCAAACATCTTTTCCTATGCTTTTTGGTGATTTGTATATTTTCCTTGGGGAAATGTCCATTTGGATTCCATTTTTAAAAATTGAGTTGTTTTTTCAATTATTGAGTTGTAACAACTGATTGATTTTATTGAGCTCTTACTCTCTGATAGATCACTGCTGCTCACACATCTCTGTATACATAGGTCTCCTGGAGCCCTGGTTAAAATGCAGATTCTGCTTCACTAGGTTCTGTGTGGGGCCTGAACGTCTACATTTCCCATTAGCTCCCAGGTAGTTCTGCAGCCCATAGAGCCCATTTGAGTATAAAAGAAGGATGTTATTTCCAGGGGCTTAATTTCCTCCACAGCGTGAAAGAACTGTAGGAAACATGAGTTCAGAAAAGAAACTGGAAATGAAAAATGCAATTTAATGAAGTTAATTGTGAACACTATGGGTTTGTTCAAATGAGTTGCTTTTTTTGGTAGTCATCATCCTCATAGTTCCCTCACCTACCCTATTGAACATATTATTTCACTTCCGAGGGGATGTTTCTGGCATTTAATGAGTCATCACAGTAGTTAAGGCTAGTTGCAGTGGCTGGTGGTATAATTTGGAGGCGCTTTCTGTTCTGCTGTTGAGACATTAAAATGGAAAATATGAGGCCAGAAATGGTTTCTCTGGGAATGCACATACATAGTTAGAGCTCATAATGAGCCTGTCAACATCTTCTTCTCTGTCCCTCCTCATGGGAGATTTTGTCTCCTGACAGTTTTCAATGAGACTTTCACAAGTGCTGAGTCTCGTACCTTTTACAGTAAAATATTTGCCCAGATGAAGTAATCTCCTTTGGAATTTGAGATTTCTCTCTGAAAATACAGCTAAACCTGTAAGCTGTGAAGAATTATAATAATTTATCTAGAGATACCTTTTAAGCAGCTGGAAGCACTGGAAATTTTCTGGACTGTAAGTTTAGGGAACTTAGGCCGAAAATCTCTGCCCCCAGATAAGTGGGCCTTAGGGAATCTGCCATATCCTTAGGTAAGAGGGTGATGGATGGTGAGTTAATTTATACAGTCAATCAAGATCTTGTTCCTTTAATAATTAACATTTAGTATGCACACATTGATGAAATTGGAAAATATCTACTCTGAAGTAATGTGACTAAGTTTTAAATTTAGCTTCAATAATACGGTTTTAATTTATAGTGGTATGCTACAGTAACACTATAGTATTACTATACAGGTAATACTGTGAGGCCAAGGGTTTGTAACCTTCTCTTTATTTCTTAGTTTAGATGGCAAGTAGAGATGCTCCATAATCAGCCTTTGAAAGTGTTTACTTTTTCCAAGTGGGCCCATGATTGTTCAAATGTTTCTCTAAGGAAAGTCCCCTTGAATAGAGGAGTCATCCTCAGTCATGAAAACAAAAGAGATCCCGCACATGCACCATCAGTATTGAAGTGATAATCCTCCATTTGTGAAGTACAGTCACATTATTTAGATGGTGGAATCTCCACCATGTTATTTGCCAGCTGGTCTTAGGAGGTTGGAGTTGAGGGCAATGCCCATGCCTGACTGCTGAGACCCTAGGGCCTCTTCTGTGCTAAGCACAGCAGTGTTGCCTTTACATCTTTTTCATACTGAGCCACCACTCCTTTAACTCTTCCTTTAAAAGTGTAAAAATGCCCCTTTCTCCTTCCTTCCTCCTCCCTTTCTTTTTTTTCCTTCAAAATTTAGTGAGAACACTCATACATCCTAGAGAGTGTGCCAGACATTAGAACATAGTACTCCCTTGAGATAATGATCTTGATGTGGTCCTTGAGACAGTCAAAAGCTGTAGACTGGAAAGGAAGAAGTGCAAGTGTGGGCAGAAAGATGATGAATTCCATTTTGATTTTTAAGAGCTAGGAAGCCATTTAAAACAAAGTACCTCATAGGTCTCTGTAAAGCTGAGAAGAGAGGTTGAGAGAGATAAAGATTTAGGTTGCCTTGGTCAATGGGATTAATCTAACAAAATAAGTTATAACAAGGATAAATAAAAATTCTTTAAAAGAGGTAAATGCAGAAAAACCACCAGGATAGAAGGGATACAACTTAAAAGAATGCTTATGTGTTTCAGCTGGGAATAAGCTGGCAGCAGAAGAAAACTTGCTGAGACAATTTCCAAAGAATAAAATTTTTCTTGGGTTACTAACAGAAATATAGCATCTAGAATTAAGGAAGTGGTCGTCCTGCTGTATTTTAGGTGGTTGAGACTATAATTAGAATAATGCATTGAGTTCTTAGCTCATGAGCTGTACAAAAATAGGGGGAAGCTTAGATTTTGTCTGTGTCCTATAGTGTGCCAACTCATGCTCAGAGATTTCTGTTACACGTAACAGCCACTCATTACATCTAAGTCTACATCTAGGTGTGTGATCTTGGCCAAGGATGTTAGGACAATACTGATACTCTTGTTGGAGAGTTACTATGAAGGATAAATGTAGAAGCACATGTCAAGCCCTGGATACAGCCCGTGATACATAGCAGCCTGAAAGTGAAGTTGCTCAGTCGTGTCCCACTCTGCAACCCTGTGGACTGTAGCCCACCAGGCTCCTCCGTCCATGGGATTCTCCAGGCAAGGATACTGGAGTGGGTTGCCATTTCCTTCTCCAGGGATCTTCCCGACCCAGGGATCAAATCCAGGTCTCCCGCGTTGTAGGCAGGCGCTTTACCGTCTGAGCCACCACCCACCACCCGTGCTCCTTTTGGGTCATGTGACCTTGGGTAATCTCTCCACTATTCTGGGCCTCTGCTTTTCTGAAAAGGAATGTGGTCGAATTAGATGATTCCAGAGTCACTTCCTCCTGATGGCAAGTGCCTGGGGAGAACATCTCCAGTTCTTTTCCTAGTGTTTTCTTTCTAGTCATAGAATCACACGGCCATCAGAGGGCAAGCCAGAAGTGTCAGTGACTATGGGAGCAGTCCTCAGATGGTGACGGATGACCAGTTGGGAGGCAATCACCTGTCTTCTAAGATAAATCTGAAGCATTTCTGCCCTGTATCATAGAGTCTCCCCGCAGAACTGACTCTTGCCTGTCCTTGGTGATGTCTGTCTGGTGAACTCACGTTTTATTGGCTTCTTTCTTTTCCCTGCCTTACTTCTTCACTCCCCTACCATTGTTTTCTGGTGTCACATCCTATGAAATGAAAGTCACTCATCTTCATCTGTGTCTGACTCTTTGCTACCTCATGGACTATACAGTCCATGGAATTTTCCAGGCCAGAATCTGGAGTGGGTAGCCTTTCCCTTCTCCAGGGGATCTTCCCAACCCAGGGATCAAACCCAGGCCTCCCACATTGCAGGTGGATTCTTTACCAGCTGAGCCACAAGGGAAGCCCAGTTGAGTGAAAGTCGCTCAGTCATGTCTGACTCTTTGTGACCTCATGGACTGTATAGAATTCTCCAGTCCAGAATACTGGAGTGGGTAGCCTTTCCCTTCTCCAGAGGATCTTCCCAAGCCAGGGATCAAGCCCAGGTTTCCCACATTGCAGATGGATTTTTTTACCAGCTGAGCCACAGAGGATTGCCCCTAAGACATGCCTGTGTCTAATCCTGAAACCTGTGAATATGCTACCTTGCACGGCAAAGGGACTTTGCATCTGTGGATTAAATTAAGGACTTTGAGCTGAGAGAGTAGCCTGAATTATCCCGGTGGGCCCAGTATAATCAACTAGGGTCTTTATGGATTAAAAAGGGAGGCAGAGCACTCAGATTCAGAAAAGGAGAGATGATGACAGAAATAGAGTTTTAAAGATGCTATGCTGCTGGCTTTAAAGATGCAGAAAAGAGCCACAAACCAAGAAATGCAGGTGACTTCTAGAAGCTGGAATAGGCAAGGAAATGTATTTTCTGTTGGAGCCTCCAGAAGGAATACAGCCATGCCCACACCCTGGTTTTAGCCCAGTGAGATCCATTTTGTACTTTGACCTCCAGAATTTAAGACAGTACATTTGTCATGTTTTGAACCACTAAATTTGTAGTAATAGGAAACTAATAGCCCTTCTAAGTAAACTATTTGCCCTGGATGAATCTTTGCTTTGACCTCTACTTCTGGGGTAACCCCAGTTAAGACACTTCCCAATCTCACATTGTATACTTATTTCTATTTAACTTAAAATATCAGTGCTTTTTAATTATTCAATAGGCATTAAGTTATTGTGTAATTCTCTCTGTTTGATGTTGCTCTAAGATTAGTCATAAAGATGAAATGAACTCAGCTCTTCCCTGCAAGGAGCTTACAGTGTAATGGTGGAAATAACCCCCTGTGCCTATTTAGTGCTTTTTCTCTCAGGAGTCACATAACCATAAGTATTTAATAAGCATTCACTGTGAACATTGATCAGAGCAATAGCATATATACATATATGCCATAGTCACTACCAACAAAAAAGCAAATTCTCATTTCAACAAAATGGCAGTATCCCCCTAAAAGAGGCCAATCTCATTTTGTCGGTGAGAAAAAAAAAGGAGAACAAGGAGTTCTAAGTGAAAACAATGCAGGATCCCATTTTAGGGAAACTGAAGCAATGATTTCACCTTCTAGTTCCCGTAAGAAGCATGGAAAGTTTATTTTGTTCCCAAGGAAATTCACTGTTGTTTAGCTCCTGAACCATCAACACATTTAAGAAATTATAACCTGCTGCAGCATTTTGGCTGTGAAACGTATTGAAAGTTGAAATCAGATGCACAAGATATGAGTTCAAATTCTGGATCTGTCAGTTCATAAAGTCATGTGATCTCAGGCAAAAGTGTAACTGCTCTCAACTGCATCTGGTAAATGAGGGTAGTTCCACAGCTAATTGGCTTATGGAGGCTGGCAAACACTAATATTCATATAGTTGGGCATCTAGGAGAGTAAACTTCTCCAGCCTTTTAGGCTCAGATTCTGGAATCTTGTTCCTTTCATTTCTGTGAGCATAGTTGACATTCTCTCCCAGATCCCCTCCCCTTTCTTTTAACCCTTTGTCCTAAATGCAGTCCAAAGTATCCAATGTGTGTTACCACTTTAATTCTAAAGGTGTGTGGTCAGCCTTCCAGGTCATCACAGGTGAAAGTTTTAGTAAATGTTTCACTGTTGCATAACATGTCGCTTGCGTTTTCAACCACTGATATTTATTACCTCTGCCTGTTACCTGCTGGCTAAGCCAATTCTACTTACTACAGTATCAGGTCTTGGTTATAGCAGTACCTCATGGTAAAATTCTTATATCTCTTCTAGGCTGGCTAACTGTTGTAACAAAAAGCTAACTGCTAGGACAATCTGAATGTCTCTGTGGCTTCACACAACAAAAGTTTATTTTTTTGTGCTGGCATTGGAATTGAATCAGGCATTTGAAGGGCACACTTCCATTCAGGCATTCAAGGACTCAGTCTTCTTCCACCTTGTGGTACCTCCGTCTTCAGTCAGTGTGCTCCATGGAATGGCATGACCTGGAGCTCTGTCTCCATTCCATTGACCAGAACTCGATCATATGGCCCCATCTTAGCTGCACAGTGGGGGTGGGTTGGAGCGATGTGCACCCATAGTTTAGCACAGATTCTTAGTCATCAGCTTGCCATTTCTGCCTCTCTATGCTTTCCTCAAAATGTTGCTATGTGGGTTAAAATGCATAATAGATGGAAATTCCTTTTAGAGGAAGAAGTGTGGCATAAATCAGGATTGTTTTCCTCAAAGAAACCTTGTTGCCTATTATGATTTGGTTCTCCTGAACACAGTTAGGTACCCAATAAGTTAGTGGGGTTTAAAGGACCTAACCCCTGATTACCAGGTATTAAAACTGTTCTTATGGGAAAATGCCTATCCACTTCCAAACCACTGGCCTAAAGTCAGCTACTAAGTTAGTAGCTTTCTCTATAAGCTTTATTGAGTTCATTTTGATTTAATTTCTGCCTTATCATGCTGCTGCTGCTGCTGCTGCTAAGTCGCTTCAGTCGTGTCTGACTCTGTGCGACCTCATAGACGGCAGCCCACCAGGCTCCCCCGTCCCTGGGATTCTCCAGGCAAGAACACTGAAGTGGGTTGCCATTTCCTTCTCCAACGCATGAAAGTGAAAAGTGAAAGTGAAGTCGCTCAGTCGTGTCCAACTCTTCGCGACCCCATGGACTGTGTCCATGGGATTTTCCAGGCAAGAGTACTGGAGTGGGGTGCCATTGCCTTCTCTGCTGCCTTATCATAGTTTAATTCAAATTTATACTTGTGGTTTTATGTGATTTCATGTTTTGTCTATGTTAAAGTATGATTGTCCCTTGACCTTGACTCATGAAGTCATTAGTAACAGTTACTGACTGCCTACTCTATGTCAGGTACACTCTAAGTATGTTAAGTACATTCTTATTTTAATCCTCCTGGTGACCCTGCAAGGCATGCACAGTTATCTCTATTTGATTATTGAGAAAACACACTCAGAGGTAACTATATTGGTTTTATATTGCTATGTGACAAATTACTGCAAACTTCTGGTTGTGTTCTGTCCTGGAGGCTCTTGGGGGAGAATCACTTCTGAGCCCATTCAGGTTGTTGGTAGAACTCAGTTTCTCATGCTTGTAGGACTGAGGTCTCTGTTGCCTTGCTCACTGTTGTCTGGGGGCCTTTCTCAGTTTTCAGAGGCCATCAGCATTTCCTGGCTTGTGGTCCTTCCATCTTCAGAGCCAGAAATTGCATGCCAAATCTTTCTCAGGTTTTCAGTCTCTCTGTCTTCTTCTGTCTTTTAAAGGAGTCATATGATTAGAATAGGTCCATCCAGATAATCTCCATATCTTGAGGTCAACTTGGGACTTTAATTACATCTACAAAATCCCTTCTTAGTAGTATCTAGATTAGTGTTTGATTGTTTAACCAAGGAATGGGAATTTTGAGGGGCCATGTTCAGAATTCTGCCTGCCACAGTAACTAAGTCGCCAATTCACCCAGCAAGAGAGTTGTAGGGCACAGACTTGGAACTCAGTCTGTGCAACATGAAAGTCTATGCCTTTTCCATCTACCAGGCTGCCCCTCTACAAAATGAGTGGTGGGAAATACCCAAAGAGAATTCCTGGAAGGAAATCCCAAGCCTAATTCCTAACCTAGAAGCATTTAATTTAAATAATTCTTACATTAAAAATTGTAGATTCAATGTTTTAAAACTCTGCATCAAAGTAATACTGGCTCTTTCCAAAACGGCACCACCACAGCGGTGATACAATTGTGGGCTACATAGACAGATCTGGATAAATTCCAAGAGCTGCCACTTACTCCGAAACCCTAGCCTCAGTTTCTACACAGTAAAATGGGTATAATAATAGTATCTTAGAGTTGCATTGAGAGGCTGAAACAATGACACTTAATGATGTTTATCATAGTTCCTGAGGCGATGTAAGCGTTCGGTTGCTAACCATCACTCTCATTATCATCATCATGTTGCTATAGCCTACCTTCAGCCCATATGGTAACTATGTAGTAAACATAGTATCAAATATTTATAGTTTCATGTCAATAACATATAAAATATACCATGCTCATTTATCATATGAGCAGAAAAAGTTATTATGCCTATGATCTCACTTTTAGCTTGCATTTTCTTCTGAAATCTCAACTGCAGATTAATAAATGTAAGACAGTAATTTTTTGGTCTCTTGGAGACTCAGAAAAGAGGAGAACATATTTTCTCTGCTATTCTGGTAATTTAGAGTTTGTCCACTCGGTACTGATTCTGCCAATAGCTTAAATGGATATATTTCATGTCAAAACTCATGAGACTTGACTTAGTGTCACTTTCAGAGCCCTTCTCTTACCTTGCCCTTCTCCTGTTCCCTCTTGCTCCAAGACCCATTATTGGAAGGTCTCTCACATATGTTTCATTTTACTTTTACTCCAGACTCAAGCTTGCTGTAAACAAGAAATTTATTTTTGGTTTTTTGCTCTGCATTTTATTCTGAGCTTTTCTTTTCTGCATTTTCACCACATTCCTAAGCTTCTGTTAAGCCAGCTTTTTAAATGTGAGAGAAATAAATGTCATGGAATGAAGACTTTGTGGCAGCCAACAGAAGTGCCTGTTGAGTCCTCTGTGGGAGGCAGCTTGAGACCCCTGGATGGTTTAGGCAGACATTTGCATGAAGTAGTACGAAGGACAGAGGTCTCAGGAGGAAGCCCCAAGGCTATTTCTAAGCAGCATATACTAAAGAAAATGTGGGGCTTAATTAGGATGGAGGATGTGATTGGGAGAGGCTGCTGCAGTGCACACATCCATCTGAAGTCAGTAATAGAAATGCTCATTGGTACAATAGTGTTATAAATGGTGCCAGAGTCAGAACTTAGAGTTTGATCACCTTACGAGGATTCCGTGTGTTATTAAAATGTAAGAGGAGATGAATTTTGAATTAATAAAACTTTGAAATCCTTCTAGCCTTCCTACCTTATTTCAATACCTAAACTAGCCACCTTGGACATCCTTTACAAAGTAACAGACCTCTTTTGCTTTACAAGTTAACCTTTTAGTATTTTTGTTGTGCAAAACAGGATTTCTCAGTGACACTGTTGATATTTCAAAGTGAAAATGTTAGTCGCTCGCTCAGTTGTGTCTGACTCTTTGTGACCCCATGGACTGTAGCCCACCAGGCTCCTCTGTACATGGAATTCTCCAGGCAAGAATACTGGAGTGGGTTGCCATTTCCTTCTCTAGGGGATCTTCCCGAACCTTCCCGACCCATTGCAGGCAGATTCTTTACCATATTTGGGACCAGATGATTCTTTGTTGCCCTTTCAGCATTCACTCATCAGAAGGCTGCTTATTGGAAACACGTGAAACTTTGCATTTGCAGGCTTTTTTTTTTTCTCATGATAGGAAGTTCTGGGGAGTTAAAGGCTATGAAAGCACCCCTCAACCAGTTGAAGGAATGATGAATGGGAAGTTGGTGGTTAGTTGCTCCAGAATCCTAGTCCCTCAGTCAGAACAATTCTGAGGAATGTTCTGTACCCAAGCATTCCCAGGTGGGATTAAGCTCCAGTTCCCACAGAAGTAACTGGTTTGATAACACACCTCTATTGCTTTCTTTCCTTTCTCTGACTCACCTCCCAAATAAACTATTCACCCTCAAATCCTTGTCTCAGGGTCTACTTGCTGGGGAACCCAAACCGAGATTCTATGTTCCAAACATGGCAATTCAATATGTTTAGAGAAATCGTGAGCTAATTCACAGAGATTTGCCTGTGAGATGCTGTTGATTGGTGTTGTCACCAAGTGCTCCAAGGCCTGCACCCTGGGTGGGCCAGGGTGTCACCAATGTGTATGTCTCTGATGATGTGGACGTTGTTATTTCTCGTGGGTTTGTTCTGAGTAGAGCTTTTGGGAATTGTGTTTTCCCACAAGTTCCACAAATGTTTCCACATTTTAGAAATTGTTTGAGCATGCTCTAAGCCATGACTTTGAAAGTCAAACAGTTTGGCTGGTGATATTATTTTTAAAGAAACAAAAACAGTTTTGTTTTTAATTTTGGCTTTTGTTATGCTTTGCAATCTTTTTCTGCTCTAAAGGCCTTAACTTCCTTTGTTTAATGCAGGGCTTTGCATGATGCTCATGGAGGTATTTCATAGACATTTTTTATATGGATGTGATTGCAATGAATTTTTCTGATAAAATTTGCGTTCTAAAGTTCTTATACATATAGTGTTTCATTTGATCCTCACACATACCCTGAATAATAGGATTATCATCACAGTTTAATGAAAGAGGAAACTAAGTTACAGAGAGT
The DNA here is from genome assembly GCF_003369695.1 of Bos indicus x Bos taurus. Lineage (NCBI taxonomy): Eukaryota > Metazoa > Chordata > Mammalia > Artiodactyla > Bovidae > Bos > Bos indicus x Bos taurus. The sequence continues at coordinate 8,713,149 of NC_040105.1, read as the reverse complement.
TTAAGCAAGTTTCCGTTTAGCACTTCAACTATTCCTGAATTAACAAAAAACTTCCCTTAATGTAATCAGCATTCTGCAAAGACACAAAGGAGGAGAATGTAATCTCCAAGGGAAGCGTGACCTATATTAGCAAGCGGTAGGATGTGGTGAGCTTGAGGGTGAAAGGATATAGACCTCAGCCTTGGTCATAAATCTTGTCTTCTTTTAGATTTTTAGTTGGCTATATTCTCCTGGCCGGGAGGGAAGCAAGCACTCTTTGCTAGCATGCTTTGATAAAATTAATGCTAGTGAGTCAGAGATTAAAAAGCAGCATTTTCCCAGGTGCTTTTCTCACCTCCTGGAAATCTCCACTATTGCCTTCAGTCTCCAGTGGTTTCTTGGCATAATGAAAGTTACAGTCCATCTTTTCTGCATTATCAGGCAGGAGCCCAGAGGCACCATGGTGTTGGTTCACACACTGTCTTGCTTGCACTAAATTTGTACCTGGAGTGAAGAGGAAATGCATCACTATTTAACATATCGACGGATCTTGAGGTCAAGTCCAAAACTAGTAGACTCTCTTCCTTCCAGTAATTTGACTCTTGCTGCTGATATCCAGCTCTGAGTCAGAGTCCCCACTGACAGGGGCCACTGATGTTGAGCTCAATTAGATTTTTCGAACCTTTGCCTGTTGCTCACTCTTGGTACCCAAGTTGCTCTTATGGTACCCAGTTAACTCACTTTGCCCTTCCCCCAACAATGAGCCCCAGTTAGGATTAAGCCATTCTGCACTAACCAGGAATCAGATGGGAAAACAGAAAACTCTTAGATGTTTCAAAAAGAAAGTGATTTAATACAAGAGTAAGAGGCTTACTAAAGAACTGAGAAGGACTACAACTAGCATTCTAGAATTTAGGAAGACGGTACCTTTAAGAAAGCACCAGTGATGATCTCAGCTACCTGCTAAACCTGGAAGCACCTAGCAATACCTGCATTTGGCATCTGCCAAAGCCTACACACTTACTTTCCACTTTCTTTGTTTAGTGCCAGGCTTTGTATAATGCTCATGGAAGCACTGGGCTGGGTTTTCTGCCTTGTGAGGGTGTCTTGTTTGTATGACCTCACTGTGAACTGTGATGGCAGAGATTCTAGAAAATGTAGCTCCCAGACTTCTAGCCCTTGGGATATAAGAAACATCATAAAAGATAAAATATGATATTGAGTAACTTACTGTTCAGACCATATCCTGTCTCTAGAAATTTTCTGAAACTGCTCTGTGAGACTGGTGCCTTCATAAAGAGGATGTTATTTCTCCAAAATTGAAAGTGCTAAGGAAAATATTTATGATCAGGGGCAGGTCAATAGAAAAAAGGGAGAAATCAACTGGAGAGATAGTGGCCCTTAAAGTTAAGATTCTGTAATAGTTGTGATAGTTGTTGATGTGAAATAGGAAGATAATGGGACTTAGGCTTGAGGCAGAGCTACCAGGCAAGTTGGGCAGTGTTGTACCCATATGCTACTATACTAGGCATAGTTGTACCCTGAGATGTCCTACTTTCTGGTAAAATATGTTGTGCACTTTAATCGACTGGCTGGGTGTCTATTCTACTCCTGTATGCCAAGGACAGAGTCTTGAATAAATCTGTTTGGCCAGAGACAGGCCTTGGAAAAAGTCTCCAGAAGGCAATGGGAATCGGGCAGAGGATCATCCCTATATACCTTCTCTATCAAACCAGTCCTACAGGGCATGGGACCTGGCCAGGAGTGCTAGAACCACTGTGGTATATTCTACTTGTCGTCTGATTCACAACATTTGCTTCCAGAAACTGTGCTTTTGGCCTGGGTACAAGACTGGCAGGCAGAAGCATCCATGAAATTGACATAATGCTGTTTAAAAATGTTACTGCCTGTTACGAGTGACAGAGTCTAATTTATTATTCCTCATATATGATTTATTCCTCATAGAATGCTACTTGTTGGTTTTCTGTAATGTAAAATAGTCTTTGTACATTTATGATTAGGTTTTGTTAGGCAATTTTACTCTACTTAGATTAATTAATAATAAACATCAAGCTATGATGTGTTTTTTTTTCCCCTTGAGAGCACCTTATAAAACCAGGCCTCTGTAAAAATAAATTGTTTTTTTTTTGTATGAGCCAAATTAAAGGTACTCTACCTAAGTATCTAGGAACTCCTGATTTAATCCAACTAAACATTAACTTCAAATATTCTTAATACCTTAATATCTAATGCTTCTGTTCCATTTCTTATAGAAAATTTGTATTAGAATTATAATGAATATTCTGAAAATTTTAAAAATTCTGATTGCAAAGTACTTTACAGATATATATGTATATATAATATTGAAATTTTGTTTCTTTGATAATGATTAGCAGGCAAACAGAAAGGCATAATAACTTAATAGTGAAAGTACTAAAATTTAAAACTATTTTCCAAAGTACTTAATTAATTGGAAGCTGTATTTTTTCCCTTTCTATATATTTTGGAGATGTCCCTTAGTTGCACTAAACACTGGTTTATTGTCTCTTCTTGCTATCTCTCATTTTATTTTTTTTTTTCTTGGAGTAAAAACACCTTTTAGACTTCATTTGATTTTTCTGTTGACAATGATAAGGTAATATGTAAACAAATTTTTTATAAGAGAGTAGGTTTAGGGGCTGCATCTGACTATGACATTTAAAACATGATGTTTTAGACCTAGAAACTAGTGTAAAGTTTGACAAATCAAAACTAAAAATGCTAAGAGACATAGTACAGAAAATAAGGCCTGCTGGAAATCATTCTAAGCTGATAAACAATGACTTATCAAACAGCATTATTTTTCAGTTGTACAAGAAACCAAGAATACCAATATTTATTCCAGAATTTAACTTTACCTTGATTTACTGTGTAAACATAAATGTGAATTTAAGGCAATTCCTTTTAGACTTAAGTTGTGACATGAAATTAGGACCTGTTAACTATAATCAAGTTTTTAATTAGTATAAGTGAGAAATATGTGCAAAGTATGTTTTCAATCTTTGTATAAATGCATTATTGTTCTGACTCATGGGAGTATCTTTCTGATTAATCAAAGGGTGTGTACTTATTTGTGCATGCATGCATGTAAGAAAGAGAGGAATACTTGCTTTTTGCTTCTCATTATATATATCTTGTGGGATTTCATAAAACTGAAAAGTAGCTATGAAGAACAATAACACTCAGTTTTCTTTAAGAGACATTTCCATATGCTTGCTCTGTGACCCATGTTATTTATATACCTGAACATCTTTATTATTTTTAAATTGGTTTTCTTCTGGTTTTTTAAAATAGGATATTCCAACTCTTGGCTTATTTAAATACAGCTGGTAATTAATTTTTCAGTTTTAATATTGAAATTTCTTATTTCAAATAATATATTCATTTCATATCTTTTTGTTTTCATTTCATATCTTTTGAGTTTTCTAATAAAAGAGCATTTCCTTTTCTCTTTTCAGCTCAGTCCCTTGAAAAATGATATTAATATGTGGCCATAAGGATGCATTTATCCCAGGTGCTTAATGGTCATTACAGTTTTTTAAATTACTTTTAGTTGTTGTGGGGTTTCTCCCCAAAGCAGAAATTAGGCAGTACAAACAGATGGCATAGAAATTTCACAACAAGCGATTAAATTAGAAATATGACAGTTGGCATGTGTTCAAAGTAATAAAGTTCCAAAAATAGAAAGTGAATCAAATTAACATAAAGGCATTAACTTCTTCTGGGTGGCGTGAGTTTGCAAACGTCTTGAGTAATTAGATTTGCTTATACTCAAAATAGCCAGTGAACCTTGAGTGACATTGCATTTCAAAGGTGGGAGCCAGAGGGAAGGTCACCGTTGGTATTAGAGTGGCAAAAAAAGAATCAATTTCACTTTGTTTTTGTTGGGAACTTATAGGAAATTTGGCTTCACCAAATATAACTATTTCTTTTGGAGTAATAGCCAGCCTTGCTTTTATTTAATGTATCATTTTTAAAATATATTATTTCCTTGTTATATACTTATCAATGTTGAACAGATCATATATATTTATGGTAAAAATAACTGAGATGGTCCAAAACAGTATGTGCCTTTTAAAGGTCTCTCTCCCATCTCAATCCTGAGTCTAACATTTTACTTATCCAGAGATGACAACTGATACCGGTTTCTTTTAATTAAAATTAAATTGAGGTATGATTGACATATAACGTTATGTTAGTTTCAGGTGTAGAGAATGATGATTTAATATTTGTATACACTGTGAAATGATCACCATGATAAATCTATTTAACATCCATCACCTTCTAGTTTCTTGCAAATATTTACATTCTTCCTGTGATGGTATATACATTTGTAAGCATACATTTCTCTCTCTCTCTCTGTCTCTCACACACACACACAAGCACACACAAATTTTAGTACACTCTTTGTACACAATTTCTTACACTTGACATTTCTTGGAGATAGATATAGTTTCATATCTCTTCAGGTCCTTTATTGTATTTAACCTGTTTCCTACCGATGTTGTTTGAGGTCCTTTGCTTTGGATCAAGGGTTGACACTTTCTCTAAGGGACAAGTAGTAAACATTTTAGGCTTTGCAGGCCATGCAGTCTCTGTCACAACTACTCAACCGTGTCCTTATATCATGGGAGCAGCCTTAGACTATATGTAAATGAATGGATGTGGCTGGGTTTCAGTAAAATTTACTTACAAAAACAGGCAGCAGGCCAGATTTGGCTCCTGCTCTGGATGATCAGACTGTTTTAACAAGCACTGTTATAGCACCAAGTACTGTGACTGGCCTTCAGCAAGTGTTTAGTAGATGTTTGTTTATTAATTGATAGGTTGTCTGGAAAATTTTTATTAGCAATAAGGAGAATGCTAAACAGTGAAAGACTTGAACAGGATATCTTGGTATCAAAAAAAGTTAAAAGGAAAATACATGACATGAACAGCATTCTACATTTGGTGTTTTTTAAAAAAAATTAAGGTGGTACTTTGACTTCTTTTTCAGTGCGGTAAACAGTAATGAGAAAATTATGTAATGGAGGAAGGACTTATCTGACTCCTCCTAGCACTGCTACTCTCTCTTCCTATGGGCCCTCAGTCTCACCAGAAAACTACAGAACCGGGTCCAATGACGTGACTTGTTTTGATTTTGGGCGGTGAGTGTATCTTCTTGAAAATGACTATCATCCCCATTATGTCTTCATCTCCATGTCCTTCATGACTTTCCCCACATTCTCTTGTGAGGAATCCTAGATATCATGTGATAGCTTCCCTTTTCATTAGACACTAAATTTGATACCTTAGACTCATTTGAAGTTGTAGATCAGGAAAAAAAAGTCTAAGTCTTGCAGGCCAAATCCAATCTACTGCTGGTTTTTGGAAACATAAAGTTTTATTGGAACATAGCCACACCCATTTATTTATGTGTTGACTGTGTCTTCCTTCACATTATAACCTTCACATTTCAATGAGTAGTTGAAACAGAGACTGTAGAACTCACACAGCCAAAAATATTTCTTATCTGGCTCTTTATGGAAAAGGTTTGCCAAATCCTCTTGTAGATTGTATGATTCTTTTCTCACCTGAGAATTTGGCACTCTCTGCTCTAAAGCTGCAGGGTATTACTTCTAATTTTTTTTAGACTGAGACCTTGAAATAGGATTGTTTCTTAGTTTTTATAGAACAGGCATCATTGGTTGATTTGTCTTTTCACACAGTGAACTCCTCTTTTATTGAGCAGACAATTATTGAACACCTACTATGTTCAAGCCTCAGAATACAAAGGCAGATAAGATTGATTTCTTGTTCTAAAAAACTTGACACCTGATAGTTGACACAGATAAATGACTCAGTGGTTATATTAAGTGATAGAAGTGTGAAAGGACTGCTATGGAAGGAGCCATCATATTATCCTGGAAGACCGTGAAGTCTTCCCAATGCAGGAAGATGAAGCTTGAGCTAAGTTTTGCTGGATGAGTGGGAGTAGGTCAAGGAAGGAAGAGGAAGGCATTCAGGCCAGGTGGAGTGTACACTTAGCATGCACAAAAGTGCTGAGGTCTTAACCACTCTAAAATAAGGAAAGGAGGGATGACAGAGACAAAGAAAGGGATCAAAAGCGTGGGTGGTACGACAGTGGGTGAAAGTATTGCCTCCTCTTCCATACTGCCACTAGCTATCAAGGGATCATGACCTTGAAATTGCTGGAACATGAAAGACTCTAATGTTCTGGAGCTGTTGCCATCTCAGAACTCTTCAAAGAGAAGTAAGAGAAGGTTTGTTTCTTCAGCTGAAAAGTAGGTATAGCCAGAGCAGACAAGTTGCCAAAGGCAAAATGACAGGTTCCAGTAAATCTCCAAAGTAGTTAACCTGGAGGTACAGGGAGTTTACATGACTTTACTCTAGAATTCTCCATGGTTGAGGGTGACATCTTCTTGGAAGTACTGTTCTCCTTTTCAAACTCTAGCTAAAGCTCTTCATCTTAGGAGAGCAAGTAGGACTGATAAAGTCTTCATAACCCTCTGCAGCCCAGTTCAAGTTAAAAGCGAGAGAGAAGAAAACAAAAGCAAATTAAGCCTATTCTTTTGCCAAGAAGAAGTGTTATTTGATTTTTATTTGCATCCTGAATGTTCCTTGGAAAAGAACATGCCATTTGGCAATGTCCAAAGGCCTGTTGACAATCCTCCGACATCATTTTCTGTTTCCATTGCCTCACTCGGCACGAGGGCCCTCATAAGCTTTCCAGTCAACGATGAAGCCCAGATGTTGTGGATAAACCACAGCCTTTGGGGGGGAAAATAAGCAAACACCAATAATAAATAATGCCTCGAGGTCATGCTGTGGCCCCCTCTAAAGTGTCCTGATGGTCAGGCCTCATTGTTTCCAGAACATTGCTTGGATTTTAATTTTGACAGAAAATAACATGGAGCCTAGAGGCTTGGGAATGGTAACTCCATCCCAGTGATTCCTGGTGATGGTCCCATTCCAGCTTTCTTTAACGTGGTGACTTGAGTGCACATCGTGGTGTGTCAACAAGCCATTTCTGTTGAGAGTGATGTAGCGAGTCTGCTCCCAGTCTGGGTCATTTCTCATCCATACAAAATATTGAAGACCATGTTAGCCTTGAGTATAATTTGGGAGTTAAGATATGCTCAAAAGAAAGCCTGGGTTTGATTAACAGGTAAGAGGTTAGATACCTCCTTTCTTATGATTTGATCCCAAATTCCCATTTTATATTGTGGTACTCGTGACATTTTTCTAACTAAGGATGACTTAATGTTACTTACCATGGGGATGAATTTTGGGTGAAGTTTCTCATGCATACAGGTTTTCCCATGATAATTAACACTGCATTGAATCAAAAGCCTCATCTTTAGAAAAAGTCAGTCTTCTTCCCATTTTGAAAGGATTATTTCTGAAAGGATGTTGTTCATGCTTGGGCTCCTGTAATATCTCTATTCATTTTTTTTCATGGAATTATTGTTTGTGTCTTTTTTCTTCTGTATACTTTTTGCATTTCAGTAGAAATAAAGAAGAAATTGCTGAAATTCAGGAGATTGTTGTGGCTCTGGGGGTAAAACTTGCAGTCTATTGGTACCATTTGTGATCCCTGCAGGCTCTTAGCATTTTATTTCTGTTTCAGGATTGGGGCTGCTATCTTTCTCATCATAAGTAATCTAGCATTTGTGCTGCATTCTATTCATAGCTGTCATGCTATCTCTGACAGCATAATTTCAAAGCTTCTGATCTGCTTCCAGAAAAGACTTTTACATGAGTGATAAGATTTATAGAGGAAACTGTCAACTCAACAACAGGTATTAACTTCTTGGAAGGAACAAAACATCTAGCACCATCTCCTCCTCCTCCCTTTTTTCCTCCTTTCCTATTAGTAAATCTTGGTCTGCAATAACTTTATATTTTGTTTTAATCACAGTATCTTTGTTCTTTTCAGTAACAATGTCCTAGGGTAGAAAACGTGATTGTTGTTGTAGAAAAGAAGCAAGAAAAGAACTTATTTAGATGAAGATTTGATGAGCACCTACTATGTGCCAGTCTCTGAACAAGTTATTGGGACACAAACATGGATTAGACATGGTCTCTGTCTTTGGACCTAGTAGTGTGATAGTCATATAAATATAGTATAATATAGGAAGCAATAAGCAGGACTTTCTAGAAGCACTAAAGTCTCTGAAAGCAGAGCCATTTCTTGGAGAAGAAATTCAGATTCTAATATTAAATTCATGGAAAACAAGGGCAACCTTGGAGTTACACCATAGCACGATTAGCTACAGTTTGTTATCCTAATAATAACTGGTGTCCTATTCTGGAGAAACTCCTTTGTTTTAGTCCTCAAAAAAAAACTACTTTTGTGGGAAACACAAAAAAAGCAACATTTTGCTTTTGGGGGGTTGGAGGGTATGAGACTTTTTGAGAAACTCTGTTATTTACAAAGAATGGGTCTATTGCCGGAAGTTGCCCAGTGGAGTGTTGGCCAGTTAAATAGCAGCCTTGCCATGGTATGGTACAGGTTGGCCAATTTGCACTGGCAGTGTGGCCTAGCCTCTTGGCTCTTCCTTGCAACTCAAATCACCTCATGAGCCCTGGGAGCCACGTGAAGGTCAGAGGTACCACTAATTCTGACTCCATGCACCTCACTCTCCTGGAAAGAAAGGTGTTGGATCTTAACCCATTACTCAGGAAAGTGTACTGAGCACTCATTATGTAATAAATAATAGCATTTGGAGGAGGAAAGAAGAGGAGTGGGAGGATGGTGATGATGGTGATGTTGATAATGATGATGACGATGGTGATGATAATGCTAATAGTGTTGATAGTGCTGCTGCTGGTGCTGTTGATTGTAAGGACACATGATAACAATAATAATGGAGCAGGGTCTGTTCCTTACTTATTCTTGCATATCTGTACTTGCATTTGTGCACAGAGAAGGCAATGGCACCCCACTCCAGTACTCTTGCCTGGAAAATCCCATGGACAGATGGGGTCGCACAGAGTCGGACACGACTGAAGTGACTTAGCAGCAGCAGCAGCAGCAGCAGCAGCAGGGATTTCCAAATTTTTGTTGAAGTATGGAACGAGCAGTCAGTTTCTCTCTTGAAAGGTAACACAGAGCTTTCTGCCCTTCATGTTCAACACCCTCCAATGGACTTCCATTTCATCAGCATTAACACCCATCTTTCTTGCCTTGGTCTATGCATTCTGTCTCTCCTCTGGTATCACCCTGAATGGTATTGTTACTGCTCCCTAGACACACTGGCTTCTTTGCTTTTCTTCAAATATTCATATATGTTCCCATCTTAGGTTCTCTGCACATACTCTCCCATCTGCTGGAATGCTTTTTCACCAACTAGCCTTGTGGCTCACTCCTTTACTTTCTCAAATTTCTGCTCAAATGTCCCCTTCTCAGAGAGGTTTCTCCTTACCACTATGTATAAAAAGGCATCACCCCTGCTTCCTTCCCATGTCCCTTTATCTGGAGCTATGAGCTGAATATGTCCCCCTCAGGTTCATATGTTGAAGCCCCAATTCATTCCCACTATGATGATATTTGGAGGTGAGGCCTTTGGGGGTGATCAGATCATGAAGGTGGCACCCTCATGAGTGGGATAGTGTTTTTATAAGAAGAGACATGAGAAAGATGATCTCCCTTTCCAACATGTGGGGATACAGCAAGAAGACAGCTGTTCATAAATCAGAAAGAGGGCTCTCACCAGACATAGATCTGGTGGCACCTTGATCTTGACTTTTTAGCATCCAGAACTGTTAGAACTGAATGATTATTGTTTAAGCCATTTGGTATTTGTTATAGCAGCCCAAACTAAGATACCTGGCTCTATTTTTCTTTGTAACATTTACATGGTATGCATTGTTTGTGTATTTATTTATTGCCTTCCTTTTCTCTCCCACTGTGTCTCCACTGACTGTAAACTGCATGAGGGCACCTGCTTCATTTCTTTAGAGTTATTTCCCCAGAACCTAAAACAGTGCATGGTACATAGGCATGCATCTGTAAATGTTGGTAGATGAATTTGAAATGAATTAATGAGTTGTTTGTACCATCAGAAAACATGTTTTACAACCAGGCTTGTATTCTGAGACACCTTTCTAGGTTTGTCCTCATCACCCTTTTGGTTGTATGACCCTTTTCAGGACAAAGATTCCATCAGAAACTTTTGTTGTCCCCAGCGGAGCCCAGGGCAGCCTCATTTGCAGAGTAGTTGCTCAGTAAGTTCTTATTCATTGAAAGGTTCCCTAAAACGCCTTCCTGCCGGGATTGCCCTTGCTCCTTGCTCTGCTTCACCACATTTTCCAACCTCCTTGTTTTCCTTCTTGTGTTTTTGCCATGTCCTCATGTGTCTTTTTCATTGTAGGTATCTACGGGAGAGGGAGTTTATACAAAAGCATTTGTGCCTCTACTCTCAAATAAATGAGGCGGGCTCAGGTTCATTTTGTATTATTCACACCACCAAAGACCAATTACCAAGAAGGTTATAAAAGTCAGAGAGTAGTTTTTTTTCTATTTTTGATGAAATGCAGGTCCTCTTTTTAAAAACCCCAAATCTCTTAACTTAAAAAAAAACTGCGTAAGATGATTCTTCAAAGGAATTTGTGGGTGATCACATTTAGATTTTTGCCATAGTTTTGTTTTGTTTTGTTTTTAGCATTTTCGGCAGCTTTTGAATATAGTACATTTCCACAAACTCAGTGTCCTAGAAATGTCTTTCTGAAATAGTTAAATCCATGTTGATATTCACGCTGAACTCAGTATCACTGCCTCCCTTACCCAAAGGAGCTTGGCCAGTCACTTGCCAGCTGAAGCTGGCCTGGTATTTGCTGACACATTTTTCAAGAACTGATTGTGCAATACATGTTGATATTCTCTGTTCTTCTTCCTTCCCTTATTCATCCATTTGGCTCCTTCCTCCTTTCCCGACTCCCTCTATTCCCTCCCCTGTTGGCTTTTTGGAATCTATTATCTGCTTTAGTAAACCTAGTGGTAAATTGCCTCAAGGATAAAAATACTCTGCATTTCAAATCAGAAAGGACTGTTTTTCATTTTTCTTGAGAATCTTGTTCTGTCATAACTCTTATTTTAAAAAGTTTTAAGCAAGTTCTTTTTTGTTTGAGATTGGATTTTTCTATTCTCAAGCCTGATTTGTCACAAACAAAACTTTGAAAACATACTTTCTCACATCCTTCCTCACAAAATATATCCTCAATGAATAGCTGTCATTTTCGTTAGTAGCATTGTCTTAATATTACATCAAATAAACTCCTCCAGGTTTTGCTTCTACTTGTATTAATCTTCTCTTATAGCTCGTCGGATTACCTTGCTGTAACAAAGCAGGACAAACTGGGTGGCTAAAACAGCAGCGGTTTTTTCTCTCACAGTTCTGGAGGCTAGAAGTCTGAGAGCAAGGTGTTAAGAGAGTTGATTCTTTTCAAGGGCTGCGAGAGAAAATCTGTTTCATGTCTCTCCTATTTCCTGGTGTTTGCTGGGCCGTCTTTGATATTTCTTGGCATGTATGTGCATCAGCTGCATCTCTGTCTTCCATCTTCACATGGTGTTCTCTCTACACACATTTGTCTCTGTGTCTAAATCTCCACATTTTACAAGGACACCAGTTATATTGGGTTAGGACCCACTCTAATTACCTCATTTTAACTGGATTATCTGTGTAAAGACCCTATTTCTTAAAGTCACATTCTGAGGTCCTGGGGTAAGAACTCCAGCAAATCTTAGAACAACCCTTTAACACTCATCTTCTGAAAACTGAAACTCTGGGTTTAGTAAATGGAACCCATTTTCTTCATTATCAAGTCTTTAATTTTGACTCTTTAGATACAGTAAAACTTCACCTGATTAGGATGAAAGGCTGTAACAGATAGAATTTCCTAATTTACTGAGAATTAGCCTGTAAATGACACTGTGAGTTACCAGCTCAGATTCCTCCATTAGAATATACATTACTGAAACTTTGATGACTAACAGACTTTTCATTCAGTTTATAATTTCCATTCTGACCTTTCACTCTTCATCCAGGCCCACATTCCATTTCACAAACCCACCTGCCCATAATGCACAATCAAGATACCCTAGTATTATCTGTAACTTTTGTATAGGTCCCTTTTTCCCTATTCTAATCACTCCTCCAGCTCCTGAATCTTGCATCTCTCTCTTGCATTTGTGTCCGTTCTCTGAATTTCTACACTCACCCTCCCCTAAAGAATTTGTCTTAGATATACTCTACTGGCTCTCACTGTCTCAAATCAAGTTGTTAGTTGAGCCACCCCGGGCAGCTAGGTCACCACTGCCAACAAGTCCACCCACCAGCACATAGAACAGACCCCCTTAGTTTCTCCACAAAGTGGGGAATTTGACAAAAGAATACATTGTCATCTTGAGATAAGTACTGTGGTAGCCTCCTAGAGTTTTTCCATGGCTAGTCTCTACCTTGTCTGATTTGATTAAGGTGCAATTATTTGAATAATCTTTATAATGCATTGGAGAAGGAAATGGCATGATTCTGAAAATTCGATTTGCTGCTCAAAACTTTTCAAGGTCCTCCCCTCCCCAGTTGCCTATTCAATGAGTGCAAATTCCTCAGCCTGACATTTCACCTTCATATATCTGCTAGAGCTCCAAACCAGTGGCTCTCAGTCCTGGCTGTGCATTGAAACCACTTGGGGAAATTTACAATTAATTGATGCTTGGATCTCACTCCTAGAAGTTCTGATGTAATTAGTCTGGGGTGCGTCGAAAACTTGAAAAGCTCCCTAAGTGATTCTAATGTTCAGTCAAGGTTGAGAACCACCTGTTTAGAGCAACAAGTCTCCAGTGTTAATGCATACAGTAATTGCCTGGTTCAAATGCAGACTCTGAAACTCAGCAGGTCTGAGGGTGATAGAGTGAGCTTTCTGAGATCCAGGACCACATTTTGCCCATCATTGTGTCTCCAAAGTGTACTGTAAAGATTCTCAGTGAATAGTTAAAAACTACATTTTTACCTGCCCACAGCTTTCCCACGTTTTCCTCTGCACAGTGAAGTCTACGTAAACTTAGGCCTACCTCCTCTTGGAAAAATATCCACAACCACAACCAGAAGGCCGGCATTTTCTTCATTCATTCGTTCATCTGTTCGACCAGCGTTTACCAAGTACCCTTTAGGGCCAGATACTGGGCATTGGGTTAATAAGATGACATTCCTGCCCTCAAGTTTACATGTTGGTGGAGGGATTATACTCTAGGCTGGCATTTTATAGATTTTCTGGGCAAGAACCAGGTGTTTTGTTCCAATCTGTTTTACTTTTGTAAAATACAAAATTCGGCTCTTTGGTGTCTCTGCAATGTTGAATAAAAGTTTCTGAGTGTTCTCAGGTTCTTCACTTGTCACGGGAATGGCAGAAACTAGTTTTTTTAGGATACAGTAGTCCATGGATCCCACTCTGAGTACCTCTGCTCCAGCACCTTGCCAGACAAAGTGGAGTCTGTGGACCGGCTGCACCAGCATCTCCAGCAGCTTCTGAGAAATGCAGAAACTCGGGTCCCAGCCCAGGCCTGCTGAGTCAGAATCTGCATGTTAACTCGATCCCTAGAGGACTTGGATGCACATACAGATCGAGCAGCACAGTTCCAGTGCAGTGGCTCTCGACTTTGGCTGCATATTAGATTTCTCTGGGAGCTTTAAAAAATTTCACTAACCAAGCTGTATGCCAGACAAATTAAGTTAAAATCCCTGGGGTTGGCACCCAAGCATCGGTATTTTCTTATAATTCCCCTGGTGACGGTGAGAAACAGCCGATGAGAACCAGTGCTGAATGATTCAGAATCTAGGAGGTCCTGGAAAGTGGTTGCTATTATTCAGTCACTCAGTTGTGTCTGACTTCTTAGTGACCCCATGGACCACAGCCCTCCAGGTTCCTCTGTTCATGGGATTTCTCAGGCAAGAATCCTGGACTGGGTTGCATTTCCTTCTCCAGGGGATCTTCCTGACCCAGGGATTAAACCTGCATTTCCTGTATTGGCAGGCGGATTCTTTACCACTGAGCCACCAGGGAAGCCCGGAAAGTGGTTAACCTATTGCTTTAACCCTCAAACCAGCTTAGGTTTCCAGAGACCCATTTGTCGCTGCCTTCCCTTCTCTTAGGAAACTCAGGACCAAATACAGAGTATTGTGTGGTGGGCAGTTTTAGGAGGATTGCTTGGGTCAGTGGTTCTTCACCTTTCTTTGCCTAATAGTTTGTGAAATTGGACAGGTTCATCTTTAAAATGTGGTTTCAAGGGCTGTCTTTAAACTGGGCTGGATCCCAGAGTGTGCATTGGAGCACACTGAACACATTTCATTGGGGTGAAGACCAGCAGCTATTCTTTTCCCTCTTCTTTTTAAGGGCAGAGTCTGCTCCCAGGAAAATGTCTGGAAACACCAGATACTGTCTTTTCCAGCCTCCCTTGTGGCTTAAAAATGGCCCTGTGACCCAGTTTTGTCCAGTAAGATGTAAGGGCATGGTGCTGAGGAGCTCTCTCCCTGATAAAAGGAGAAGCACAAGGAGAAAGTCTATTAGAGGTCCATGCTGATGCCCGCTCACCTCAACTTTTTAGTGTTTCAATTTCTACCCCTGGCAGCTCAGATTGCTCAGTGGGCCAATTGGTTAAAGAAATAGAAGGGACTGGAAAATAAATCCTGCTTAGAAATACTCCAGTATCTTCCTCCAAATGTGGGCCATGGACCAGCTGCATTCGCTCCACCTAAGCAATCATCAGAAAGCTCAGACCCCGACCTGGACCCACAGAATCAGCAAGATCCCCAGGTGATTCCTATGCACACTAAATTTTGAGAAGTGGTGGTCTGTAAGAGACAGAGTTTTCTTTCTGGAACAGCTTTGTAACACCCCTGATCCTTCTGATGCCGTGTTAGGTAGGCTTGGCACAGAAGGAAGACCACCAAGAGTCTAGGCACATTCTTCACTTAACTGTTGTGACATGTTCCGTTGGAAAGTCACTACCTAGATGCCATCATGTCGAGCCACAAGCTATTTTTAGGCTTTCTGGACAGGCCAAAGATTCTGCTGCCCAAATGACTTCAAAAAATGTGAGGCTGAAACATTTCAGATTTTCCTGTAACCCTTGCTTTTGAAATAATGTCTTGGGTGTTTACTCTTGAGTTTAGCCCCACTGTACTAACTAAAGAAACCCATGTATTACTATGTCCCACTTAATAGGTTGTGCTCCTCCCCCCACCCCACATCTTCATTTACAAAGACGTGTCATGTTTCCTGGCACTGTTTTATCTGAGAAATAGAACCCAAAATGGATTTTATATGCATAACATTTTATAGATGGTCATCATCTTCATCTCAGATTTTTCTTGGGGTTTGAGATGGGAAAGAACATTGAATGTAGACCTGAAAAAAAGAGGGGGTGGTGGAGGTTCAAGTTTCCTCAGTTTCTGCTAGAAGAGTGTGGAAGCTGCCAGGAAGTGATTAACAAATAAGCATGCAGCCACCTGAGACAGTTCACGAAGCCTGGAAGAGCAAGTGTAAAAAAAAAAAAGAAAAAAAAGAAAAAACCCAGCAACACATGCTCCTTCAAAGAAAAGAAAAAGGCCATGGGAGAATGAAATTACTTAAGTCTAATAGAATTAGTCAAAAGTGGTTTCCAAATGTGCTTCATTACCCCTTGCTTTGTAACCCTCTGGACACTAAGCAACACTCTCATGGAATCTGGGAAAAAAACAGATGTGAGTTTAGGCTTAATACTTTCTTAATCCTTGGGCTATTATAGTTTATAGTGTTTTATAGATACATATTTGAAGAAGTCTTGCTACCATAATTAAATTCTTCCCACTATGATCATTTTAAAGGGCTTAATGGATGGAGAAAGACATTTACGTACAGGGAGTAATCTTTTATTGTAAACCCAATAAATGCTGGGCATTAGGGATATAAATATAAATAAAATGATGTTCCAGCATAAAAGGTAAAAACAATATATAAATCAGGAGTCCCACAGAAGACAATAAAGTGATCCTTAAATCATAGTTCATTTCTTAATTCTTCCAGTAGGAGAAGGCTCTTGTTTCATATTTTTCTTTATTATTTTGAAGGCAGGACTTCAAAAGAAATAACAACAGAAGGTTGGCGGCAGGCAAATCACAGTGACTCCATTCCTTCATATCCAGATGGGAGTCACCCAAGTTTACCTACTTAAATTAATAATTCTTTTTTGTTGTTGTTGTTGGCAAAGTAATGTCTCTGCTTTTTATTTTTTCATTTTATTTTATTTATTTTTTAATTTAAATTTATTTATTTTAATTAGAGGCTAATTACTTTACAATATTGTGTTGGTTTTGCCATACATCAACATGAGAATTCTTACCTCTTTTCACAAAAACATAATCCATTATTACTTTGTTCTACTTCACTTTTTTGAACTGGAAGGAAATATGTAACTGATGGTAAGATACTCTTTGAATAATAAACTTATTAAAATTTCCTGACTGCAATTTGAGGTATTACATTGAGCCAACATCAGCTCATGCAGTGCTCAGAGCAACTTTTATTCCTATTTGAGAGATGTTTGACTAGGTTTAAGGTATAATTTTCAACAAATCTCAGCTAGAAATGAAGGGATCCAGTCAGGGTGTCCACTTGACCCCCAGGCTTAAGTTTCTAAATGTTGGCTTGTACACTGTCTGCTTTGTAATCTGGAACTCATAGGTGATGAGCCATCTTGAAACCCAAATCTGTTTTATAAAAAAGTGTTAGTTTTATCTGAGAGAATTAGTTCCTATGTGAAAAAGTCTGAAGGAAGGAAGCTATACAGCTCCCTGAATTTTTGTATTTTAAGTTTAAGGGTTGTTGAAATTAATAGGGCTATTATTCAATCTGATATTTACAGATAAGCATAATATCTACTTGAAGTCAATGGTTGTTGAAAGGTGTCATAGTTTGGAGAATGGAATATTGATTTTCCAAATAGGATGTTTCTTATTCCAAGAATATATGTAATAGAATCATGGAACATTTGTAGTTGCCAAAAATAACTTCCTATATTATGTAGAGCACTCCCCTCCTCCTTTATTTTACAGATGAGAAAATCAGAGAAGGAAAAGCATTTGATGCAGGCTACACAGCTTGCTACCATCTGAGATGAGTTAAACCTGAGAGGTTGTCTATTCAGCGCTGTGATGGATTGATCTCCAGCTGAACACTAAGTGTAATCATGAGCTATTTACATAATTCTGGTAGGAAGTTTCAGGGTGATGAGATCATTTCTTCAAAGATTTTCTTATTTATTTGTTTAAGGTAATGTTTTAATTTCTGCCAAACAGCTTCAGCCCTATTGGAAAACTTGGATTATGTAAATCTAGCATGAAATATTTATCATTTCTTCTATTTGCTAAAATGTTTGATCTTCTTACCACTGTATAGGAACAGGCTGGATTCAGAAAGGCTGATTGTTTATTCACAAGATAGAAATCACACTATGCAAATGACCAACATGTCAGTGTGAAATTAAGTTCCGCCAGAGAACTGACGATATGATATTGACCCTTGCTTGAAACAAATAAACAAGATGAATGATGGAGTGAACTCCATTCCAAACAGGACACCAACAAATATAATGAAAACTTAAAAGGACTCTTGTTCTGGGTGCCAGATTCTTCAACCTCAAAATAAAGTGATTATGAAGTCAATTTCTAAATGACAAGGATAACCTAGCCTCTAGGGCTGGTTAGAACCTTGGTCATATTCTTAAGGCCACTCAGGTTTTTGGCATGCTTTGAGCATTTTCCACTCTGTTCCACATATAGTAAATCCCTGACTTCTGACTAAAGTTTGGCCTGAGAAATTTCCCCTGTACATGGATTTTAAGCATTCAAACATTTTGTGTTCTCTGAAATAAACATTAATTTGACTTATAGACCCCTGCTGTTGATGTATATCCTATAGTCATATATTAACTTTTTAATCTTTTAATTTATTCTTTCTCTTCCCCATTACTGAGCATTATCCATCACATGAACAGTGCACATTTCAGATGTTTTATGTATCACTTTGTATGCTTCATAATGCCAAATGTCTAAAAGTATTTAAACCAGCCTAGATACAAGGGTTGTTGGCAGCCCTAAGACTGAAAAAAGAAAGAAAGTCACTCAGTTGCTTCCAACTCTTTGCAACCCTATGGACTGTAGGCTGCCTGGCTCCTCCATCCATGGGATTTCCCAGGCAAGAATACTGGAGTGGGTTGCCATTTCCCTGGGAATCTTCTCGACTCAGGGATTGAATCTGGTTCTCCCATACTGAGGGCAGACTGTTTACTGTCTGAGCCACCGGGGAAGCACCAAGGCTGAAGGAACCTTCTAAATCATCAAAGATTGAGTTAAACTGAATATAGTCTTAGCATTAAAGCAATTTTCCTGCATTCTTATTCTTTGAAAATTGGTACCCTATCTATGAGTATATGCCCTTGACTGCATTGCTCAGTTCCTTAGGGAATCTTGATTTCAACAAAGATTGTTAAAATTAAGCAAATTTAAAAATTAGCACTAGAATTTAAAATTTCCCCTTCCCTTTTCTACACACACACACATACACACACACACACACACAATTATTTGTAGGGTTTAGGGACCCTGTGTATAGCACACTGTTTAGGGGTACTGTCTTTGGAGTTAGGCTATCTTGAGTTAGACTCAGCTTTGTCATCCACTTTTGACATTGGCAGGCTCCCATCCTCATGTGAGCAGCGAAGTGGGGGAAGATAATACTTACCTTTTAGCATTAGGATTTAATGAAATAATTTGACCGAAATACTTTTGCGTCTTCCAAACGAGGGACTCTTAAATGTGGCTCTCCTGACATTTGGAGCTGAATCGTTCCTTGTTGTGAGACCATCCTGGACACTTACTAGAGGATGTTGAATAGCTTCCCTGGCCTCCACCCATTAGAAGCCAGTAGCTCCCAACCCCCACTTCACTTCTAGTTGTGACAACTGAAATGTCTCGAAACACTGCCAGATGTCCTCTGTGGAGCAAAACTTGCACAGGTTGGGAGCTGTTGCTCTAAAAGTAAAATACTCTCATTTTTGATAAAGCAAAGTAACTGTTAGCCATTCAAAGTCTTTGAAGAGAAGGAACCTTGGAATGAATCAAGCCACTAAGGACATTTGAACTGAGAAGCTGCACCAGGCAGAAGCACTCCCAAGCCCCTTTAAGAGCCCTGAGGGTCTTCTGTCTACATTTCCTTCCCTCCTGAAATTCTGTTAGTATCACAAATGAATCACCACTGTGTAAATTCTACTAGCTCCATTTTTCAAGTCATTACTTCATCTCTCATTTGAAACCCTGGGTAATAAAAGCTATTCTTTTTTGTTCCCTCCCCCCATACATATTTCCTTTCCTACTTGGAAGAGATGCTTTCTACCCCATATCTTTTTTTAAAATTTATTTTAATTAGAAATTTCTAATTTCTTTTAATTGAAAGATAATTGTGTTGGCTTTTTTCATACAAGAACATGAATCAGCCATAAGTATACATATGTCTGCTCCATTTTGAACCTCCTTCCCACCCCCACCCGTCTAGGCTGTCACAGGGTACAGCACTGAGTTCCCTGTGTTATACAGCAACTTCCCATTGTGTGTGCTTAGTCGCTCAGTTGTGTCTGACTCTGCGACCCCGTGAACTGTAGCCTGCCAGGCTCCTCTGTCCATGGGGATTTCTCCAGGAAAGAATACTGGAGTGGGTTGCCATGCCCTCCTCCAGGGGATCTTCCCGGCCCAGGTATCGAACCCAGGTCTCCCACATTGCAGGCGGATTCTTTACCATCTGAGCCACCATTAGCTATCTGTTTTACATATGGTAATATATATGTTTCAATGCTACTCTCTCAATTTGTCCTACTCTCTCCTTCTCCCACTGTGTCTGAAGTCTATTCTCTATGTCTGCATCTCTATTCCTGGCCTGCAAATAGGTTCATCAGTACCATTTTTCTAGATTCCATATACATGCATTAATATATGATATTTGTTTTTCTCTTTCTGACTTACTTCACTCTGTATAAACAGGCTCTGGACTACAACTGACTCAAATGTATTCCTTTTTATGGCTGAATAATATTTCATTGTATATATGTACCACCACTTCTTTATCCATTCATCTGTTGATGGACATATAGGTTGCTTCTGTGCATGTGTGCTAAGTCGGTTCAGTCCTGTCCAGCTCTTTGCAACCCCATGGACTGTAGCCTGTCAGGCTCCTTGTCCATGGGATTCTCCAGGCAAGAATACTGGAGTAGGTTGCCATGCCCTCTTCCAGGGGATCTTCCTGACCCAAGGTACGTCTCCTGTGGCTCCTGCGTTGCAGGTGGATTCTTTACTGCTGAGCCACCAAGGAAACCCAGGTTGCTTCCAGTGTAAGTAGTGCTACTATGAACATTGGAGTACATATGTCTTATTTAATTATGGTTTTCTCAGGGTATATGCCCAGTAGTGGGATTTCTGGGTCATATAATAGTTTTATTCCTAGTTTTTAAAGGACTCTCCAAATTTTCTCCATAGTGGCTATATCAATATACATTCCCACCAACAGTACAAGAAAGTTCCCTTTTCTTCACACCCTCTCCAGCAATAATTGATTTTAGATTTTTTGATGATGGCCATTCTGACTGGTGTGAGGTGATACCTCATTGTGGTTTTGGTTTGCATTTTTCAATAATGAGTGATGTTGAGTATATTTTCATGTGTTTTTTGACCATCTGTATGTCTTCTGTGGAGAAATGTCTAAGTCTTCCACCCACTGTTTGATTGAGTGGTTTGTTTTTCTGGTATTGCACTGCATGAGCTCCTTGTATATTTTGGAGATTAATCTTTGTCAATTGTTTCATTTTCAACTATTGTATCCCATTCTGAGGGTTGTCTTTTAATCTTGCTTACAGTTTCCCTTGCTGTGGAAAAGCTTTTAAGTTTAATTAGGTCCCACTTATTTATTTTTGTTTTTAATTTCCATTATTCTAAGTGGTGGGTCAAAGAGGATATTGCTGTGATTTATGTAAAAGGGTGTTTTGCCTGTGTTTTCCTCTAAGAGCTTTATAGTTTCTGGCCTTATATCTAGGTCTTTAATCTATTTTGACTGTATTTTTGTGTATGGTGTTAGGAATTGTTCTACTTTCATTTTGTTTTACACATAGCTGTCCAGTTTTCCCAGCACCACAATGGCTGTTTTTTCTCTATTGTTTATTCTTAACTTCTTTGTAAAATATAAGATGCCCATAGGTTTGTGGGTTTATCTCTGGGCTTTCTGTCTTGTTCCATTGATCTATATTTCTGGTGCCAGTACCATACTGTCTTGATGACTATAGCTTTGTAGTATAGTCTGAAGTCAGGCAAGTTAACTTCTCCAGCTCCATTTTTCTTTCTCAAGATTACTTTGGCTATTCAAGGTCTTTTGTGTTTATATACAAATTGTGAAAAAATTTTTGTTCTAGTTTTGTGAAAAATGCCATTGGTAATTTCATAGGGATTGTGCTGAATCTGTAGATTGCTTTGGGTAGTATAGTCATTTTCACAATGTTGATTCTGCCAATCCAAGAACATGGTATCTCTCTTCATCTGTTTGTGTAGTCTTTGATTTCTTTCATCAATGTCTTATAGTTTTTGGTATGCAGGCCTTTTGTGTCCTTAGGTATGTTTATTCCTAGATATTTTATTTTCTTTGTTACAATGTCTATGCCATATTTTAATATGTCTATATGTTGACTTAAATAAGATCGTTGCTAAAAAGGTTAATATGTGCCAGTTGATCCTTGAATTTACCTCCAGCAAGCCCAAAGAATTTTTAACTTTGCATCTTAGACTCAAAGATTCTTTAACCTCAAAGAGTCTTTCCTTGTCAGCCTTAACTACAGGTTCAGGTCTCATAGATAGCGTATACTTGAGGTGGAAATGAGAGGGGAGTGGAGAAAGCAAACCCATTTTCAGAAAATGGAGTCTGCTCTCATGCCTTCCCATTGTACCTTTCTGAATGTCTAGTCCCAGTCTGAGACTTGAATTTGGGTAGATTGCTTGAACTGGGAGGTTAGGGGTACATGGAATAAATCAGTCCATAAACTATAGAATATTTTGTCCACCTCTCTCCTCTTCTCTCTCCCATTGTCCCTCCTCTGATTCCATTGGCATGCGGACTGGCTTCTGGGGAATAATCTTACAGGCATAGAATTTAATAGTGATTTTCCCCACCATTATTTACAGCTCCACAAACAAACAGTCTAAATCTAAGTAGGGGAAAGTCTCACAACCTTAAAGATAGACATAATTCACAAAAGGCTCAACATTCCCATTGATATGCCTTTAGTTCAGTTGAATTGACATATTGGAAGCCAAATAGTTATATGATGTTTACAGAGATTTTTATAAATGTTAACCAATTCAACACTCATATTAAATAGATGTGGTTGGTATTATTATTTATCCTCATTCCACTCATAAGGAGACTCAGGCACAGAGAGGTTAAGTAACTTGCCAAAGGTCATAAAGCTAGTAAGTGGTGGCACCAGATGTGATAAGCCTTGTATAACAGAGATAAGTAAGAAGCCTGTAGTTTCATGGGGGACCTCTAAATTGTTAATCCTGTGATGGAGTGTGTGTGTATGTGTGTAAGTGTGCTCAGTCGTGTCCAACTCTTTGCGACCCCATGGACTGTAGCCTGCCAGGCTCCTCTGTCCATGGGATTTTCCAGGCAAGGATACTAGAGAGGGTTGCCATTCCATTCTCCAGGGGATCTTCCCTACCCAGGGATCAAACCTGCATCTCCTGTGTCTCTGGTATTGGCAGGCGGATTCTTTACCACTGATCCATCAGGGAAGTGCCCCCACCCACCATTCGCCGTGATAGAGTGGTGCAGTGCTATTAATCTTGCCTTTTTATTTTCTGTATTTCTGATGGTTTGACCTCTGGAACCTTGCTGTCTCTGGAGGGAAATGCCCCTCCCAGGCCTAGTCAATTCCTAATCACAGTAAATAACTCACCTGCAAGCATGCCTTTCATATGCAAACTAGCCAATGCAGAGCTTGGACCCCAACCATTTCTTTTATAGGCCTCTCATGCTCCAGGTCCCTACTTCCCAGTGCTAATCACCCCAAGGCAGACACCAAACACTAGAGACAGTTCTTGCATCCCTGAACCTATTTAAATTATTTATACTAGCCAATTCTAAGGCTGCTTACAATGCCTAGCCTATTCCTTTCCTTGAAAACCACAATAAAGGCTCTTGCCCACGTTTCCCCTTTGCTCTCTCAGCCTCCTGACTGACCCTAGTATTTCCCTGTGTGGCGTTGTGTAGTATGGCATGGACCTAACTCTTGGGACCTGTGAATCACAAACTATCTTTTCAATGGCAATTGTTTCCTGATCTACTGGCCTCACCATACTTGAATAATAATAAAGTCTCCTTTTAAAAACAGTTGTGTGCCCATGAAGCTCCATACAGGCACACAGGAGATGAGCACTGCTGGACATTGCTTTCAGGCCACTCAGATGTACCACAGTGTGCCACAAAATGCCATTCTTATGCCAGTGTTCATCCATAACCACAGTTTGGCTCCCCACTGCCCTGGTTTGTGTAACAGATGACTGTTCATAAGTTGCAGTACATAGAACCATCACTTTGCTTACACAGTACCACTTACAAACTGCTTCCAACACCGAGTGATTGCTTTGTCCCTTCCTTATCTGAAGGAGCACTGTGCTTTGTTTAAAGAAACAATCTTTATTGAATTTTCTGCTTATTCTCTTGGGGCCATGTTGGTGGCAATTAGCCATTCCCAATGATGAAAGCCACTGTTAGCCACTGGTTGGGAACTGATGACGTTTAGAGGCCTCTGCATAGGATCTAAGACTCTCTTGAGCTGGACTAGTCATTTGGTCGAGGAAAGACAGTTGTCTGTCAAATGGATAATTTAGCTTTAGGAACTCTTCCCAACTTCCAAAAGGTGAACATTTACCTTGATTATTGAAAAGAAGATTCTAGAACTGGGTGAAAGAGTAGAAGGAAATGTAAGGTTTCTTGTAGCAGAGAGCCCCTTCCTTTTCCTACCAGCTTTTTTCCTAAGGCTATAGAATTGAGTCTCATGGTACTTTTTCTAAATTAATTATTTTAAATATTGCAATTGCTGATTGTTTTGGTCCCTAGATAACCAATAAGCTTAGAGCTAACTGGTCTACCCTGGCTAGTTATCTCCCTAACACTTATTGATTTTCATCCTACATGAATTTAAAAGATCTTAGAGACTAAATTAAGGGATAGTGGCTGGAAACAGAGTATGGGAAAAGCATGAAGATATGTACACTGCGATTACAGGTCAGTGTAGGCCTTAAGTCACATTCCTTTCTGTATCCTCAGCATCTAAACAGTCAGTGATTAGGCGCTCTGCTAACATTAATTGAATGAGGGTGTTTTCCAATGTTCGATCACTTAGGCTAGTTAAGAAGTGCGAGTTGTGGTCTGGATCTCTGGGAAACATTTCCTGAGAGAATAGGAAGAAAATGTTTACCCCCAAGTGTCTAAGTTTATGTCCATGTGGGTGGCTAAGGGGTCGTCTGTTCAATAGGGTTGCAGCTAGGCACAATTACAGATAAATTAACTTTCTTGGAATCAATGGAATTGTTTTAAGTTTAATTCATAGAAATGAAACAAAGCCCTTACATGGATCTTGCCAAGAAAGTAGAGTAATATTCTCAAGCCCTCTATACTTGCTTGTTATGAGTAAGTTAATTGTCTCTGTTTCATTTCTCACACAGCACTTGGAGAGTGCTGCTGGCATCTGGTGGGTGGAGATCAGAGATCTTACTAAATATCCCACAGTGTATAGGATAGCCCCCACAGCAAAGAATTATCTGGCTTCAAATATCAATAGTGCCAAGTTTGAGAAATCATGATTTTTATTTATACAGAACAACCGGATTAGTTTCCAGGAATCTATGCTGAAAATTGAGTGTCCAGAATATTAAGAAATGGAGAAAATGATTGTTTAAAATTACTTTAATATTTAAAAAATTAGAAACATTTTTTGAAAAGCCAAATGGTTTTCATTATTGAAGTCTTACCACTGAGATTATATACGTAGCTTTGATCCCTGGGTCGAGAAGATCCCCTGGAGAAGGAAATGGCAACCCACTCCAGTACTCTTGCCTGGAGAACCCCATGGATGGAGGAGCCTGGTGGGCTATAGTCCATGGGGTCACAAAGAGTTGGACATGACTGAGTGACTTCACTTTCTTTTCCTTCTGCCTTTAAGAAATTCAGTCATTGGTTACTATTGTACATGTTTGAGACATTAATTCTTTAACAAGTAGAGAAAAAAGTTACAAAAATTCTCCCACAATCTTCATTTAAAAAGCCATTCTGGGTCTCCTCTCTGGGCAGTTGACTTTTTGAGAAGAACAGATTTGTTGCTCTTCTTATTTTAGAGATAAATTTTATTGGGAGGTGCTCAACCACAAAGGGCTAAGGAAAGCAAAGAGAAATATCGTTCAAGATCTCAGAGTCCCTTTTCATTACCAGATTTAATTGGGTTTGGACTCTTTAAACATGAAAGCACAATATTCCGATAGTTCCAAATGTCTCAGATTAGAAGAAATTTAGTATGACTGATTCTTTTTCTCAAGTGATCTGCAAGACCAGTGAGCCAGTTCAATGTACATATTCAGTATTAAAAATATCAAAAGTCACTGTTAATCATACCATAATTAATTTTTGTCTCTTTTATTTGTGTGTACCTTGGGCTTTAGAGAGCTATGAGAAAGAACTCTGTATACCTTGTAGAAATGATGAGCATATATTTACAAGGAGGAAGTCCCCTTTCTGTCACAAAGGATACTAGAATTTTTATTTATATCTATGTCTTTAAAGTGGGTTCTTGAGTCCTATGATTCTCAAAGTATGGTCTGAGGAACTTTTCAGGGTTTCTGAGTCTCAGGAGTTCCTTGAGGTCAAAATTATTTTCATTATAATATGAAAATATTATCTGTGTATTTAACTCTAATTCTTTTAGGAGTCTACAGTAAAATTTTCATAAGATTACATGGTGTGTGATGATTGATCGTGTCATTACATGGTCAGCTAATGGAGTGTGTGCTTATGTTCTAAAACTTTTTCAGTTTTAATTACTAAATCAGTAAATAGTATACATAAAAACTATATAATGCATGCATTTGGAGCCCTAAGTACTTTGTAGGAGCTTAAAGGGGTCCTGAGGCCAGAAAGTTATGAGAACCACTGCTTTAGTGAATGACAGAGAACATGAATCAGGTTAAACAAAAAATCAGGGCTAAGAATACTTCAAATACCATGGCTAATAGCATGACCCAGCATCATCTCTTATTACTTTGTAGATATCAAGGTAGCAAGAGGCTCTTGGATTCTGTGAGGAGCTTGAGAAAACCAGAAGCAGTTGTTTCTGAGTTATTGTTTCAAATCCAGTGTCTAATTCAGAGTTTTGATATCTTGGCGGTATTGACATTTTGGGTAGGATCATTCTCGGTGGTGGAGATTGTCCTGTGCATTATAGGATGTTTGGCAGCTGCTATGGTCACTGCCCATTTGATGCCAGTAGCAACCTCCAGTTGTGACAATCAAAAATGTCTCAAGACATTTATGAATATCCCCTGAATAGCTAACTACCACAGTTGAGGATTATCTCTAAAGGCTCTGTTGTCGCAATAGGACATTTCTGCTTACATCCCATTTTCCAGAATTTAGTTACATGGCCATTCCTAACTGTAAAGGAGGCTGGGTAACATGACATTTTAGTCTAGCTGGATATATGCCAGCTTAAATTGAATCCTCAGAAGAAAACAAGTATCAAGGGGCAGCTCCAAGCCTCCATCATTCATGAAGAGAGAATTCATGTGGGAAATATTTGTGATTATGATGGTGCATTCTATCACGTTAAGACAAAAAAAAAAGTCGTTGGATTTTGCTAAAGTATTAGGTCTAGAAATTTGAAGGTTCTTTCAGAGAAACAATTTCTAACTCATAATTTTCTTTTAAGCAAAGATCCTATTATGCTGTTATTTGGGAGAATTAAAATACAGCATTCATCCTTGGTGGATAAAGTTCAAATATCAGAAACAAATATGAAAATAATTGTACAGACTCTTTACTTTCTCCTAGTCATATTTTGGTCCAGGAATATGTTTTCTTCTGCTTCTTTTCACACCAATAGCTAAATTATTTTTCAATTTTCATTACGATTTTATCCTCTCTCTTAATGGTCATTGTCCACAAGAAACAAACAAACAAATCTATCTCTTAATGAAAGTTAGCATGATTTGCATGAGATTCTCCAATAAGCTGGATCTGAGTCTAGGATTCAAGTTCAAGGGGGTTATTTGGCGAATATGATGGGAGGAGTAGAGAAGAAACATGAGAAAGAGAAGGAAGAAATCCAATAAAGAGTCTATTATAAAACAAATTACCACTTTAGCCAATGGACTACAGTCCCTTTAAGGAACCTGAGAGTCAGTATAGAACATATATCAGAGTTATCCCACCCAAGGGCAAGGAAGCTGGCTGTTTATCCTCCAACTCTCATATGCCATTGGCTCTGGGCTGCATCCAGAGACACGAGCTCCCCAGCACTTCTGGCCTGTGCTGTCTCTGACTAAGAGAAAGCCCTTAGGCAGGTGGTTGCAGACGTGTGCAGTAGGATGCCATTAATATGTACCGGAACACTGAATGCTTAGAGGATGTGGAGGGGGGAGCACTGACTGTGCTGCTCCGCCCTATAAGCTGGTCAGTTGGCTCAGCTCACTCACCAGGCTCTGGCCCACCAGCCTTGTGGTATGTTATGCTGTGGGATTATTGAGGTTGGCTAAGCAAAGGAAAACCAGCTGATACAGGACCTCAAAAGGATGCTGACAGAATACTTGGATAATGAATAAACACACAAATTTCATCAACTTGATGATCACGAAGACACATAATTTAACAAAAATATGAAGCTAGTTTGCAAGAGCCATAGCATACAGCTAAACATTCCACCTCAAAGGAGATCTGCAGAACAGCAATGGGAAGTTGAATGTTTTTGCTGTCGTTTAACTTGAACATATCACAGATCCATCCCCTCTAGGACATTAATCAGGGACATCTTTGCACCATACTTACTCTCAGATGTTAGCCAGACCTCTGCTAATGAGCGTCTGGAATGCAGCCCCAGAATCAATGTCTGTTCCAACACAGATGGGCATGGAGATGAGACAGGTGGGTGCTTTGGAATGCGGGGAAACAACATGGTGGCCTGAAGAAGCACACACGCCCTAGAGGCTCCGTTTATAGCATGTCAGAGCTGCTTGACCACTGTGGCCTGCTAATTGCAGCAAGAATGCTCATTATTTGGAGCATGTGCTGTGCTAAGACGCTTCTGTCGTGTCCAACTCTCTGCGACCCTATGGATTATAACCCACCAGGTTCTTCTGTCCATGAATTTCTCCAGGCAAGAATACTGGAGTGGATTACCATTCCCTTCTCCAGGGGATCTTCTCAACCCAGGGATCGAACCTAGGTATCTTGCATTGCAGGCAGATTCTTTACCATCTGAGTCACCAGGAAGCCCTGCTTTTGAGCCTAAGTAAACCAAATAGCCTCATGTACGGGCCCAGTGTTCATTGGCAGATATTGCTTGAGACCACACTATTTGCAGAACAGCAATTTAAGCAATCTATTGAAGAAGACAGTATGGCTACCTTGAGCCTCACATAAGTGGGACTGATTCTAGAAAGCGAGTGTTGGTCAGTGAGCTGAGGGACATGAGGAAGAGATAAAGACTTCTGTGGACAGTGGAGAGTGGGGGCAGGGGACCGCACATCAGCAGCACTGCTGCTGCTGCTGCTAAGTCACTTCAGTCGTGTCCGACTCTGTGCGACCCCATAGACGGCAGCCCACCAGGCTCCCCCGTCCCTGGGATTCTCCAGGCAAGAACACTGGAGTGGGTTGCCATTGCCTTCTCCAATGCATGAAAGTGAGAAGTGAAAGTGAAGTCGCTCAGTCATGTTCGACTCTTCGTGACCCCATGGACTGCAGCCCACCAGGCTCCCCCGTCCCTGGGATTCTCCAGGTAAGAGTACTGGAGTGGGGTGCTATCGCCTTCTCCGATCAGTGACACAGTAAGTGGTTAAAAATATAAAACTAATAATATTGAGTGATATGAAGGGGAGATGGCGGGGGTTGGGGGAAGTACCAGGATACCAGTATTCAGAAGTATACACTAAAAGATCCTGTACCTGCACTGTCTGATACAGTAGCTCCAAACCACACATAACTATTGAGCACTTAAAAACTGCTGAGTTCGGGGCTTTCCTGGTGGTGCAGTGGTTAAGAATCCGCCTTGCAATGCAGCGGATACCGGTTCAGTCCCTGGTCTGGGCAGATCCCAAATGCCTCCGGGCAACTAAGCCCATGCGCCACAACCACTGAGCCTGTGCTTTGAAGCCTGGGAGCCACAACTACTGAGCCCCAAGCTGCAGCTACACAAGCCCACGTGCCCTAGAGCCCGTGCTCTGCAACAAGAAAAGCCATTGCAGTGAGAAGCCCTGTGCACTGCAATTAGAAGGTAGTCCCCTCTCGCTGCAACTAGAGAAAGCCCACCCACATCAAGGAACACCCAGCACAGCCAAAAATAAAAATAATTTTTTACAAAGTGGTGAGTTCAGATGGAGATGTGCTGTAAGAGTTAAGTAGGCACACTGGATTTCAAAGACTAATATGAAAAAATACATAAAGTATGTCATCGATAATTTCTATGTAGATTGTGTGTTGAAATGGTAATATCTTGGCTATATTGGGTTAAGTAGAATATAATTTAAAATCAATTTCATCTGTTTCTTTTTACATTTTAATATGGATTTTGAACTGTGGTGTTGGAGAAGACTCTTGAGAGTCCCTTGGACTGCAAGAAGATCCAACCAGTCCATCCTAAAGGAGATCAGTCCTGGGTGTTCTTTGGAAGGAATGATGCTAAAGCTGAAACTCCAGTACTTTGGCCACCTCATGCGAAGAGTTGACTCACTGGAAAAGACTCTGATGCTGGGAGGGATTGGGGGCAGGAGGAGAAGGGGACGACAGAGGATGAGATGGCTGGATGGCATCACCAACTCGATGGACATGAGTTTGAGTGAACTCTGGGAGTTGGTGATGGACAGGGAGGCCTGGCGTGCTGCGATTCATGGGGTCACAAAGAGTCAGACACGACTGAGCGACTGAACTGACTGACTGACTGACTGATGGCTACTAGAAAATTTTAAGTTACATCAGATCAGATCAGATCAGCAGATTGGAATCGCAACCATCTAACTCCATGGCATGAGCCTTATTCACCACAGGGACGAGGATTGTAACCACTTAGATAAAAGTTCAGGTCTCCAGATACAATCTTTTTCTGTCCATCAGAAGGCCCACCCCCCTAGTCGAGTCACCTCACTGGTTTCCTGTTGACCACTTCCATCTTCCAGTTCTCTTCAGGCCACAGTGATCTTTCCCCAAACCCTAAACCTTTCAATATTTCTTTAATTACCCTTCAGATATATTCTTTGTCATGGGTTAGAAACTATAAATTGGATTCAAAGAATTTTTCTTAAGTCTGCACGATGTATTTGGGGCTATGCTAAGAATTAAAAATAGCTTCACAGCATTATGTTAGTGACTGTCATTAATAGAAATGTATCTCATGGACAGGCTTAATGATGGCACTCTTCCCTGTAAACAAAGATTTGAGGGGGAGTATTTTGCTCATGTAGAGTGGGACCCGTGACCATGTGGGTAAAAACACATTTAGAAGATTTAAATAGTTATCAAACCAGCAACAAGTGTGTTGAAATGAGAACACTTTCATTTGGGGGTTAGGGCAACTTATGTTTTACTTTAAAGATTTTTAACTTTAAGTCTACAGATTTGTTCTACAAACGATCAATACTTGGAGGAAAGAGCTCTGATTTATATCTTTTTCTGTATTTCCAGCAATAACTGAATACACAGTGCACTTTGCTAGATACCAGCTATCAATTAAGTCAAAAACCTTGTGATGATCCTGAAATAGTTTTGAAAGTGTAAAAGCTCTTACGCGCCCCCTAGTGGGGATAAGGTGATATACTTTTTTTTTTTTTGGAATATTAGAAACACTGAGAATGAAAATGCTTTATTTCATTTCTCTTTATACCTCAAAAATACTTTATACGTTACTGAAAATCTCTCTTCACCTTGGTAGCCCCAGCATGACTTAAGGCCTGTGAATAAAAAGCAGAAAGTGGTATCTTCTTAAAAATATACATTCTTATATTTTTTAATTTAGTTTACCTTTTGTAGTCTTACTCGTCTGTCTGCCCCTGCCTCTGCCCTTGTTGTTGTTGTTTAGTCACTCAGTCATGTCGAGCTCTTTTGGGACCCCATGGACTGTAGCCATGGGGTCCCAAAAGCATACTGAAGTGGGTTGCCAGTTCCTCCTCCAGGGGATCTTCCATCCCAGGGACTGAACCCAGGTCTCCTGCTTGGCGGGTGGATTCTTTACCATTGAGCCAGCTGGGAAGCCCACCCACCTCTGCCCTAGGCATTACAAAAAAACCTTTTGTATTAGTTGCAGTAAGCCTATGTCCTGAAAAGAATGAACTCTGAAATCTGACCGAATTAATAATACGCAAATTTCTTTCCCTCTTATGTCACCATCCAATGAAGATATTTGATGAGCAGCCTTCCTTGTGGTGACTCAGAGCTCCTCACATCTTGTAGCTCAGCCCTAAAGGAAGTGATCAGAAAACTTCCTGTGGAGGTATTTTAGGCTGTGTGGACTACAGGCTCTCTGTCTAAATGCTGCCAGCTCCATGGTTTTGGCATGGGAAAGCAGCAGTAGACAATATGTAAGTGAATGAGTATGGCTGTGTGCCAATAAAGCTGTGCTTATCAACACTGAGATTTGAATTTCATGTAATTTGTATGAAATATTCTTCCTTTTTAATGTTTTTTAACCAGAAAAATGTAAAAATCATTCTTAGCTCATAGGCAGTACAGAACCAGAGGGCAGTTGTAGCTTGCTGACCCTTGTATAGGGGTAAGGAATCTTTTACTTCCAATCAGAGATTGGAGAAGGGTCTTAAACGGGAGATTTTTCTGGACCAGCCTGGAAGTAGTGCACCATCCCTTCTGCTTCCATCATTGGCCAGAACTCAGTCATATGACCACAGCCAGGGAGGAGAGGGAGTGGGTTTTGGTGAACATGTAACAGTATAGCCACAATTTCTAAAACAGTTTACCTCGTTAGTTTAAAAATGCAATTTCATTCATTCATTCATTCTTAGCCATTCTTAGTCGATGCCATTCCTTAGCCATATTCTTCATAATCCCTTTTTATGTATTGGGTTTAAAGCCTAAAGGTCTTAAAGCGAGTATGTTCAGGAAAACATTTGTGATATTATAAATACCAAATATTTATAATAGCTAAGAAATGGCATCAAAGAATAAAGAATGAATGAAATTGTATTCTTAAAGAAACAGCATGAACTCTAATAGAGGTTGTGGCTACACTGCTAAGTGTTCACCAGATCCTTTTCTAATGCCTATTCACTTCTGCATGTCAGCTCAAGGCAGGTCAGTGTTCTCACAGTATCTGGTAGGAGCAGCGTTTCTCAGTCATGAATGTGCGTGTGATCAGCTGGGGTATCGTACCAGCACTGCAGGGTGCCTGCACGTTCGCATCTTTAGTATCAGTCATGTTGGTGTTGCTGGTCTGGGGACCACACTTTGAGTAGTAAGAGTTAGAGTGCGGTGCTCATAAGGCTCAGTTTTTTCATCTCAGTAATCTTATATACATTTGGCTTTAATGGCTGGGACCCTATGCAGCTGTCTGGATTTTGGACAAAATGGGGGTAAAAAGAGATAGTGAACTGAAGCCCAAAGCTTGGGCTAGCTCGCATTGTGTTTTTTGCCAAAAAAAAAAAAAAAAAAAAAAAACACCCAGTCTTTTCTTTGGCATTTTTCATGCTGCCTTACAGAATTTTAAAAGCCCAGACCAACTTTATACCACTGAAATGATCAGACAGAATTAATGAAATATTCTGCTTTTCCCTGATGTCTACTTTGGGACATTTGAAAAGCAAGAAGTATTGAGTATGGTAGCATTATTATCCCACAGAATGAGTGTATTAAATACTTCTCATATTTGCACATTTTCATTGGTTTCATTCTAATCTCTATTGGCTAGACCTTTTTTGAGAATGAATTTTACTATATCATTGTCACTTTCTTGTTTCTATAATAATTAACTCAGTATATAGGGAAATTTAGGATGCTTTTCATTGAAATATAGGCATCTTCAGAAGTGCTAGAAAACCTAACAGATTGTTAAAATCCTAACAATATTCAGAGTTTGTCATATATTTGTGGAGAAGCTAAGTTTATTTACCAATGCCTAATAATGTTCCTAGAAAGTAAAAATAATTTCTAACCCAAAGTAGTACATATCAAAGCAGATATACTCTCAACTCTGAAATTAATGAAGAAACGTGATCATAGGGGAAACAACAACATATGAGGCCTTTGTACATTGTAAACTTAAAACTGAAAGGAAATATTAGTATAAGATGTGCTCCACCTAAATATAGAGTGAAATGAAATCATCTCTCCATGTCTGTGCTCAGTCGCTCAGTTGTGTCTGACTCTTTGTGACCCCATGGACTGTAGTCCGCCAGGCTCCTCTGTCCATGGGATTTCCCAGGCAAGAATACTGGAGTGGAGTCCCATTTCCTACTTCAGGAGATCTTCTCCACTCAGGGATCAAACCTGCATCACTTGCGTCTCCTGCATGGACAAGAGGATTCTTTACCACTAGTGCCACAAATTTGAACAAATGTTAAAGCAAGAATGACAAATGGAAATTAAATATCTGATGCAGTTCAGGTTTTAAAATAAACCTCATAGCACAAAAAAGTAGCCCCTGTCATTAAATAAACTTGACAAAAATGAATCAACAGTATATCCAGAAAAGAAAGGAAATTGAGTGATAGGTGAGTAGTGCAGGGTAGGATGGGATGTTGTGACCTAACTGGAGTGCTTATTTTTATTTCATGTTGTTTTTCACCTTGCCAGGAGAGGGCAGCCAGTCCCCACACTGAAAATCAGCTAGCAAATTAAATTTCAAATTTGCATCTACCATTTTCAGAGATTTTTCTTTTAAGCTTACATCAACTGTCCATTTTACTGACCATAATGGGAAGCTTGATGATTTCAAAGAGCATTAAACAAGCGGATCTGAATTTGGAATGTCTGCCCTGCTGCTGCTGCTAAGTCACTTCAGTCGTGTCCGACTCTGTGCGACCCCATAGACGGCAGCCCACAACGCTCCTCTGTCCCTGGGATTCTCCAGGCAAGAACACTGGAGTGGGTTGCCATTTCCTTCTCCAATGCATGAAAGTGAAAAGTGAAAGTGAAGTCCTCAGTCATGTCCGACCCTCAGCGACCCCATGGACTGCAGCCTTCCAGGCTCCTCTGTCCATGGGATTTTCCAAGCAAGAGTACTGGAGTGGGGTGCCATTGCCTTCTTCGAATGTCTGCCCTAGATCTCAGCAATTCTGTGTCTGCAAGCAAGTTTATGAACAACCTAGATTTCTTTGTATGTAAAACAGATGTAATAATACCAGCTGCCTCCTCAAAGTGTGGCAAATAATGTTCATGAAAGCCCTGTGTCCATTTATTCATTCATCTCTTCACTTAGTCAATGCATTTAAGCCTTAATAGTCACTGTTCTGGATGCCAAAATCCAAAGATGAGGATTACACCAACTTTGCTTTCAAATGATCCTTTGCTAACTGAATAGAAACGGGATGGTGGCACTGTAACTGGGCCGCAAATAAAGGGATAGACTGGTGAGGCTTGGTCCTGTCTACTCTATAGCCCTGCCCTGTTGTCCTCATCTCCCACTACTCTGCCCTTCACTCACTCCATTCTGATCATTCAGACCTCCCAGCTGTTCTTTAGACTCAACGAATTCCCTGCTTCTTTGAGGATTTGTATTTTCAGTTCCTTGCCTGAGTGCTCTTCCCTTAGTTATCTACAGGACTCACTCTTAGGAGTTGATTTTTAGGTCTTGTCTCACTTGTACAGTCCTTAGAGAGGCCCCTCTGTGCACATTATCTGAAATAGCATCTCCCTCTCTATTTCACTTTCTTTCAGTCTGAGAATTAAGACCTCAGTCCCTAAAGCATCCTTTTGTGTGTAATGAATTAACTTCTCTCCTATGTGTCTAGAATGATAATAGCTATGCATTATATTTAGAAAACTTGAGAAATAGTTATCACTTTCTGTGCTCTGATGAGGCAAGCAAGTTGAATCTGTGGTTTAGTTCTTAACTTACGATACTGTATTATGAATATGTTTGTTTATTTGTTTTTCTCTCCTTTGTCTTCACTGAAACACAAGCTCCAGGAAGATAGAAATGATGGCATGTTCACTGTGATACTTCCAGCACCTAGAACCATGCCTGGCAATATGTCTTTGCTGGACTAATGAATGAATGGATGACAAATGAATGAATGGATGTTGAGAAAGCACTGGCAAGGTAACTCTTGATCTGAATCTACTAAAATAAGCAGGGACTTCCCTAGTGGCTCAGATGGTAAAGAATCCACCTGCAATGCAGGAGACCTGGGTTCAGTCTCTGGGTTGGGAAGAGTCCCTGGAGAAAGGAATGGCTACCCAGTCCTGTATTCTTGCCTGGAGAATCTCATGGACAGAGGAGCCTGGCAGGCTACAGTTCATGGGGTCTCAAAGAATCGGACACAACTGAACGACTAACACACACACACATACACATACACAAGGTAAGCAGAGTTTTACTTGGGAGTGGGAAAAATATTCCAAACAGTAACACAACATGGCTTGATGAAATAGGCTTGTAAACCTAAGAGTGCCATATTCAGGTAAAGTAGTAGCTTTCTGAAGTAATAAATCCATACTCTCTAGCTCTTCTGGGGTTTTTCCTCCTTCTTTGAGGAGTATTATATACTATATGCATATTGTGTTATTCACAATATATTTTTAACAAAAATAAGTCATATTCCCTGAACAGATTTCCACCTGTTGACTCTCTGTGTGTTCAGGAAAATACAAATTTTAACATTAGTTGAAAAGCTATATATAATTGAAATTTAATCTACCAGGGAAAATGCTACTAGATAAAATTTCAAACCTAGCACATTACTTTCGGAGAAGGCGATGGCACCCCACTCCAGTACTCTCACCTGGAAAATCCCATGGATGGAGGAGCCTGGTAGGCTGCAGTCCATGGGGTAGTGAAGAGTCGGACACAACTGAGCAACTTCCCTTTCACTTTTCACTTTCATGCATTGGAGAAGGAAATGGCAACCCACTCCAGTGTTCTTGCCTGGAGAATCCCAGGGACAGAGGAGCGTTGTGGGCTGCCGTCTATGGGGTCGCACAGAGTCGGACACAACTGAAGCAACTTAGCAGCAGCACGTTACTTTGGCTTCTCAGAGTTATTCTTCTCTTATTAACAAAAAGAACCACATATCAACTCGTTGATTAAAGCAATAATATTCTCCCAGTGCAAAAATCTCTCTCTCTCTGTCTTTGAGCAATGAAGTGTATATGCAGTGACCATTAGATCTCTGCTACTTAAAGTGTGGTCCCTGGACCAGTGCTGGTCCTTGTGTAATCCTTGAAGGTCTATAATGAGATAAGCAAACCAAGTGAGAGGATACACATTTAAAACCTTTAATGGAAATGTGACAGCATAATTTTATATGTAATTTATTTTATTTTTATTACATTTTCCAAAAACATCAGTATACAATGAATTCAAATTAAAAAAAAATCAAACCCTGGTGTTTGAGTACAGGTCGTTTGAGGAACATTTCTATAGAGTGTGATCTGTGGACTGCTTTTAGTCCCACAAAGTCGAAACTATCAGACACACGGAAGATTTAGCTTGGAGTTCATAAGCCTCAAACTTCAGGCAGGTGACAGTACCTCCTAATAGTGCTGAGGGCTGATTTTTATGAGGCACTTAATACGTTCTAGCTGTGCTTTGTTGCTCAGTCGTGTCTGACTCTTTGCGACCCCATGGACTGTAGCCCGCCAGGCTCCTCTGTCCATGGGATTCTCCAGGCAACATTACTGGAGTGGGTTGCCATGCCCTCCTCCAGGGGATCTTCCTGACTCATGGATTGAACCCAGGTCTCCTGCATTGCAGGTGGATTCTTTACCGTCTGAGCCACCAGGGAAGCCCACTGTATTCTAGCTGCTGCTGCTGCTGCTAAGTCGCTTCAGTTGTGTCTGACTCTGTGCAACCCCGTAGACGGCAGCCTATCAGGCTCCTCTGTCCTTGGGATTCTCCAGGCAAGAACGCTGGAGTGGGTTGCCATTTCCTTCTCCAATGCATGAAAGTGAAAAGTGAAAGTGAAGTCGCTCAGTGGTGTCCAACTCTTAGTGACCCCATGGACTGCAGCCTACCAGGCTCCTCCGTCCATGGGAGTTTCCAGGCAAGAGTACTGTGTTCTAGACATAATGCTAAAAACTTGAGAGCTATTCTTTAGAGTAAGGGATGGAGAAAAATAATAGTAGTGGTTACTGTGGTGGGGAGAGAAGGTACCATGAAAATGACAGGTGTTCTTGGTCTATGCCAGCCAGGCTTCTTTTAGGAATTATACCTCAGCTGATAAAGAATACACCTGCAATGCAGGAGACCTGGGTTCTATCCATGTGTTGGAAAGATCCCTTGAAAGAGGGCATGGCAACCCACTGCAGTATTCTTGCCTAGAGAATTCCATGGATAGAGGAGCCTGGAGGGCTATATTCCATGGGATCGCAAATAGTCTGGGCACGACTGAGGAGGTTCGGCACTCTATTTCATTTGACATTATAGTGAACCTTCTCTGTGTCAAATCCAGCACCAGTATATCATTATCTTAAGCTGTCAACAAAATCCTTATTGAGAAGAAATCAGACTCAGAGTGTCGAGGAGGAGAAAACATGGAGTCAGGGGCCTGGGAACAAGGGACCGGAAGCTGGCTTCCCGGGAGCTTGGGCGGGGAAAGGCGTGAATCTCGGGGGTGGAGACTCAGCGTTCATTTGCATAACCCAGCATGCACTGCACGCAATATAGATTGAATTTTCTATTATTATTCATCGTAGATTTCTTTTAAACGTAGTATTTCGATGAATGAGCCTTCACGCACTTAAGTGAAAAGATCTGCCGCAAACTCTTGACCAAGAGTTACCCTTGACACTGCTCACCCTAACTGTCTTAGGAGTGCTTGTTCTCAAGGTGGGTCTTTTGTGTTGCAATCAGTATGCAGCTTTGCGTCTAAAAGGGTATAAGCTGCGCGGTCCTAATTTTTGGAGGCTTTGTCAGCTGGACAAAGCCAATATGGTTGTATGCAAAAACAGACTTTGCAAAGGGAGAGTTTTGGGATAGGTGTTTGTTTTCTCGTGTTCTTATATATAAGAGCTTTCTGTGTTTGTTTACTGTGTTAGGCTTTAGTCTTCTAAGTTGATTTTCTTAGTCATGTTCGATTATTTGGTAAACCCGTGGACTGCGGTTTTTTGGCTTTTCTTATCACTCATTCGTGGAGATTACTCATGCTCTTTGAATCCATGGTGCTATCTAACCATTTCATTTTCTATTGTTTTCTTTTTTCTTCTAATCTTTAGTCCTTCCTAGGATCATGGTTTTTTCCAGCAAGTCAGTTCTTTGCATCAAGTGGCCAAACTATTGGAATTTCAGAGTCAGCATCAGTTCTTCCAATGAATATTTGGGACTGATTTCCTTTAGGATGGACTGGTTGGATCTCTTTGCGGTCTGAGGGACTCTCAAGCGTCTTTTCTAAGACCACAGTCCAACAGCCTCCATTCTTTGGCCTTCAGCTTTCTTTACAGTGCAACTCTCACATCCATACATGAGTACTGGAAAAACCATAGCTTTGACTGGACAGACCTTTTTCAGCTAAGTAATATCTCTGCTTTATAATATGCTGTCTTGGTTGGTCATAGCTTTTCTTCCAAGGAGCAAGCGTCTTTTAATTTCATGGTTGAAGTCACCGTCCTCAGTGATTTTAGAGCCTAAGAAGGTAAAGTCTGTCTGTTTCCATTGTTTCCCCATCTATTGCCATGAAAGATCATGGCATCTGGTCCCATCACTTCATGACAAATAGATGGGGAAACAGTGTCAGACTATTTTTCTGGGCTTCAAAATCACTGCAGATGGTGATTGCAGCCATGAGCTTACTCTTTGGAAGGAAAGTTATAACCAACCTAGATAGCATATTCAAAAGCAGAGACATTACTTTGCCAACAAAGGTCCATCTAGTCAAGGCTATGGTTTTTCCAGTGGTTATGTATGGATGTGAGAGTTGGACCGTGAAGAAGGCTGAGCACCGAAGAATTGATGCTTTTGAACTGTGGTGTTGGAGAAGACTCTTGAGAGTCCCTTGGACTGCAAGGAAATCCAACCAGCCCATTCTAAAGGAGATCAGTCCTGAGTGTTCTTTGGAAAGAATGATGCTAAAGCTGAAACTCCAGTACTTTGGCCACCTCATGTGAAGAGTTGACTCATTGGAAAAGACTCTGATGCTGGGAAGGATTGGGGGCAGGAGGAAAAGGGGACAACAGAGGGTGAGATGGCTGGATGGCATCACCAACTTGATGGATGTGAGTCTGAGTGAACTCCAGGAGTTGGTGATGGACAGGGAGCCCTGGCGTGCTGTGATTCATGGGGTTGCAAAGAGTCGGACATGACTGAGTGACTGAACTGAACTGAACTGATGAAACCAGATGCCATGATCTTCGTTTTCTGAATTTTCAGTTTTAAGCCAACTTTTTCACTCTCCTCTTTCACTTTCACTTTCATCAAGAGGCTCCTTAGTTGTTCTTCACTTTCTGCCATAGGGGTGATGTCATCCGCATTTCTGAGGTTATTGATGTTTCTCACAGCAATCTTGATTCTAGCTTGTGCTTCATCCAGCTTCATCCAGTTAGCATGATGTATGCTGCATGTAAGTTAAATAAGCAGGGTGACAATATATAGCCTTGACGTTCTCCTTTCCCAATTTGAAAGCAGTCTGTTATTCCATGTCCAGTTCTAACTGTTGCTTCTTGACCTGCATACAGATTTCTGAAGAGGCAAGTCAGGTGGTCTGGTATTCCCATCTTTTGTAGAATTTTCCACAGTTTGTTGTGATCCATGCAGTCAAAGGCTTTGGCGTAGTTAATAAAGCAGAACTATCTTGCCTTTTTTCTGGAACTTGCTGTTGTTTTTTTTTTTTTTTTCTGGAACTCTTTGTTTTCAGTGATGATTGGATGTTGGCAATCTGGTCTTGGGTTCCTCTGCCTTTTCTAAATCCAGCTTGAACATGTGGAAGTTCCCAGTTCACATAATATTGAAGCCTGGCTTAGAGAATGTTGAGCATTACTTTGCTAGCGTGTGAGATGAGTGCAGTTGTGTGGTAGTTTGAGCATTCTTTGGCATTGCCTTTCTTTGGGATTGGAATGAAAACTGACCTTTTCCAGTCCTCTGGCCAGTGCGGAGTTTTCTAAATTTGCTGGCATATTGAGTGGAACACTTTCACAGCATCATCTGTTAGGATTCGACATAGCTCAGTCGGAATTTATCACCTCCACTAGCTTTGTTCCTAGTGATGCTTCCTAAGACCCACTTGACTTCCCATTCCAGGATGTTTGGCTCTAGGTGAGTGATCACACCATCATGGTTATCTGGGTCTTGAAAATCATTTTTGTATAGTTCTTCTGTGTATTGTTGCCACCTATTCTTAACATCTTCTGCTCTGTTAGGTTCATACCATTTCTGTCCTTTATTTTGCCCGTCTTTGTATGAAATACTCCCTTCGCATCTCTAATTTTCTTGAGGAGATCTCTAGTCTTTCCCATTCTATTGTTTTTTGTTCCTCTTTACTTTCTGTCATTAGAGTGGTGTCACCTGAATATCATATCTAAGGTTGTTGATATTGCTCCCAGTAATCTTGATTCCAGCTTGTGCTTCATCCAGCCCAGCATTTCGCACAGTGTGTTCTGCATATAAGTTCAATAAGCAGGGTGAAATATGCAGCCTTGTCGTATTCCTTTCCCAATTTTGAACCAGTCCATTGTTCCATGTCCAGTTCTAATTGTTGCTTCTTGATCTGCATACAGACTTCTCAGGATGGTCTGATATTCCCATCTCTAAGAATTTTCCAGTTTGTTGTGATCTACATAGTCAAAGGCTTTAGCACAGTCAATGAAGCAGATGTTTTTCTGCAATTCCTTTGCTTTCTCTATGATCCAACGGATGTTGGCAATTTGGTTTCTCTGCCTTTTCTAATTCCAGCATGTACATCTGGAAGTTCTCAGCTCACGTACTGCTGAAGCCTAGTTTGGTTATGCATATATGTGTATATATCTAAATTCTCTTTTTTCTGATTCTGTTCCATTATAGTTTCTGACAAGATACTGAATATAGTTTCCTGTGCTATGTGGCAAATCTTTGTTTTTTTTGTCATTCTTAATAATACCAACCTCTCTCTCTTTTTTCCATCCAGTTCTAGAAGTCATAGCTGATTTTTAGCAATTTGCTATCTTAGGGTTTTCATTTTGCCATTTCAGCTCTCCAATACATGGGTTAACCATTCTTTATATTAAATTTTGCCTATGAAAATAATTTTATTTCTGCCTTTTGACAGGACATGATTGATACATCAACTACAGTTAGTTATTCATTGTATTTGCTTTATAGCTTATTTAAATCTTTGCTTAACAAAATCTTTCATTCTAATATTTTTATTTTACTAGAAGAGCCTGGTGGGCTGCAGTTCATAGGGTCACAAAGAGTTGGACATGACTGAAGCAACTTAGCATGCAAAAAATATAAGGTAGCTAGGACCAAACCTGACAAAGATGTATATGCCATAGAAGGAAATATTAAAGAGCATCTAAATAAAAGAAAGATATACTATACTAATACATTCATGGATGGAAAGACAAATATCTCTAAATATGCCAATCTTCTCCAAATTAAATCTTAGAAGGAGGCCTGGAATCTGCATTTTATCATCCTAGCAGAGTTTGAAACTGTGGTTTTGGACCAACTTTAGAAAACACTGATGAAGAAGGATAGTATTTCAAGTCATAAATATTTTCTCCAGGACATTTTATATCAAGGCCTTCAATAGTGCCTAACCTCACAAGTATTCTGTATTTGTCT
The DNA here is from genome assembly GCF_003369695.1 of Bos indicus x Bos taurus. NCBI lineage: Eukaryota > Metazoa > Chordata > Mammalia > Artiodactyla > Bovidae > Bos > Bos indicus x Bos taurus. The sequence continues at coordinate 8,670,878 of NC_040105.1, read as the reverse complement.
TTACCATTGTCTTTATACACATTTCCTTGAAAGTCTGTAATTCTGGCTGAGACTTATGGAAATAAATCAGAACAAAATTCATGAAGCCTGTATATGCAGCATGTGTATTTGAATTTTTCAAATGCATGTACTCTCTCCCAGTATTCCAGACAGGACAAGAGTTTTTATTTGAAGTATCCTGTTCCTTCTGGAGCTGGCACCCCAGCATCTGCCAATCTAATCATACCCTCCACAGCCAGCCATCAGTATGCCTGAGCAAGCTGGCTATAATAATCATTTCTAAAATCTTACAGTGTCTGCCAGAAATGTGGAAATGTATAGCAAATGCTGAAATTGGCCAAATTCCTATGAAGACTAAAATCAGGGTGAGCACCCAAGGACAGCATTGGGTAATCGAATCAAACAATCACCTCTTTGTTCTACAGAAAGGCAAATACTCCTTTGCACTACCTGCAACCCCAATAGTGTGCAAGAAACATGAAATTCAACTCTTTTGTTGAAATAATACCCTTGGCTATTTTAAAGGTTGGTAGGAGCTTTCCTGTCTCTGAAAATACTCTGAGGTAGACAAGTCAAACTAGCATGGTTACTTTAACACCTGTTGATCCTTCAAGACATGGCTCAGATGTCACTTTAAACCTTCCTTAAACTTCCCCTCCACCAGTACAAAATAATGCTCAAGATGTTACTTTGCAATAATACCTCTATCTTCTGAGTTATGTTAGTTTTTCATTTCAATTTTATTTATTGGAATACAGTTGATTTACAATGTTGTGTTAGTTTGTGCTGTACATTGCATCAGTTTACATATACATATATCCACTTTTTTTTAAGATTCTATTCCATATAGATTATTCCAGATGAATTATTTTACTGTTTGTTATCACTCTCCATTGTTGGCCTGAGAGCCCTTATTCTAAATTGTGGTATGCCTGGTGTCTAATTAAGGGCTCAGAATGTAGTAGGTGGGCTTCCCAGGTGACTCAGTGGTAAAGAATCCACCTGCCAATGCAGGAGACACAGGAGATGCAAGTTCCATCCCTGAGCCGGGAAGATCCCCTGGAGAAGGAAATGGCAACCCACTCCAGTATTCTTGCCCAGGAAATCCCATGGACAGTAGAACCTGGCAGGCTACAGTGCATGGGGTTGCAAAGAGTCAAACAAGACTTAGCGACTAAGCATTTACGCAATGTAGTAGAATGTAGTAGGCACTTGGTAAATGTTTATCTGATGAATGAAAACTTTCTGTTGCCACCAAGTTTACCCTGGGATGATCTTGGTCCTGTGGCTGCCTGAGGTCTTCTCAGTACAGAAAACTCTCTGAGAGGTCGCAAGAAAGGATATCACCTGGGCAATTGGAGGTTTGGCCCTCATCTGTATAGATTCAGAAAACCGAGTGGTCAGTGCATTTTCACCATTCAGAGGCTCTTTTTCTCAAAAAGTATGTATTGAGGGCTTTCTCTGAGCCTGGCATTCTGCTGGGTGCTGAGAATAAAGGAGCTTCATGAGCACAGCCCCTGCCTTCACTTCATTTACCACTTGGCTGGGGGGGTGGGGGTGTCCATTCAAAAAGCCCTAAAAGGAAACAACTCAAGGGAGTTCCCTGGTGGTCTAGTGGTTAGTTATGATTCTAGGCTTTCACTGCTGGGGCTCAGGTTCAATTCCTGGCAGGGGAACGGAGACAAGCCAAAACACAAAACAAGACAAAAACCAAGCCCCTTGTACTGGAGAGTAGAACTGGCCTGGTATGGGAAGTACAGTGTGCTAGAGTTGCAAAACAGGAGCACCCAAAATATTTTGAGTGCTCAGGGGGCTTCCAAACACACTCCCAGAAGGCACTGTCTCCAGAATATGGCTCTCAGGCCTGATTTACAAAGTCAAAATGTCCCTTTATTAATAATGAGCAATGGGAGCATCTCACTGAATGCAAATGTACACTGTGGACAGAGAATGTTGCCTGCCATTTCAGTAAACAAAGGATATTGAGACCATAAAACTAACAGGCACCACTGTCACCCCAAGGGTGGGCCCTGAATGGATTCAGGATGGGGAAAAATAGGATAGTGCCCCTAGATAAAGTGTATATCAAAGGAATGATTTCAATGGGCCCAGACTCTTGCATCTTCCCATACTAAAATCATTAACTTGAGATGTGTGTTTTTGTGATTAGCAGTAATCTTTTGATGTTCTGATGGTTGACTACATATTTTTTTCTCAGCAAAGAACTTCCTATATATTCTGGCTCCTCCCTTACCTCTTTTTTTTTGCCCCACTGAGTGGCTTGTAGGATCTTAGTTCCCTTAGATCCCGTTGTTCTCCAAGCAGAGATTGAACCTGTGCCCCCTGCAGTGGAAGCACGGAGTCCCAACCACTGGCCCACCAGGTAACTCCCCTGCCCCCTTACCTTTTTGGAGCAGTCTCTGAGAACTAAGAGACTGCATCCCGGGCTCAAGTCCTCAGTGAGTTTGCCAAATAAACATAATTTGGGGGAGTTCTCTGGCCGCCTAATGGTTAGGATTCTTCACTTTCACTGACAGGACTGGGGTTTGGTCCCTGGTTGGGGAACTGAGATGCCACAATTAGGTTTGCCTTTGTCTTCTCAGTCAACTACACACGTCTCCATTCTGTCTCTCTCTGGAGTCAGATTCACACAGGGAGACAGATTCTAATGGAAAGGTTGTTTGGTGAGCAAGAAATCAAAACAATTCTCCCTGTTAAGAGGCATTAGATTTGAATGTTGGGGCTTCTATCCTCACACGAGGGACAGCCTTGGAAATGGAGCCATTAGTTTTGAACTTCTCTTTTTTGACCAAGATCCTCTCTTTCCCGTTGAATGGGCTTTGCCAACGTGGCCTCACTGACTCCCCTTTTCTAGGTTTCCACTCTTCTGATGAGGTACAGCACTTCTTGAGATTTGTCAGTACCTTTGTCTATATTATAGAGTATGACGAGGTCTGCTAATTTACTGCCAGCAAAGACAGTGTAGTAGTAGTAGCTTGTGTGTGTGTGTTGTGTAAAACTAAGAGCTAGCAATGACCCCACTCAGGATGTCACACACCAGGGGTAGTTGGCTATATTAATCGGGGAGTCTGTATCATAGCTTCTAGCTACTGCAAATGTTTCTGTTAGCCATAGCTCAATCAACAGCAGAGACTTTGCTAAGTAGTGAAATGAAGGTTAGAAATGGATTTTCACTGGTGAAATTAGTAACGTGTTAGCCAGTATGATGGGTGTTAGTAATGGGTTAAGAGTGGTAAAGTTAATAATACTCAAGACATGTGCATTGCTTAAAATTTGTGAGTCTCTTCAACCTTGCATTTACAGGGTATGAGAACCTAGCCATCTGAAGCCTGTTCCCTAAGGAGTAATACTACAGGCCAAACCTCTAAATAGCTCTGTGTCCAGCTATGAACTCTGAGGGTTCCAGTTCCCTGATCCTGGCTGCAAGGCCAGCAGAATCCTGCAAGTTGATCTCTTAACCAAATTGCTGGGAGCATCACTGAGCTTACTACTCCTGATAACTTTGGGCCTCAGGCTCTCGGTTGTTTTTAGCATCTGAATAGTGTTATTCTTTCAGTCCTGTCAGACTCTGTGATCTCATGGACCGTAGGCCCACAGGATCCTCTCTGTCTATGGAATTCTCCAGGCAAGAATACTGCAGTGGATAGCCATTCCCTTCTCCAGGAGATTCTTCCCCAGGATTCAATTTGGGTCTCCCACTTTGTAAGCAGACTCTTTACTGTCTAAACCATCAGGGTGACTCTAATCACTATTTTTTTAAAAAAAGTGTCTGCCAAAATAGGAGGGCCCAGTTCCGTACCTGGGTCATGAAAATTGTCCAGTACATTTGCTCAGTTCTGTCTGACCGGCTTTCCTATCTGTCACTAACTCCCAGGGCTTGCTCAAACTCATGTCCACCTCAGTGATGCTATCTAAGCATTTTCCCCAATGTCGTCCCTTTATCCTCCCGTCTTCAGTCTTTCCCAGCACCAGAAAAATCTCCTGGAAAACCCATCCACAGTTATGAGAACCTTACTGAGCAAAGACCAAGCAATCTTGCTGACTGATCAACCTGACCTGCCCTGTGAGAAATCTCTATGCAGGTCAAGAAGCAACAGTTAGAACTTGACATTGAAAAACAGGCTGGTTCAAAATCTGTAAATGAGTACATCAAGGCTGCATATAGTCACCCTGCTTATTTAACTTATATGGAGATTACAGCATCTGAAATGCCACGCTGCATGAAGCACAAGCTGGAATCAAGATAGCTGGGAGAAACATCAGTAACCTCAGAAATGCAGATGACACCACCCTCACGGCAGACAGCAAAAAAGAACTAAAGAGCCTCTTGATGAAAGTGAAAGAGGAGAGTAAAAAGGTTGGCTTAAAACTCAACATTCAGAAAACAAAGATCATGGCATCCAGTCCCATCACTTCATGGCAAATAGATGGGGAAACAATGGAAACAGTGACAGAGTTTATTTTCATGGGCTTTAAAGTCACTGTGGACAGTGACTTCAGCCATGAAATTAAAAGACGCTTGCTCCTTGGAAGAAAAGCTATGACCAACCAAGACAGCATATTAAAAAGCAGAGATATTACTTGGCTGAAAAAGGTCTGTCCAGTCAAAGCTATGGTTTTTCCAGTACTCATGTATGGATGTGAGAGTTGCACTGTAAAGAAAGCTGAAGGCCAAAGAATGGAGGCTGTTGGACTGTGTGGTCTTGGAGAAGATGCTTGAAAGTCCCTTGGACTGCAAGGAGATCCAACCAGTTCATCCTAAAGGAAATCAGTCCTGAATATTCATTGGAAGAACTGATGCTGACACTGAAATTCCAATAGTTTGGCCACTTGATGTAACGAACTGACTTACTGGAAAAGCCCCTGATGCTGGGAACGACTAAAGGTGGGAGGAGAAAGGAGACGACAGAAAATGAGATGGTTAGATAGCACCATTGATTCGAAGGGCAGGAATATGAGTAACCTCCAAGAATGGGTGATAGGAAAACCTGAAGTGCCACAGTCCACGGGGTTACAAAATAGTCGCACACGACTGAGAGAGTCAACTGAGCAGACCAAAGCCTAGCCTCAGAATTTCACGTGATAAACACACAGATAGCTCTTAAGTATAACAACCCTAGAAAAAAAAGCCTGCCTTAAAACTTTCCCTTCATAAAGTCTTTTTTTGCATACAATGATGTTAGCCTTGTTTATCTCACAAGGCCTCCAAAAATGGTGTCACTGGGCTTATATTCCTCCTCAGGCCTAACTAACCGAATCTTAAGTACAAGACAAAAGACTCAGCTTGAGGATGAGCAAGAATAAGCATAAGAATGCTTCAGTGTGCCTGTGCACATACAGATGAGGGAACACACATTCCTAACACAGTGAGGCAGAGGGGCGTGAAGTGTAAGTCCGGGTCAAGAGTTTGCAGCAGATCTTTTCTCTTAAGTGGGTTAAGGCTCATTCATCGAAATACTATGTTTAGAAGAAATCTATGATAAATTGGAACTATATCACGAGGAGTGAATTCTGGTTATGCAAATATTTGCTGAGTCCCCGCCCCCGAGATTCACGTCTTTCCCCACCTTAGCTCCCGGGAAGCCAGCTTCCAGTCCCTTGTTCCCAGGCCCGACTCCATGTTTTCTCCTTCTTGACACTCTGAGTCTGATTTCTTCTCAATAAGGATTTTGTTGACGGCTTAAGATAATGATATATGGGCGCTGCATTTGACACAGAGAAGGTTCACTATAATGTCAAATGAAATAGAGTGCTGAACCTCCTGGGAGGAGAAAAGAGATGACAGAAAATGATATGGTTAGATAGCACCATTGATTTGAAGGGCATGAGTATGAGTTAAGTTTCAAGAATGTGTGATAGAAAAACCTGAAGTGCCGGAGTCCTTGGGGTTACAAAATAGTCGGACACGACTGAGTCAACTAAGCAGACCAAAGCCTAATCTCGGAATTTCCCCCAATAACCACATGGAAAGTTCTTAAATATAAGGACCCCAGGAAAAAAGCCTGCCTCAAAGCTTTCACTTTGTAAGGTCTGTTTTTGCATACAACGGTAGTGGTCTTGCTTCTCTCACAAGACCTTCAAAAATTGAGGGTAATGCAGTGATGTTTCTCCTCAGACCTAACCAACCAAATACGAAGTGCAAGGCAAAAGACCCGACTTGAGCACGAGCACACATAACACAGTTAGGGTGAGGAGCGTCAAGGGTAAGTCCAGGTCAAGAGTTTGCAACAGATCTTTTCTCTTAAGTGACTGAAGGCTCATTCTTCAAAATACTACGTTTAAAAGAAATTATGATAAATTGAAATAGTAAATTGAAACTGTATTGCATGCAATGCATGCTAGTTATGCAAATATTCGTTGAGTCCCCGCCCCCGAGGTTCGCTATCATGGCGAATGAAAGAGAGGGCCGAACCTACTCGGTCGTGCCCAGACTATTTGCGAATCCCATGGACTGTAGCCCTCCAGGCTCCTCTGTCCGTGGAATTCTCCAGGCAAGAATTCTGCGGTAGGTAACCATTCCCTTCTCCAGGAGAAGCTTCCCCAGGATCGAACCTGGGTCTCCCGCTTTGTGAACAGACTCTTTACTGTCTAAGCCATCAGGGTGACTCTAATCACTATTAAAAAAAAAAAAAAAAGGTGACTGCCAATATAGGAGGGCCTGGTTCCATCCCTGGGTCGTGAAAATTGTGCAGTTCATTTGCTGAGTCTTATCTGACCAGCCTTCCTGTCTGTCACCAACACTCGTGCTTGGTCAAACTCATGTCCATTCAGTTGGTGATGCCATCTAATTGCTTTTTGTAATGTGGTCCCTTTCTCCACCTGCTTTCAATCTTTCCCAGCATCAAAAAATCTCTTGGAAATCCCCATTCAGTGTTATGGAAATCTGACCAAAGATTCCCATACAAGATGGAGGAGTAGAAGGTCGTGCCCTCATCTTCTCCTGGAAGAAGTCCAAAATTACAACTCAGTGCTGAACAATCATCAACAGGAGAACGTTGGATCCCACCAAAAAAAGATACCCCACGTCCAAGGGCAAAGGAGAAGCCCAAACAAGATAGTAGGAGGGGTGAAATTTCATTTAGAATCAAATCCTATACCCGCCAGTGACACTTGGAGGGCTCAAAGAAAACCATGTGCACAGCAGAGCTCAGAAACCCCACAGAGCCTGAGCGAGAAATGTGTTTGAGTGTCTCCTGTGGAGGGAGGGTGGGTCAGCAGTGGCCTGCCGCAGGGGCAGGGGCTCTGGGTGCAGGAGCCCTGGTCATGCACCCTGTGGCATAAGCCCTCTTGAGGAGGTCACCATTAACCCCAACCATAGAGCCGCCAAGCAGATGGCCCACAAACAATCATACCAAAGAAATTCTCGCACTGTTAAGGAAGTTCTAGGACTCACAACAGATTTACCAACCTGGGGATCTGGCAAGGGAACTGAGAACCCCCAAGGAATTTGACTGTGGAGGCCAGTGAGATTTGATTACAGAACTTACACAGGACTGGGGAAACAGACTCTTGGAGGGCACAAACAAAACCTTGTGTGCACCAGGACCCTGGAGAAAGGAGCAGGGACCCCACAAGGGACTGACCCAGACTTGCCCGTGGGTGTCCAGGAGTCCCTGGCAGAGGCGTGGGTCGGCAGTGTACTGCTCCAGGGTTGGGGGCACTGAGTGCAGCAGTGCCTGCCTGGGACCTTTGGAAGGAGGTGGCCATTATCTTCATTACCTCCACCTTAGTTTGGGCTCAGGTCAAACAATAGGGAGGGAAGGCAGCCCCACCCATCAACAGAAAATTGGATTAAACATTTACTGAGCATGGTCGAGCCCATCAGAACAAGACCCAGTTTCCCCACAGTCAGTCTCTCCCAGCAGGAAGCTTCCATAAGCTTCTTATCCTTATCTGTCAGTGGGCAGACAGAAGGAAAACCAGTGTCAAAGAAAACTTATCAAACTGATCACATGGACCACAGCCTTGTCTAACTCAATGAAACTATGAGCCATGCCCTGTTCAGTTCAGTTCAGTCCCTGAGTCATGTCAGACTCTTTGGGACCCCAAGTACTGCAGCACGCCAGGGTCCCTGTTCATCACCAACTCCTGGAACTTGCTCAAACTCATGTACATCAAGGTGGTGATGCCACCCAACCATCTCATTCTCAGTTGTCCCCTTCTCCTCAAGCCTTCCCTCTTTCCCAGCATCAGGGTCTTTTCCAATGATTCAGTTCTCCTATTTTGGCAGTCACTTTTTTTTTTTTAAATAGTGATTCGAGTCACCCTGATGGCTTTTATAGTAAAGAGTCTGCTTACAAAGTGGGAGACCCAGATTCGATCCTGGGGAAGCTTCTCCTGGAGAAGGGAATGGCTACCCACTGCAGTATTCTTGCCTGGAGAATTCCATGGACAGAGGAGCCTGGAAGGCTATAGTCCGTGGGGTTTGCAAATAGTCTGGGCACGACTGAGTAGGTTCGGCACTCTCTTTCATTCGCCATGATAGTGAACCTTCTCTGTGTCAAATCCAGCGCCCATATATCATTATCTTAAGCCGTCAACAAAATCCTTATTGAGAAGAAATCAGACTCAGAGTGTCGAGGAGGAGAAAACATGGAGTCAGGGGCCTGGGAACAAGGGACCGGAAGCTGGCTTCCAGGGGAGCTGGGGCGGGGAAAGGCGTGAATCTCGGGGGCGGAGACTCAACGTTCATTTGCATAACCCAGCATGCACTGCACGCAATATAGATTGAATTTACTATTTTAATTCATCGTAATTTATTTTAAACGTAGTATTTCGATGAATGAACCTTCACGCACTTAAGTGGAAAGTTCTGCTGCAAATTCTTGACCCAGAGTTAACCTTGACGCTGCTCACCCTAACTGCTTGAGGAGTGCTGATTCCCAAGGTCGGTCTTTTGTGTTGGGCTTAGTATGGTTAGGGTATAGGAGAAACATAAAGAGCGCGGTTCATAATTTTTGGAGGTTTTGTCCGCTGGACAAAACCAACATGGCTGTACAAAAAGTAGACTTTACAAAGCGAAAGCTTTGAGATGGGTTTTTATTTTCCTTCTTTAGTGGAATGTTTCCCTGGTAGTTCAAATGGTAAAATATCTGTCTACAATGTGGTAGGCCCAGGTTTGATCCCTGAGTTGGGATGGTTTCTTAGAGAAGGAAATAGCAATTCTCTCCAGTACTTTCGTCTGGAGAGTTCTGTGGACGAAAGAGCCTGGTGGGTTGCAGTTCATGGGGTCGCTGAGAGTCAGACATTACTGAACGACTTCATTTACATGCATTGGAGAAGAAAATGGCAGCCCCGTCCAGTGTTCTTGCCTGAGGAATTCCAGCTACGGGGGAGCCTGGTGGGCTGCCGTCTATGGGGTCGCACAGAGTCGGACATGACTGACGCGACGCAGCAGCATTCAGTACTCTTTCCTGGAAAATCCCAGGAACGGGGGAGTATGGTAGACTACAGTCCATGAGATCGTACAGAGTCGGACATGACTGAGCGACTTCACTTTATTTTCTTGCTGTTGCTGCTAGCAAAGTCACTTCAGCCGTGTCCAACTCTGTACGACTCCTTAGACGGCAGCCCAGCAGGCTCCCCCGTCTCTGGGATTCTCCAGGCAAGAACACTGGAGTGGGTTGCTATTTCTTTCTCCAATGCATGAAAGCAAAGTCGTTCAGTCGTGTCCGACTCTTAGCGACCCCATGGACTGCAGCCTACCAGGCTCCTCCGTCTATGGGATTTTCTAGGCAAGAGTACTGGAGTGGGGTGCCATCACCTTCTCCATTTATTTTCCTAGGGTTGTTATACTTAAAGAGTTTTCTGTGTGTTTGTTAACTGTGTTGCGTTTTGGTCTGCTCAGTTGACTTTCTCAGTCGTGTCCGATTATTTGGTAACCCGGTGGACTGCAGCCTTTTGGGCTTCCCTATCACCCATTCGGGGAGCTTACTCATACTCATAATCTTCGAATCCATGGTGTTATCTAACCATCTCATTTTCTGTCATCTTTTTCCTCCAACCATTAGTCCTTCCTAGCATCAGGGTCTTTTTCAGTAAGTCAGTTCTTTGCATCTGGTGGCCAAACTATTGGAATTTCAGTGTCAGCATCAGTTCTTCCAATGAATATTCAGGACTAATTTCCTTTAAGATGGACTGATTGGATCTCCTTGGAGTCCAAGGGACTCTCAAGCGTCTTCTCCAAGACCACAGTCCAACAGCCTCCATTCTTCAGCCTTCAGCTTTCTTTACAGTGCAACTCTCACATCCATACATGAGTACTGGAAAAACCATAGCCTTGACTGTATGGACCTTTTTCGGCCAAGTAATATCTCTGCTTTTTAATATGCTGTCTTGGTTGGTCATAGCTTTTCTTCCAAGGAGCAAGCGTCTTTTAGTTTCATGGCTGAAGTCACTGTCTTCAGTGATTTTAGAGCCCAAGAAAGTAAAGTCTGTCACTGTTTCCATCGTTTTCCCATCTATTTGCCATGAAATGATGAGACCAGATGCCATGATCTTCGTTTTCTGAATTTTCAGTTTTAAGCCAAATTTTTCACTCTCCTCTTTCACTTTCACTTTCATCAAGAGGCTCCTTAGTTGTTCTTCACTTTCTGCCGTAGGGGTGGTGTCATCTGCATTTCTGAGGTTATTGATGTTTCTCACAGCAGTCTTGATTCTAGCTTGTGCTTCATCCAGCATGGCAGTTAGCATGTTGTGTGCTGCATGTAAGTTAAATAAGCAGGGTGACAATATATAGCCTTGATGTTCTCCTTTCCCAATTTGAAAACAGTCTGTTATTCCATGTCCATTTCTAACTGTTGCTTCTTGACCTGCATACAGATTTCTGAAGAGGCAAGTCAGGTGGTCTGGTATTCCCATCTTTTGTAGAATTTTCCAGTTTGTTGTGATCCATGCAGTCAAAGGTTTTGGCATAGTTAATAAAGCAGAACTATGTTACTTTTTTTTCTGGAACTTGCTGTTGTTGTTGTTTTTTTTCTAGAACTCTGTTTTTCAGTGATGATCGGATGTTGGCAATCTGGTCTCAGGTTCCTCTGCCTTTTCTAAATCCAGCTTGAACATGTGGAAGTTCCCAGTTCACATAGTGTTGAAGCCTGGCTTAGAGAATTTTGAGCATTACTTTGCTAGCGTGTGAGATGAGTGCAGTTGTGTGGTAGTTTGAGCATTCTTTGGCATTGCCTTTCTTTGGGATTGGAATGAAAACTGACCTTTTCCAGTCCTCTGGCCAGTGTGGAGTTTTCTAAATTTGCTGGCATATTGAGTGGAACACTTTCACAGCATCATCTGTTAGGATTTGAAATAGCTCAGTCGGAATTCCATCACCTCCACTAGCTTTGTTCCTAGTGAAGCTTCCTAAGGCCCACTTGACTTCCCATTCCAGGATGTTTGGCTCTAGGTGAGTGATCACACCATCATGGTTATCTGGGTCTTGAAAATCATTTTTGTATAGTTCTTCTGTGTATTGTTGCCACCTATTCTTAATATCTTCTGCTCTGTTAGGTTCATACCATTTCTGTCCTTTATTGTGCCCATCTTTGCATGAAATACTCCCTTCGTATCTCTAATTTTCTTGAGGAGATCTCTAGTCTTTCCCATTCTATTGTTTTTCTCTATTTCTTTGCATTGATCATTGAGGAAGGCTTTCTTTTCTCTCCTTGCCATTCTGTGGAACTCTGCATTCAAATGGGTGTATCTTTCTTTTTCTTCTTTGTCTTTAGCTCATCTTCTTTTCTTAGCTATTTGTAAGGCCTCCTCAGACAACCATTTTGCCTTTTTGCATTTCTTTTCTTGGTAATGGTCTTGATCACTGCCTCCTGTACAATGTCATGAACCTCCATCCACAGTTCTCCAGGCACTCTATCAGATCTAATGCCTTGAATCTATTTGTCACTTCCGCTGTATGATCATAAGGGATTTGATTTAGGTCATACCTGAATGCTCTGATGGCTTTTTCTACTCTCCTCAATTTAAGTCTGAATTTGGCAATAAGGAGTTCATGGTCTGAGCCACAGCTCCTGGTCTTGTTTTTGCTGACTGTATAGAGCTTTTCCATCTTTGGCTGCAAAGAATATAATCAACCTGATTTTGTTATTGATCATCTGGTGATATCCATGTGTAGAGTCTTCTCTTGTGTTGTTGCAAGAGGGTGTTTGCTATGACCAGTGCGTTCTCTTGTCATAACTCTGTTAGCCTTTGATGTGCATCATTTTGTGTTCCAGGGCCAAATTTGCCTGTTAGTCCAGGTATCTCTTGACTTCCTACTTTACAATCCAGTCCCCTATAATGAAAAGGACATCTTTTCTGGGTGTTTGTTTTAGAAGGTCTTGTAGGTCTTCATAGAACCATTCAACTTCAGCTTCTTCAGCATTACTGGTTGGGGCATAGACTTGGATTCCTGTGGTATTGAATGGTTTGCCTTGGAAATGGACATAGATAGATCTTCATTCTTTCTGGAGTTATTTATCCACTCTTTTCCAGTAGCATATTGGGCACCTACTGACCTGGGGAATTCATCTTTCAGTGTCCTATCTTTTTGCCTTTTCATACTGTTCATGGGGTTCTCAAGGCAAGAATATTGCAGTGGGTTGCCATGCTCTTCTCCAGGAGAATCTTCCCCAGGATTGAACCTGGGTCTCTGCATTGCAGGCTGACTCTTTACTGTCTAAGCCATCAGGATGGCTCTAATCAGTAAAATAATAATAATAATAAGCTGTCTGCTATTATAGGAGGACCTGGTTCCACGCCTGGGTTGTGTATATTGTCCGGTTCATTTGCTCAGTCTTATCTGACCAGCCTTACTTCCTGTCAGTCGCCAACATCCGGGCTTGCTCAAACTAACATCCATCCAGTCGGTGATGCTATCAAATCATTTTATTAAATATTGTCCCTTTCTCCTCCTGCCTTCAATCTTTCTGAACAGCAGAAAAACTTCAGGGAAAACCCCATGCAGGCTTATGGGAATCTTACTGACCAAAGGTACAGCAGAAAAATCTCTTAGAAAACCCTATTCAGAGTTATGGGAGTCTTTCTGACCAAAGATAAAACCTGTGATTTCAAATGATCAACCACACAGAAAAACTCTTAGCTGCAGAAGCCCTAGAAAAACTGCTCAAAGTCACCCTCTTTTCAGGATCTACTTTTTCACACAAGAATGTTGGCCTTTTTTATCTCACAAGACCTCAAAATATTGTGGGTAGCTCGCCTTTTTTATCCCTTGGGCCTACCTAACCAAATCTTAAGTGCAACACAAAAGACTCAGTTCAAGCAGGAGCAAGAACAAAGGTAAGAATCCCATACTATCACCTGTGTACATACTCATGAGGAGAGATACATTCCTAACAACTGAGGCTGAGGAGCATCAAGGGTCAGTCCTGGTCAAGACTTTGCAGCAGTTCTTTTCAGGTAAGTGGATGAAGGCTCATTCTTTGAAATGCTACATTTAAAAGAAATCTATGATAAATTGAAGAATTGAAACTATATTGCGTGCAGTGCATTCTGGTTATGCAAATGAACGCTGAGTCCCCACCTCTGAGATTCACGCCTTTCCTGCCTCAGTTCCCATGAAGCCATCTTCCAGTCCCTTGTTCTCTGGCCCCTGACTCTGTATCTTCTCCTCATCGAGGCTCTGAGTCTTATTTCTTTTGAATAAAGGATTCATCACCAGGCCAAATCTCAGAATGATTTTATGGAGCAGGTTTTTTGTACCACCTTCTTGGCCTTCTCAGTCCAGGTGGGGAAACCTTTGATCCATCCTGTGAATGTATCTATCATGACTAGTAGGTATTTATACCCTTTAGAAACTGGCATCTGCGTGAAGTCCATCTTCCAGTCCTCTCCTGGGTAGGTCCCATGCTGTTGTATGGATTGGGCCAGCTGGGGTCTTCAAGGTCCTTGGGGGTTGTTCAATTGGCAGGTGGGACAAGAGGAGACCACTTGCATTATAGTCATTTGGAGGCCTGTTCCTCTGAAGGACCTTTCTAGTAATCTTTGGAGGGCCTTCTCCCCTAAATGAGTGGTAGCATGTAAGGAGTTAACCAACTTCCACCAGAGGTTCCCAGACAGAAAAAGGAGTCCCTCCTTTTGGAACCACCCTATATGATCTTCTTGAAAGCCCTCACTCTTAGCTTTAAGAGTCTTACCTTCAGTATATGGAGGAGTTTCTAGCAAATTAGTCTGTGGAACTAGGGTGGCAACCCCTATTAGGTCACTGTTCTGTAATGCTGCTCTCTTAGCTGCCTGATCAACTGCTTGGTTCCCTCATGCCACTTCTGTGTTCTGTTTTTGGTGTCCTTTACAGTGGGAGACTGAAACCTCAGTGGGAAGATGGACTGCCTCCAAGAAACTAAGGATTTGATCACCATACTTGATTGGGGACCCTTGGGTGGTCAAGTGGCCTCTTTCTTTCCAAATAGCAAGGCATACTTGGAGCCAGTGTAAATGGCTGCTCTTTTTACTTTTCCCAGCTCCAAAGCTCAAGTCAGCTTTATGAGCTTTATGAGCTTAGCCAACTGGGCTGGAGTATCTGGTGGCAAAGGTTTAGCATCTGTAGTCTCAAAATTGGAGACTACTTCATATCCAGCTCTTCTTTTTCCATCTAAGATAAAGTTGCTTCCATCAGTGTACCAGATTTCTTCAGGATTCGTCAGAGGATCTTCTGACAATCCATCTTGGGGTTTTGTCCTATGGTCCAAAGTTTCTAAGCAAGAGTGAATGGGGAGAGAGCCTTCGGGGTAGGCAGGAGAGTAGCTGGGTTAAGAACCTCACAAGGGAATATAGTCAGACCTGAATTTTCCATCAGCACTACTTGGTATCTCATGATCCTTTGATCAGACATCCATAAATGGCCTCTCTCATTCAGGAGTTGTTTCACTTGGTGGCTAATAAAAAATATTTAATTTGCCTCCAAGAGAGAGTTTTAAAGCATCTTCTATCAGGACTGCAATAGCTGCAAGAATTCGAAGGTAGGGAGGCCAGCCTCGGGTGGTTGGGTCTAGCCTCTTGGATATGTAAGCTACTGGCTGGGACTCAGGTCCCAGCCTTTGAGTTAAGATTCCCAAGGCTATTTCATTTTTGTGGACATACAGTTGGAATGCTTTTTCCAGGTCTGGCAATCTCAAGGTGGGTGCTTGTGTTAAGGCTTGTTTTCGTGTAGCCTTTGCCTCCTTTGGAGGAGTTCCCCTTGTCAATGGGATTGAGTCGACCTGTCCCTTTAAGCTTTCATATAAGGGCTGGGAGATTAGACCATAGCTGGGTATCCAGATTCTACAATACCTGGTTAGCCCCAGGAAAACTCACAATTGTTTTCAAGCCATGGGGGAAGGCAACTGCAGGATTCCTTGTACTGAGTTGGAGGACAGCCTCCTAGACCCATGTGTCATCTGAACTCCAGGGTAAGTGACCTTTGTCTTAACCATCTGTGCCTTAGCAGGGGAGACTTTATATCCCCTCTCTACCAAAAAGCTTAGAACCTTAATCACATGTTGTTGGACGTTTTCCTCATCTGGGCAGCAGACTACTAGGTCATATACATATTGCAATATTTTCCCATTTGGTCCCAGGTCCAGATCTAGGAGATCCCAGTGTAGAACCTGTCAAAACAGGTGGGGGCTATCTCTGAACCCCTGGGGTAATACTGTCCAAGTCATTTCAGCTGTAGGGGCTGAAAAGTTTCCCACAAGTTTATCACAAGGGTGGCTCCCAGCTTAGTGAGTATATCTCTTCCCAACAAGGGAGTAGGACACTCAGGGACCACCAGAAACTGGTGGGAAAATATTTGTCCACCCCAGAAACAAAGAATTGCTCAGGCAAATCTTGTTGTAATTGTTTTTCCTATAGCACCCAAAATGGTATAGGTTTGGGAGGAGAAGGCTCTGGAGTAGGAGGTCAGGACAGAATAGGTAGCCCCTGTGTCAACCAAGAAATTCTCGGACCTACCTGCCATATCCAGTTGAACCCTTGGCTCCATCCCCGTGATGGTTATCTGTAACCGGTGGGCTGGCTGGAGTGGGCTGCTTCAGTCCTGTTGAACCATCATAAGGGAAGGCTTGGCACTTGACCTTGAGGCTCTTGGGTCCCGAGGGCAGAGTACTACCCAGTGTCCCAATTGATGGCATTTGTAGCAAGCCACTTTAGGAGACTTGCCACGGTTTGGACACTTCTTGGCCCAATGTCCCGTCTGTCTACAGATTAGGCATTTGTCTCGTGCCTTGTCCTTCAAGGACTTGGGATTTGCCATAGGGCTTCCCTGGAGGGCGGCCAGCATCTGGGCATGCCTTAGCTCTTTCCTTCTCTCTCTTTCTGGGGCCTTGGACTCCCTCTCCTATTCTCTGTGATAAAAGGTATTGGTGGCTATCTGGACCATCTCATCTAAAGAGGCAGCAGGGTCCTGCTGCTATAGCTGTTGTATATTTATCCTTACGTCTGATGCACACTGGGACAGGAATTTGTCCTTTAAAATCATCTGTCCCTCATAAGAGTGTAAGTCCAGATTGGTAAACTTTGGGAGGGCCTCTTTTAGACTTTCCAGAAAGGCAATGGGGTTCTTGTTGGACTCCTGAGTTATTGTTGAGACTAGGCACAGTCCCACAACTAATAGGCTTCCTTCTATTTCCATGGGTGGACTTACTTAGGGGTGAGTCTTTCTGAAGTTTATCCTACCCAGTACTGTTGCAACCTGAGAGCTGGGCATCCCTGGGTCAGGGTGCAGATCCTCAGGCAGGTTGAGGCATGTCAACCTTCTGGAGATCAAATCCCCAGGCAGGTTGAGGACCCCTGGACTGGCAGATCTGCGAGCAGGCTGAGGCATGACAAACTCCAGGGGACCAGATCCTTAGGCAGGTTGGGGCAGGTCAACCTTCTGGGATCCCCAGGTTGGAGCTGGGTGTCCCCAAGGTCTCCAGTGTGACTAGTGCTGGGTACGATTAACGGGCTGTAATCTTAACTCATTGCCAGTTTGTCCACCCTGGATGGGAAGATACCATGATGTAAAGCAATCCAAGCCTGTGCCTTGAGACTGGGCACCTGGCAAATAGCTCCAAGCCTAATCCTCTTAAGGTGATATAAGTCACTGATTT
Source organism: Bos indicus x Bos taurus (assembly GCF_003369695.1). Classification (NCBI taxonomy): domain Eukaryota; kingdom Metazoa; phylum Chordata; class Mammalia; order Artiodactyla; family Bovidae; genus Bos; species Bos indicus x Bos taurus. The sequence continues at coordinate 8,653,785 of NC_040105.1, read as the reverse complement.
CTTCCTCTAGTCCTCCATAAGAACAGTTTAAAGTGTCTCCAAAGGTAAACATTTCATTGTCATAGACCCATTCTAGGTAATAACAGAAGTAATGACAAAGGAATGGGTTAACTGGTCCTGTTAGGGGCATTCAGTTCAGTTCAGTTCAGTCGCTCAGTTGTGTCCAACTCTTTGCGACCCCATGAATCGCAGCATGCCAGGCCTCCCTGTCCATCACCAACCCGAGGAGTTCACTCAAACTCATGTCCATTGAGTCAGTGATGCCATCCAGCCATCTCATCCTCTGTTGTCCCCTTTTCCTCCTGCCCCCAATCCCTCCCAGCATCAGAGTCTTTTCCAATGAGTCAACTCTTCGCATGAGGAGGCCAAAGTATTGGAGTTTCAGCTTTAGCATCAGTCTTTCCAAAGAAATCCCAGGGCTGATCTCCTTCAGAATGGACTGGTTGGATCTCCTTGCAGTCCAAGGGACTCTCAAGAGTCTTCTCCAACGCCACAGTTCAAAAGCATCAATTCTTCGGTGCTCAGCTTTCTTCACAGTCCAACTCTCACACCCATACATGACCACTGGAAAAACCATAGCCTTGACTAGATGGACCTTTGTTGGCAAAGTAATGTCTCTGCTTTTGAATGTGCTATCTAGGTTGGTTATAACTTTCCTTCCAAGGAGTAATCATCTTTTAATTCCATGGCTGCAATCACCATCTGCAGTGATTTTGGAGCCCCCCCCCAAATAAAGTCTGACACTGTTTCCACTGTCTCCCCATCTATTTCCCATGAAGTGATGGGACCAGATGCCATGATCTCAGTTTTCTGAATGTTGAACTTTAAGCCAACTTTTTCACTCTCCTCTTTCCCTTTCATCAAGAGGCTTTTTAGTTCCTCTTCACTTTCTGCCATAAGGGTGGTGTCATCTGCATATCTGAGGTTGTTGATATTTCTCCTGGCAGTCTTGATTCCAGCTTGTGCTTCTTCCAGCCCAGCATTTCTCATGATGTACTCTGCATATAAGTTAAATAAGCAAGGTGACAATATACAGCCTTGATGAACTCCTTTTCCTATTTGGAACCAGTCTGTTGTTCCATGTCCAGTTCTAACTGTTGCTTCCTGACCTGCATATAGGTTTCTCAAGAGGCAGGTCAGGTGGTCTGGTATTCCCATCTCTTTCAGAATTTTCCACAGTTTATTGTGATCCACACAGCCAAAGGCTTTGGCATAGTCAATAAAGCAGAAATAGATGTTTTTCTGGAACTCTCTTGCTTATTCGATGATCCAGCAGATGTTGGCAATTTGATCTCTGGTTCCTCTGCCTTTTCTAAAAGCAGCTTAAACATCTGGAAGTTCATGGTTCACGTACTGCTGAAGCCTGGCTTGGAGAATTTTGAGCATTACTTTACTAGCGTGTGAGATGAGTGCAATTGTGTGGTAGTTTGAGCATTCTTTGGCATTGCCTTTCTTTGGGTTTGGAATGAAAACTGAGCTTTTCCAGTCCTGTGGCCACTGCTGAGTTTTCCAAATTTGCTGGCATATTGAGTGTAGCACTTTCACAGCATCATCTTTCAGGATTTGAAAGAGCTCCACTGGAATTCCATCACGTCCACTAGCTTTGTTCATAGTGATGCTTTCTAAGGCCCACCTGATTTCACATTCCAGGATGTCTGGCTCTAGGTGAGTGATCACACCATCGTGATTATCTTAGTTTTCTGAAATTCAAGTTTATCTGTGTTATCAATAAAAATTGTGGGAACAAATAAAAAGATGCACCGGAAGAGAGTGGTTAAGCTAAGATAACTATCATGCCTTGAATACTAACTATCTACCATGTCCTGTATTGAGAGTTTTATACATGTATCTCATTTAAATTTCATAATACTCATAGAAGAAAGACATATCATTTAAAACTTATTTTACAAATGTGGACACTTAGGCTTAGAGAAGTTGTCACTTGCGTAAGATCAAACATCTACTGAGTTGTAGAGCTGACATTCAAGCTCACATTTAACTTTGGCCTGGACTTTTAAATACTTCATTGCAGTCCAGGTGTCAAGTAATACAAGTACTTAGGAAGCAGATGGACTAAAAGAAACACACATGCACACACACACACATGCTTGCATGGGCGTCTTTCATATCAGTAAACTTTCATCTGGAGTATTTCTCCTTTAATATTCTCCAATCATTAAATCAACGGTTTCCAAACTTTCCAGTTGTGGAGGATTCCCCTCCCTTATTTTAATCTCTCATGGTTCAGATTACTAACTGTGGTAGTTTTAGTTTTTGCTGTCTAAAAAACTCCCACATAATGACATTATGATTTTTGTGCTTTAAAATGAACTCATATATGATTTCACAGTAGCAGCAAACAACATATGAAAAATGTTAAATTTTATTTCTTGAGATCACTTATTTATTCTACAAATGATGTTTAGTGAGAATAAAGTTTTGAGGATTAATTTGTATGACTTGAGACTCTCCTCACCCCTGCCTCCAAGTGTCTATGTACCACTGGTTGGGAATCTTTAAAGTAGAGCAGTTAAACTTAGACCCAGAATGAATGAGCTTCCTTTCCTGAATGCAGAAATTAGCTCCAAGGAAACTACTGAAGATGGGGATAAATGCAAAGGGCAGGGAAGTGGAGTGTCCATGATTTGATTCTGGACCATAGAAGATACTTCTGGTGCCCTACCCACATCCACCAGGAGGCTTTAGACTGCAATCACATGAAGCTCTTTACTAGAAGCCTTTCTCTGCTACCCCTCCCTACTTCATGTGTTCAGCCAATAGCAGGGGAATCTGGATGGCAGGAAGTTCCACCCAGGAAGCAACCCTTGACATGACCTTCCTTGCCTCTTGGGTGGGCAGATTTTAAGTCAAGCCTTCTGCAGTCTTCCAAGGGACCCAGCAGGGTCGAGCCCTGGTTGCCCACAATAGTCACCTGCTCATTAACGTGCTCTAAATTGGCCACCTTTCCTTCCTTGTCTCACTTCTCCCCTCCTGTCCAAATCCTATTTGGGACCACCTCTCAATTAAACTACTTGCACACTTTTTGATCTCACTACCTGCTTCTGGGAGAACCCAAGGTTAAGGTAAAAATTAAGAAATTATTTTTTATATTTTCAAACTCTGCTGTAGGTACCAATAGTTTCAAGATTAGATTCAATTCTTTCTCTGATATTCAGTGCCTTGAGAATGAGTCTAGCGTTTTGAGAGCTAGTAGGTTGGAGAGCCTGGTTAATATCAATTCTCGACAGAGGGGATGTGTAGTTACTAACAACATGTGTAAATAGAGCCTCATGCCATTATTCTTGTGTAGGTTTTTTTCCTCTGTAAATTTTGGTCATTGTAAATAAATAATTGACAGATTTTAAAAATATAATACATAGCCAATAGCTGGTATCCTTCAGTGCCTCCCTCCTAGCATTTTCTGGGGGACATTTTCCTTGAACTAAACTATGGAAGATAAATTAAATGCTTTTATTTGGTGAAAACATTGTGTAATAATAGAACAATGTATCCACTCAGCCTCATGCCAAGCAATGTGGGGTAGTAAAAGTGAAATTAAAACTGGGAGTTGGGAGCCTTGATTTCTGCATGACCTTGGGAAGTCCTAAAACATCTCCAGGTCCAATTTCCTTAGAGACTGAATTATTTCTAAGAATCTACACATCAATAAATGTGTATGATCTCTTTCACCACTACAAGTTCTAGTGTAAATTGCAGAATTGAAAGGGATGCAATCATGGACAGACTTCAATATCTCAAGCTTTCCTGCTCAACCACCCTGGAAATAGGGCATGCTTACAGTACCTTGAATACCTCTGAAGATAAGTATATGATTAAGACAGGCTAGAATAGTGGTTCTAAGGGTGATTTTTTGCTTCCTAGGGGACATTTTGCCATATTTGGAAACATTTTTGGTTGCCACAACGGGGGAAGAGGAGTACTAGTGGCACCCAGTAGTGATGCTTCTAAACATTCTGAAGTGCACGGGACAACCCCATAATAAAGAGATGTGTGTGTGTGCGTGCTAGTCACTCAGTTGTGTCTGACTCTGTGACCCCATGGGCTATAGCCCGCCAGGCTCCTCTGTCCATGGGATTCTCCAGGCAAGAATACTGGAGTGTGTTGCCATTCTCTTCTCCAGGGCATCTTCCCAACCCAGGGGTGGAACCTGGGTCTCCCACATTGCAGGCAGATTCTTTACCATCTGAGCTATCAGGGAAGTCCTAACAAAGAGTTACCCAGTGCCAAATGTCATTGGTGCCAAGGTTGACAAATTCTGGGCCAGAATAAGCTAACAAACAGAACAAAGCATCTTATGGCTCAAAACAATAGAGATTTATTTATTTTTGCTTCCATAGCAGTTTAGGGCGCTTCAAGCTAGACTAGGATGGAGTTGAAGAAGTCAAAAGGGATAGACCCAGTTCTTCTCCATGTAAAGATGCCATCTTATGATGCTCTGTCTCTTTTTCAACATTTTGTTCTCAAGACCACTTAAGGTCCGTCCATTCCAGCTGGCTAGAACAGGGGAATAGTATGGAGGAGCATGTGAGAAGTTTATGTGAGCCAAATTGAATAATAACACGCAGCTCTTCCTCTCATATTCCATTGGCTGGAAATCAGTCAGTGAGTACTCCTAACTCCAGGACAAGTTGAGAAATATGGACTAATTATTTCCCCAGAAAGAAGAGGAAAGAGTACTGCTGACTAGTTAGTATTCTCTGCTCTAATAGGCAATTGTACTACTTCCTTTATCATAAAAATAAGAGTGAGAATAATACCCTAGTTGTTGAATACTCACATGTTTTCTGAGTTTGTGTGCATTTTGTGTGTTTACTTATTTAGTTCTCCCAATTGCCTAATGGGGTACATCTTGTTGTCTCCATTTTACATTTCAGGAAACTGAGGCACGAGAGGTTAAATAATTTCTCCAAAGTATTCAACTAGTAAGTGTCAGAGCCCAGTTATAAACTCAGGCTGATGCTAAAATATAAACCCTACTCATTGTACTCCCATTCTCATTTTCTCCTTGAGTATCCTAGTTATTATTTCTTCTGTCGAACCAGAATATGCCTTTCTCTAATCCCCACCCCAAGTTGCTGGTTACACTTTTGTCATTGGGGAGAAATAGGCAAATCTTCTTTAGACTTTCTAACACAGGGAAGTAGAAGCATGGGTAGAAGTCAAGAGATTCTGAGCCAGGATGATGGCAAATATAAGAGATGTAACATCGACAGGGTAGCATCTTGACTAGTGAGTATTAGATCTGAGACATATTAAGTACTCAGTAGCTGTTTTTGTTAAGTGAAAATATGAGTGCAGAGAGAGTTCAGAGTTCCCCAAAAATAGGGTTAGAAATAGCCACATAAGATTTACAGGTAAGCTGGATGGTCTGTGTCTGTCCATAGAAAGTAAAATTTAACAGGAAAATTAGTACATTCCATTGGGGATTTTGTATTTGGGGGTGGTCTGGCAATGCAGAGGCTCGTGGGGACTTTTGACTCCATCTCAATAATTTAGTTTTCATTTGTTGTTTTCAAAATGCCAGTAAAACTTCATGAATCACATAAAGTTTTGAGATAAAGCTCAAATAAATTTTAGAGAATGTTTTGAGCAAATAAATTGTTTACTGCTTCTGGAAGGGGACAGATTTCTTCCATTACTAATTTGTATGAATCACTTTTTAGTAAACAAGATGATTTTGTGCCCACGACAACGGCACATTTTGTCCTTTTAATACAAAATATGTTTTAAAAGAGAAATAAAAGTGAAACATTTAGCAGGGAGATGTCCAAAAATATTTTAAGAGGTGTAAATTTCCATGGCCAAAAATTTTTTTTACCTTATTTCAGAAATTTGGCCAAAATTATTGAGAGAGAGCTTTGGTAATCAAAAAGGAAGAGGTATATTTTTATGCCCTAATAGGTATATATTATATAGCTGCTACTCAAATTGATAATTTGAAGAAAAAAAAACAAAAAAACAAAAAAACTCCCTAACGTGACAGTGTGATTAACACAGAGCCTAGGGTAATCACTGCATTAGAATGAAACTTTTCTTTCTTGATGAGTATATTAGTAAAAGGTTTAGGAATGATTATAAAAAAATTCTCTGTGCCCTTACTGACCTATGAACTAATATTTTGTTATCTGAGAACCTGAGACAGTTTTTCCTGCTATATGAAACATTGGTGCTGTTTTTTAGGAAATGATGATAGATACTCCGGTACTCATTGCAACATTATTCACAATAGGCAAAATATGGAAACACTGTAAGTGTCCATCATGGATGAATGGAATCTAGAACAAAAAAGAACTTTGGACAATAAGAGAAGGTCAAATTATGAATATATCAAAAATGACAGAGGAGTTTGGGTTTCTGCTGATAAGAATGGAGAACTGATATGCTAGAAGACAGAAGACTGTGCATGCCAAAGAGATCAGAAATGGGGTGTATTAGGCAGCATAAAACAGCGGTTGTCACATGGAGGCAACTTGGTCTCCACAGGGAACATTTGTAATGTCTGGAGACTCTATTGGTTGTCACAGCTAATGAAAGGGTAGTTCTACTGGTTTCTAGTGGTAGAGGCCAGGGATGCTGCTAAACTTCCTATGATATTATAGACAGTTCTCCACAACAATGAACTTTCCAGCCCAAAATGTCAATAGGGCTGAGGTTGGTAACCCTGATACAGGCTAGTTGCTGCAAGAAATAACCCCATATCTCAACAACTTAACATATCTATCATGCTCATGAAAAGACCAAAGCAAGTGGTTTAGGTCAGTGGCAGTCCTGGGAGTTCTTCAAGTAACCACTCAGGGACTCAGACACCTTCCCTTGTGTAAAGCCATTGTCTTTTATATGTAGGCATGAAGGTAGTCATGGAAAGAGTAGGAGAGTGTGTTTGTAGAGAAGTTCTGTTCAGTTCAGTTCAGTCGCTCAGTCATGTCCAACTATTTGTGACCCCATGAATTGCAGCACGCTAGGCCTCCCTGTCCATCACCAACTCCCGGAGTTCACTCAAACTCACATCCATCAAGTCGCTGATGCCATCCAGCCATCTCATCCTCTGTCATCCCCTTTTCCTCCTGCCTCCAGTCCCTCTCAGCATCAGAGTCTTTTCCAATGAGTCAGCTCTTCGCATGAGGTGGCCAAAGTACTGGAGTTTCAGCTTTGGCATCAGTCCTTCCAAAGAAATCCCAGGGCTGATCTCCTTCAGAATGGACTGGTTGGATCTCCTTGCAGTCCAAGGGACTCTCAAGAGTCTTCTCCAACACCACAGTTCAAAAGCATCAATTCTTCGGTGCTCAGCCTTCTTCACAGTCCAACTCTCACATCCATACCTGACCACTGGAAAAACCATAGCCTTGACTAGACGGATCTTTGTTGGCAAAGTAATGTCTCTGCTTTTGAATATGCTATCTAGGTTGGTCATAACTTTCCTTCCAAGGGGTAAGCATCTTTTAATTTCATGGCTGCAGTCACCATCTGCAGTGATTTTGGAGCCCCCCCAAATAAAGTCTGACACTGTTTCCACTGTCTCTCCATCTATTTCCCATGAAGTGATGGGACCAGATGCCATGATCTTCATTTTCTGAATGTTGAGCTTTAAGCCAACTTTTTCACTCTCCTCTTTCCCTTTCCTCAAGAGGCTTTTTAGTTCCTCTTCACTTTCTGCCATAAAGGTGGTGTCATCTGCATATCTGAGGTTATTGATATTTCTTCCCACAATCTTGATTCCAGCTTGTGCTTCTTCCAGTCCAGCATTTCTCATGATGTGCTCTGCATATAAGTTAAATAAGCAGGATGACAATATACAGCCTTGACGGACTCCTTTTCCTATTTGGAACCAGTCTGTTGTTCCCTGTCCAGTTCTAACTCTTGCTTCCTGACCTGCATATAGGTTTCTCAAGAGGCAGGTCAGGTGGTCTGGTATTCCCATCTCTTTCAGAATTTTCCACAGTTTATTGTGACCCACACAGTCAAAGGCTTTGGCATAGTCAATAAAGCAGAAATATATGTTTTTCTGGAACTCTCTTGCTTTTTTGATGATCCAGCACATGTTGCACTTCCTCTTATGTATATAGGACCAGAAGTGACCCGTCATTTCCATTCACATCCCTTTGGTAAGGCCCCACCTGAATGAAAGATGGCTAAGAAATGTGCTTTAGTTCTGTGCCTAAGAAGAACTATGTCTCTTGGAAGGTGGTCACAAGTCTTACTCCTCTTTGAAATCTCAGCTCACTTGGGCATAGTTCACTGTCCACATTTCATGCATGACTGAACAGACGTGTAGAAATAAAGAAGGTGGGAATAAAAGCTTTGTTGGTGGTGGTGGTGCTTTGTTTTTTACTGGAGTCTCCTGGAGGAGACGATGATGATTTAAGATGTAGAACATGATGAGTTTTCAGTAATGGTAAAATGTTCTAATAGAACCAGACCCTAAAATATTAGATGAGTGCAGCATTGGAGATATAGTTTTGGTACTGATTATCAGTTCAGTGGATTTCACTGCTATATCCTTGGAGCTCAGTTCAGAGCCTGGTAAAGATCAGGATCCCTGGGGTGGGAAGATCCTGTGGAGTAGGAAATGGCAGCCCACTCCAGAATTCTTGCCTGGAGAATCCCATGGACAGAGCAGCCTGGTGAGCTATAGTCCATGGAGTCACAAAGAGTTGGACACAACTGAGCATGAGCAGGATGGGCTTAGCTGCTCTGCAGCATGTGAGATCTTCCCATCAGTTGAGTGGATTTCAATGCTATATCCTTGGAGCCCAGTTCACAACCTGGCAAAGAACAGATGATTAATATATTTAGTTGAATGAAATAGATCATCAATGTATGTTTCAATAAAAGAAATGAGGAAAAGAATAATTTTTCTTTTCATTATAATAGAAAGAAACCTTGTGCTAACATATCTGCATATCAGTTAGCTATTGACACATAATAAGCCACCCTAAACCTCACTGGTTCCAAAAAGTAAATATCTACCATTGGTCACATACCTAATGCTCAGATAAGTTATCCTTCTGGTCTTGTCTGGGCTGCCTTATACATATGCGGTCAGCTGTGGGTGGCTCTGACAGAATGTGGTCCACTGGAGAAGGGAAGGGCAAACCACTTCAGTATTCTTGCCTTGAGAACCCCATGAACAGTATGAAAAGGCAAAATGATAGGATACTGAAAGAGGAACTCCCCAGGTCAGTAGGTGCCCAATATGCTACTGGAGATCAGTGGAGAAATAACTCCAGAAAGAATGAAGGGATGGAGCCAAAGTACAAACAATACCCAGTTGTGGATGTGACTGGTGATAGAACCAAGGTCCAATGCTGTAAAGAGCAATATTGCATAGGAAGCTGGAATGTTAGGTCCATGAATCAAGGCAAATTGGAAATGATCACACAGGAGATGGCAAGAGTGAACGTTGACATTCTAGGAATCAGCGAACTAAAATGGACTGGAATGGGTGAATTTAACTCAGATGACCATTATATCTACTACTGCGGGCACGAATCCCTTGGAAGAAATGGAGTAGCCATCATGGTCAACAAAAGAGTCTGAAATGCAGTACTTGGATGCAATCTCAAAAACGACGGAATGATCTCTGTTCATTTCCAAGGCAAACCATTCAATATCACAGTAATCCAAGTCTATGCCCCAACCAGTAACGCTGAAGAAGCTGAAGTTGAACGGTTCTATGAAGACCTACAAGACCTTTTAGAACTAACACCCAAAAAAGCTGTCCTTTTCATTATAGGGGACTGGAATGCAAAAGTAGGAAGTCAAGAAACACCTGGAGTAACAGGCAAATTTTGCCTTGGAATACAGAATGAAGCAGGGCAAAGGCTAATAGAGTTTTGCCAAGAAAATGCACTGGTCATAGCAAACACCCTCTTCCAACAACACAGGAGAAGACTCTACACATGGACATCACCGGATGGTCAACACTGAAATCAGATTGATTATATTCTTTGCAGCCAAAGATGGAGAAGCTCTATACAGTCAGCAAAAACAAGACCAGGAGCTGACTGTGGCTCAGATCATGAACTCCTTATTGCCAAATTCAGACTTAAATTGAAGAAAGGAGGGAAAACCACTAGACCATTCAGGTATGACCTAAATCAAATCCCTTATGATTATACAGTGGAAGTGAGAAATAGACTTAAGGTCCTAGATCTGATACATAGAGTGCCTGATGAACTATGGGTGGAGGTTTGTGACATTGTACAGGAAACAGGGATCAAGACTATCCCCATGGAAAAGAAATGGAAAAAAGCAAAATGGCTGTCTGAGGAGGCCTTACAAATAGCTGTGAAAAGAAGAGAAGTGAAAAGCAAAGGAGAAAAGGAAAGATATAAGCATCTGAATGCAGAGTTCCAAAGAATAGCAAGAAGAGATAAGAAAGCCTTCCTCAGCGATCAATGCAAAGAATTAGAGGAAAACAACACAATGGGAAAGACTAGAGATCTCTTCAAGAATATTAGAGATACCAAGGGAACATTTCATGCAAAGATGAGCTCAATAAAGGACAGAAATGGTATGGACCTAACAGAAGCAGAAGATATTAAGAAGAGGTGGTAGGAATACACAGAAGAACTGTAAAAAAAAGATCTTCACGACCAAGATAATCATGATGGTATGATCACTCACCTAGAGCCAGACATCCTGGAATGTGAAGTCATGTGGGCCTTAGCATCACTATGAACAAAGCTAGCGGAGGTGATGGAATTCCAGTGGAGCTCTTTCAAATCCTGAAAGATGATGCTGTGAAAGTGTTACACTCAATATGCCAGCAAGTTTGGAAAACTCAGCAGTGGCCACAGGACTGGAAAAGCTCAGTTTTCATTCCAATCCCAAAGAAAGGCAATGCCAAAGAATGTTCAAACTACTGCACAATTGCACTTATCTCACATACTAGTAAAGTAATGCTCAAAATTCTCCAAGCCAGGCTTCAGCAGCATGTGAACCGTGAACTTCAGGATATTCAAGCTGCTTTTAGAAAAGGCAGAGGAACCAGAGATCAAATTGCCAACATCCTCTGGATCATGGAAAAAGCAAGAGAGTTCCAGAAAAACATCTATTTCTGCTTTATTGACTATGCCAAAGCCTTTGGCTGTGTGGATCACAATAAACTGTGGAAAATTCTGAAAGAGATGGGAATACCAGACCACCTGACCTGCCTCTTGAGAAACCTATATGCAGGTCAGGAAGCAACAGTTAGAACTGGACATGGAACAACAGACTGGTTCCAAATAGGAAAAGGAGTACGCCCAGGCTGTATATTGTCACCCTGCTTATTTAACTTATATGCAGGGTACATCATGAGAAACACTGCACTGGAAGAAGCACAAGCTGGAATCAAGATTGCCGGGAGAAATATCAACAACCTCAGATATGTAGATGACACCACCCTTATGGCAGAAAGTGAAGAGGAACTAAAAAGCCTCTTGAGGAAATTGAAAGAGGAGAGTGAAAAAGTTGGCTTAAAGCTCAACATTCAGAAAATGAAGATCATGGCATCTGGTCCCATCACTTCATGGGAAATAGATGGGGAGACAGTGGAAACAGTGTCAGACTTTATTTGGGGGGGCTCCAAAATCACTGCAGATGGTGACTGCAGCCATGAAATTAAAAGATGCTTACCCCTTGGAAGGAAAGTTATGACCAACCTAGATAGCATATTCAAAAGCAGAGACATTACTTTGCCAACAATGGTCCATCTAGTCAAGGCTATGGTTTTTCCAGTGGTCATGTATGGGTGTGAGAGTTGGACTGTGAAGAAAGCTGAGCACCGAAGAACTGATGCTTTTGAACTGTGATGTTGGAGAAGACTCTTGAGAGTCCCTTGGACTGCAAGGAGATCCAACCAGTCCATTCTGAAGGAGATCAGCCCTGGGATTTCTTTGGAAGGACTGATGCTAAAGCTGAAACTCCAATACTTTGGCCTCCTCATGTGAAGAGTTGACTCATTGGAAAAGACTCTGATGCTGGGAGGGATTGGGGGCAGGAGGAGAAGGGGACGACAGAGGATGAGATGGCTGGATGGCATCACTGACTCAATGGACATGAGTTTGAGTGAACTCCTCGGGTTGGTGATGGACAGGGAGGCCTGGCGTGCTGCGATTCATGGGGTCGCAAAGAGTCGGACACGACTGAGTGGCTGAACTGAACTGAACTGAACTGTGGGTGGCTCTGATGATCTTGGCTACCTCTCTCGTATATTTAGAAGTTGGCTGGTTTAGGGTAGTCATGGTGATAAAACTGGGCTCATTTATGTGTGTTTTCCATCAGACTCTCCTGAGCTTTTCTCATGGCGTGGGTAAGGATCCATGAGAGAGTAGATGTACTCAAGACTTCTTAAAGTTTAGGCTTAAAACTGGTCTCATCACTTCTTCCAAAGCCTTTAGCCAGAACAATGGACAGGACCAGATCATAGTCAAAAGTGGGGAAATAGACCCAACTCTTAATAGTAGTCATTGCAAAGTCACATTTCAAAGCATGTGGATATGGAGAGGCTATTAGCACCATCAGATAAAATCAGTTCATCACAGTGTGCAAGGAGATTACTATACAGCAAAGAAAGACCAAGCACTATCCTTGATTTGTTCACTTTTGAGCATCCTGACCTCCAAGATAGTAAATGACATTCTTAAAATAATTTCAAGGCCAGATTTATCACTTGATTTATGAAGAACTAATTAAAATTCTAGTGTATTCCCTGCCCTTTAAAAATAAGTATCTTTCAGACTAAAGCTAATGGCTTTATATGCTAAATCCTGGCTCAGCTTGCCCTGAGTTATTCTAACCATTTTCATGTCATGGTACATGGAAAAAAATAATTTTGTGGCACATTAAAGTAAAAGGACAAAGATGCTTATGACTGGGAGGACTGGCCATGGAGGTTCTGGCTACCCCAGGTCCCACCTGGCTGGACTGAAGGCTTCCCACCTCTTCAATCTGTAACCCAGCAGTGGGTGGGCTGACTAGGATCTTCTGCAGTAAACCAAAATAGCAATGAGTCCAATGACTCTCACCACTTATTTGCAAGATCAGGCATAGAAAACAAACCTATTGAGTCTCAATCTCATGCACTTTCCATAAAACCATGTTGTCTTCAAAGATATGTCTTCAATCAACATATGTTTATCAAGTGCCCACTGTTTGTCTTGAAATGTGCAAGGTGCTGAGAGTGATATAGAGGTCATATATGGCCTGGTCCCTATTCTCCCTGGGGTTAAGGAAGGAACTCTCATCCACCTATTCTGGTCTCTTTTCTGGCCCAGTGTCTAGTCTAATGCAGGTAAGGAGGTTAGTGCCTGTTTCTTCTGGAGTTGCAAGCTTGGCATAGTCTTCCACCTCTGTTTTAGTAACTGCATTTCAACATAAGGTAGTCCACAGAAGCACAGGGTCAACCACCAGTTTACTTAAGACTCCTTGACAATATGAGGCAGTATGAGCTATGTATGGATATAAGAGTTGGTCTATAAAGAAAGCTGAGTGCCGAAGAATTGATGGTTTTGAACTGTGGTATTGGAGAAGACTCTTGAGAGTCCCTTGGACTGCAAGGAGATCCAACAAGTCCATCCTAAAGAAAATCAATCCTGAATATTCATTGGAAGGACTCATGCTGAAGCTGAAACTCCAATACTTTGGCCACGTGATGCGAAGAACTGACTCATTTGAAAAGACCCTGATCCTGGGAAAAATTGAAGGTGGGAGGAGAAGGGAACAGCAGAGGATGAGATGGTTGGATGGCATCACCGACTTGATGGACATGAGTTTGAGTAAGCTCCAGGAGTTGGTGATGGACAGGGAAGCCTGGCATGCTACAGTCCATAGGGTCACAAAGAGTCAGACATGACCAAGCGACTGAACTGAACTGATGATGCTTGTATAGCTCAATGCAGGAGATCCTCCAGTTATGCTACTTTTGTGCTATTTTAAATATGTTCATTTCCTGTGATGAAATCACTACTAATTATTTACTAGTTTATTGTTTGGGAAGGGGAATCACTTACATTTTGCTACATAGTAAGCCACCTGAAAACTCAGTGCCTCTAAGAGAGCTGGAAAAATTTTTTCTGGAGAGAGCCAGATTGAGTATTTTCAGCTTTGTGGGCCATATGGTCTGTATCACTAATATCCATGTCTGCCATTATAATGCTGAAGTGGCCCTTGGCAATACATAAATGAATGGCAGTGGCTGTGTTTCAATGCAACTTTATTTATGAACACAGTGTTTTGAATTTCATATAATTTATGTGTCACAAAATCTTCCTATGCTGTTTCCTTCTACCCTTTAAAAATCTAAAATCCATAAATAGCTGTCTGGTGGATGAGTTAGGTGGCAACTGGCCATAGTTGGTCTGCAGGCCAGAGTTCATGGTCTCCTGGCCTAAAAGGACCATCATTACTACTCGTTAGTCTTCAGGGTGGGTGAGGGTGTGGTGGAGCGATGTAAGCTTGGGCCCAGTGACTTTGTTTCAAGGTCTGGATCCAGTTAGTCTTGGCTTCTCACCAAGTGAAGGCTAATGTTCTCATTTGTGTGTTCATTCTGGGGCTCAGGCTTAGTGGCAGCAGCTCTTGAGTGAGGGTCTGTTCATGGCCATGGCACAAGAGAGCAAGCCTAGTCATCCAGGCACTTTAGTTGCCTCATGCAGGCTAACATTCCTTGCTCAGAACAAGCCACTTGGTGGAATTTGAAATCAACAGGCAGGAAAATGCACTTTTAATGAGAGCAACTCCATACAGTGTGATTTCAGGAAATGGGGCTATTAATGTCATCTACCAGTCACATTTCTTTTCCTTTATTGAAAGGTGTAGTGTAATGGTCTCCATTTATTTTTCCTCCAACTTTGTTCAAGGTGGAAAAGAAAGGAATCAACAATCCATCTTGGATTCTTTCTGGAGAGAATAGCTTCCTGTGACTATTACTCATTTGCAGGAAAATGTCATTTATAATTTTGCCCTCATTTGATATCTCTTTTACTGGAAAATGCACATTACACATTTTTGGCTATTCCACGACCTAATCTGATATACTAAAGGTCAACCAAATGTTTCTGTTAGAGAATTTCAAACCGCCTACTGCTGTGACTAGCCTTTGTTTAGCATCTGAAGGGTCTCTGTTACCCAAGAGTTTCTCTTATTCTGCATACCAGGAGGTGAGAGTTTATTCCTGGAAGTTGGATCTATGAAACCACTGGACCTTTTCCTGCAATGGTTGTATCTACATCATTGACTGAGGGCTGTTTCACACAGCTTTTTTTTTTTCTGCCTTTAGCCACATTCCTTCCACTTCACCATTTGTTGATGCAACTTTTAACACAGGACAAAGTGTCTTATGTTTTTCTAACCTTTCTTATTTTCTGGATTTTTTTTCTGATAACATTCTGCATTTTAAAATTATGAATTTAAATTCCTGAATAGAACATTTCTCAAAACACCTCTTTTTTGAAGCATGTATCCTGAATTTTAAAAATAATAAATCAGTGAACAATCATCTTTCTGCAGCAAAACATCAAGAAGACCAAGAATGCACACAGTCCACCTGGCCAGGCTAGGAGGGCCACTTAGCTTTGCAAGACCTCAGTGTTTGCATCTGAAAATAAAAGTCAATCCCAACTTGGAAATTACATGATTCTGAGGCATCATAAAAAGCACAAAACTAGAATTCTGTATAGCATTGAAATAAAAATTCCAAAAAGTTATTTTTATCGTCTGGATATAGACCATATATTGGACCAAAAAACATTATTCTTGATCTCTCAGTTTCTTCCCTTCTTTTCTGCCCCCAACTCTTCCTGATCCTGAAAGTGAAAGTTGCTCAGTCTTGTCTGACTCTCTGCGACCCCACTGTCCATGGAATTCTCCAGGCCAGAATACTGGAGTAGGTAGCCTTTCCCTTCTCCAGGGGATCTTCCCAACCCAGGGATTGAACCTAGGTCTTCCCCATGGCAGGTGGATTCTTTACCAGCTGAGTCACAAGGGAAGCCCAAGAATACTGGAGTGGGTAGCTTATCCCTTCTCCAGGGGATCTTCCCAACCCAGGAATTGAACCAGGGTCTCCTGCATTGCAGGCAGATTCTTTACCAACTGAGCTATCAGGGAAGCCCTTTCCTTATCCTAGGTACCATAATCTCCAATTTTATTTTCTTTACCTGGTAAGATGACATGAGTCTTTGAGGAGCTTCTTATGGACAAATGTACATCTCCCCCAAATTTGTATGTTGAAGCTCTGACTGAGTGTGACTGTATTTGGAGTAAGGAGTAATTAGGGTTAAATGAGGTCATAAAAGTGGGGCCTGATCCAATAGTATCAGTGTCCTTATAAAAAGAAACATCAGAGAGCTTTTTCTTTCTCATTCTCTCTGTGTGCACACACAGAGGACAGGGGAGATTCCCCTAACTTTACCTTTTCATAATTAATTACATGAAGGTATTTATGAACACCATGAACATCATACTGGATATGTCACACAGAACAGATCCAAAAGAAAATATACTTTCCCTTTTGATCTATAATAAGATATATATATATATATATATATATATATATATATATATATATGTATTGTGTACCATAGCTACAACTATGGTAAGACTTCTTGTGATATGTTTAGTAGTAAAACCTTCAAGAAAGCAGCATGGTGGTTGAGAGGGGAAACCCTGGAGCCAAAACATGGAATAGTTAGATCCTCGCTCTCCTTCCCACTGGCTGTGTGAGTTGGCAAGTTGCCTGAACTCTCTATGCTTGGTCTGTAAAAAGGGGGAAATAATTACATTTACTTCATAAGGTTGCTCTGCGTATTAAATGAATTAATATTTGTAAAATGTCTAGATCAAGATATAACACACAATACACATGATCTCAGTGTTTGATAAAAAGAATAAAAGTAAGCATAGAAAATCATGAAATGTATTCATCCATACAAACAAAATTAGAAAAAAAGGGGGAAACATTTGGAGTTTATGTGATAAGTCATATATGTGATTGGGGAATTCTGTGAAAACCTTGCTATTTCTTTCACGAAGGCAGGAATGTTGAGACTGTGACAGGCAAGGGAGGTGTAGGGAGTGGAGAGTATAGATGCCTGGATCTCAGCTGTGACTTTGCCACTAGATGCCCTTGAGCTAGCATGTCACCTCCCCTCCCTGGAGCTTGCTTCTTCCTGTCTAGAAATAGTTGGATTAGATCTATATATTGGCTTGTTCGAAGACCAGAAAAAGAAGATCTTTTGTGATCCTAAAAGCACATTGTACAATGCTGTTAGGTCACATTGGTTAAAGGTTTTACTTGAGTGAGAGGCAAAGAATAAACGATCCTAAACATTTTAAGAGGTAAGAAAATTCACTCAAATAACGAGAGAAAATATTAAGAGATATTGGTACCTAGAAGCTTGAAGTATTATACCACGATTGTTTTAGTTCTGAGCATTGACCACAGGGGTGGGAAAATAATTTGTGAGTCATCGAAATTTGTCTAATGATGCCTTTATAGCTGCTCTTGGTAGAAAAATATTCCTAACCTGACTACATATTCAAAGATTTGGAGATTGGGAAAAGGTGGTCACTATCATAGGGTGAAAGATTTTAACCTGAAAACCTTTAAGAGAATTACTGATTAGCACCCCTGTTTACTCTATACTCCCTGCTTCATTTGGTGGCCAGTGTTGGCTGGGGGACCATGCAGCTTCAAGACTTACTCTAGATTTATGGATCTTCCAGGTGATTCTACAGACTGTAGTTGCAGTGGTAGAGTGTGTTGTGTGCCAAGTGGCTTAAATGCTTTAGATGTCAATGCTGCACCCAGATTATGAATGTGTGTGTATGAGAGAGAGAGAGAGAGGTCAGTCAATGTAGACCAAGGTTGCTCAACATCGATGCTATTGACACTCAGAGGCAGATAAGGCCTTGTGCACTGCATGCTCTTTCACAGCATCCCTGTCCTCTACCAGGTAGAAGACAGAAGCACCTCCCCCACTCCCTGCACACACAGGTCACATGTGACAATCAAAACTGTCTCCAGATATTGTCACATGTCCCCTGAAGGATACAGTCGCTTCTGGTTGAGACCCGTTGCCCTAGACTGACAATCAGATGGCCTGCTCTGTCATTGTCTGAATGACTTTAGGAAGGTACTCAACCTTTGTGAACCTTGGTTTCTCCCCTACAAAAATGGGGGTTAAAATCAGTAACTCAGGGGCACGCTAAAGGATTGAGAATTCGTGTAAGTTAAAACGCATATTAGAAATAATTATGCTGTCCTTTTTGAAGACACAAAAGCAAATTTCCATACCACAGAAATGGTAGAAGCCCCAGAGATAAATATTCCTGTCAACTGAACAGATATCTCTGGTTTGGAAGATGTGTACAGTGAGATATAGAATCTTTCCTGCTCGAGTTCACCCTCTAGAAACTGCTTAAAAGCTGTGCTGCCTTCACCATCCCTTGTGCCACCCTAAGGTCACTTCGTGGAGAGTGTAGGCGAAGAATTCACCCTGTAAAGAGCAGTTGTCAGCTGCCCCTCCCTGATCATAAACATTCATGTTCCTTTGTAGCAGATGACTGAGTCACAGACCGCCAGATAGTTCTCAGGAACTCCTCTCCCCTTTAGGATGAGGTTTTTTATATTTATACTCAACTTTCACCACTGAGTAACCCGTAGGGATTCAGGAGTGTATTAATAGATGAGGCTCAATTAAACAAGTATTTAGAGTCCTACAAGGCTCTGCGCTTGGTAAACAGTGGTGAAAACAAAGATGATTACCACACATCATGCTAGAGTAGGGAGGAAAAGCTTGCACATAAACAACACTAATAAAAGAGCGAAAGACACAGGCTAAAGAGAAGAACTAGAAACTTCCGACTGAGGGCTGGGGATAAAATCAAGGAAGAATTGTGGGAGGATGAGACATGCATTGGGGGTTTGTACGTTGTATAGAATTAAGGTAATCCCCAAATTCTTCCTTATTCTCAAGTTCATGACTCTGTGCCATTTATATGATTGATTTATCCCAGTATAAAATGAAGGTAATGCAACCTAACTTGTCTTGGCTACCTCAGAGAGTAAAATGAGAGCTCGTATGTGGGATGCACTACACTGGTCTTATTGAGTGGCTTGTCACCTCCATTAGTCCTTCTCTCATATGTTGCTCTTTGGGGAGGAGGGGATTTCAGGGAAGCTTCCATGTTGGTTGAATGAGAGCCATCCAGACAAACCTATCAGTCATTTTCTACTTTAAAAAAAACTCCACCTTTCTTCTGGATGTCTTAATTTACCAAGACTAGGGAGAAGTATAAAAAGGAGCAGCTACTAACTTTTGGGTTTGCTCTCCCCATTAGGACTTTCCCATTGTGGCATCTGAAAGATCTCTATAACTTTGTCTGTGGCTGTTAACCACTTCCATTCATGTTTTTCAATATGTTTTTACCTCCAGGAAAGCATGAAACCACCATCCCCCACTCACTGTCTTTTCCTGAATCTCTCTTCAGCCTTATGTCTCCTGGCTAAGTAAGCAATGCGTATGTGTTTTCCTCATTTGGCTAAAGACCTACTTGTTTAGCACTTAATGGGGGTGAAAGATATAGTTGGGTTTTAATCAATGCTTTGGATTGTATCTTGTTCAATAGACAAGCAAGTTTAGACAAAAGGATTTAACAGAGTTCTAGGCTTCCCTCATAGCTCTGTCGGTAAAGAATCTGCCTGCAGTGTAGAAGACCCTAGTTTGATTCCTGGTTCAGGAAGATCCCCTGGAGAAGGAAGTGGCAACCCACTCCAGTATTCTTGCCTGGAGAATCCCACGGACAGAGGAGCCTGGCAGTCTATAGTCCATGGGGTCGCAAGAGTCGGACACAACTTAGCAACTAAACAACAACCAGCAGAGTTCTAGAGTATTTAATTATAAATTTAAGACACTGGTTCTTAGCTGGGGGAGACATTTTTGGTTGTCTCAACTGGGGTAGGAGTGCTATTGTCATCTGGTTGGTAGAGGTCAGGAATTCTGCTTAACGTATTACAATGCACAAGACAACCTTACAACAATAAACTATCTTTCCCAAAATGTAAATAGGACTGAAATTGAGAAATCCTGATTTAAAATAGATACCTGATTTCCAAGGAGGCATAAAAATTAAACATAATAAATGAAGAGCAATTACCAATAAAACTATAACTGAAAGAAAAGAAGCAGAAGCATAGATGTCACCATGGTCCTGAAGTGACTTTGTCATTTGGGCTAAATATTTGATTAAGTTTGGAATTTCCTGACAAATGAAGAAAAGGTGGGGAAGGGGAAGAGACAGTTCTTGGGCTTCCAAAACAATCTTTAATAAAAAAGTTAATAAACGAAGAACCTCCCCACCCTCTCACTGAATTCAAAGAGAAATATATCCTGTAGTGTTTTATGTATGGGATATTGTGTAATGAAATAGACATTTTCAACTATGGTTTTACCAAAGACATGGATTGTGTGTGTGTGTGTGTGTGTTTATGTGTGTACACAAAAATGGATATTTCTGATCTCAGCTCTTTACCAGAAAATAACAGAGGGTATAACATTAGATCCGGAGAGGGCAATGGCACCCCACTCCAGTACTCTTGCTTGGGGAATCCCATGGACAGAGGAACCTGGTGGGCTGCAGTCCATGGGGTCGCTAAGAGTTGGGCACGACTGAGCGACTTTACTTTCACTTTTCACTTTCATGCACTGGAGAAGGAAATGGCAACCCACTCCAGTGTTCTTGCCTGGAGAATCCAGGGATAGAGGAACCTGGTTGGCTGCCATCTATGGGGTCGCACAGAGTCGGACACAACTGAAGTGACTTAGCAGCAGTAGCAGCATGACATTAGATCTTGTGAAATTAAAGGCATTTCTTTGAGGAACTGGACAAGTATGATCTGGGTATTGTCTTTGTTTCTGAAGTAACAAATCAGGGGTAGAGTCTCTGAAGATCTGAGAGAGATGGCTGACATTTCCATCAGACTATGGGATTCTCTCTCTGGATTATCAAGTGACTTCAATGAGTTTTGGGCAAGGGCTAAAGAGTAATCAGATCATGGTGGAATTGTCTGATGAGTGCCTGAAGTGCTGGCTTAAGCTCATTCAGTGGTATTTATTTCTGGTCTATTCTATCAGTCAGTGTGTTAGTGTTCAGCCACACAAAGGTGATTAAAATGTGCTCCCTGTCCTCAGGTAGCAAAGACTTGTGTGTGCTTCCCTGGCATGAAGATCTGTAAATAATCATGAATTAATACACATAGTAGAAGAATGTGCAATGCGCCATAAGAACTCACATGAGCAAGTGATGACCCTGGGGTGTAGGGGAAGGTTCAGTGAGGAAGTGAGGTTTGAATTGTGTGGGTTATTGAAGAACTCCTTACAGAGTTTATCTACAAACATTTGCTGTATAAAATGCATGCATAAAAGTATATAAATCATGGCAAAACCAATACAATATTGTAAAGTAATTAGACTCTAATTAAAGTAAATATATTTAAAAAGTATATAAATCATAATACATCCCTGGCTCTATTTTCACAAAGTGTACCCACACATGTAACCAGTGCTTAAGCAAGAAATGGAGCA
Source organism: Bos indicus x Bos taurus (assembly GCF_003369695.1). Lineage (NCBI taxonomy): Eukaryota > Metazoa > Chordata > Mammalia > Artiodactyla > Bovidae > Bos > Bos indicus x Bos taurus. The sequence goes on along the minus strand of NC_040105.1, from coordinate 8,632,201 downwards.
TCACCAGAAATAGAATCCTGAAAACCCCTCACACCTATGTTCCAGTAATTATCTTCCCCCAAAGTAACTATGGTCCCAACTTATAACCATATAGTTTAGTTTTGCACTTTATATAAGTGTAGTCACATGTTACATGTTGTTTTGTGTCTGACTTTAGCATTTTTTTTGTGAGATTCATCCAGGTTTTCATCTGTCACTATAAATCATTCATTTTCATTACTGTGTAGTATTCCATTGTATGAATATACCACAATTTATTTAATCCATTGTACTATGGATGAACATTTGACTTCTTTCCAGTTTTTTACTATTATAAGTTGTACTTCTATGTATGTTCTTGTACATGTTTTTTAGTGGCCATGTTTATATGCTGCTATGTGCATACACATAGAAATGGAATTACTGAGGCTTAGTGAATGGTACCCACTCCAGTGTTCTTGCCTAGAGAATCCCATGGACAGAGGAGCCTGGCGGGCTAGAGTGCATAGGGTCACAAAGAGTCAGACGTGACTGAAGCAACTTAGCACGAACACAGTATACACATATATTTTGGGGGAAAAAATGCTTATTTTTCCTTCCAACTCTTAAGTTGTGGGGCTTAATAAAATGTTTTCAAAACATTCTTAGGTTTACTCTCAGCAGGTTACAGTGTAGTAGGCTAGTAAGTTAGGTGGCAATGGGGGGCACAGAAACAGAGAGGGAGCCCCCACAGATGAGGCAGGTAGACCAAAGCAGTGATAATGGAGAGTCTTGGGAAGGACCTTTGAAGGAAAGAAAGGGCCCCATGAATATTTATTATCTGAATAAAAAGAAAAAAGCGTGGACCAGGTGACTCTTAACGTTCTCTCAAATACTCTCATTTTGTAAAATCACCTACAGGGAAGTTGTTACATTTGATAAGGAAATTTTCTCCCTTCTTCAGATATCCTCCTATGCCAAAGGCTTTGTTGGGAAGTACTGTTCCTCTTCTAATAAGAAAATTGTCAGTAAATAAAACAACCCACAACAACCTAGGTCTGAATCAGTCTTTGAGGAAAAAGCTGGTGCACACACACATAAATTTCAGAATATAGCTCAGTAAATCTTCCTGCTTCCAGATTGTTTCCAGCTGAAGTCATGCTTGGCAAAACCAGATGCCTCTGAATGTAAAGATGGCCTTTGTCCAGGAGCAGACCTCCATGCGGCTCCTTCCTCTTCCCATTTGCATCCAGCAGTGCCTGGGAGAGGCTGGGATCAGAGTCCCTTCAGGCAGTAAGAGTGAGATGGAGGCAAAACAAGGACATTAATGCTGGGAACCAGAGGTCAGGGAACCTGAAGCCAAGGGTAGCAAGGAGATGTGAGGAAATGGGTCATTTCATAAACACCCAAAAGGGGAACCTTTGCTCTCAAGAGAAGAATTATTGGTGAAAAACAAAACAAAAAGAGTTAGAGGATCTCTGAATCTTGGAGGGACATTGAGAAGGAAAATAAGGACACGCCATTTTGATTAAGAAAGGAAAGTAGTGGAGAAGCACAGGGCTACTATTGTGAAGATACATGAATTAATAGGAAAAGAATCCTATGATATGTTTAGAAGGAAGGAAAACTCTGCTTGATGAGCTTAAGAAAACACTTTCATAAATGTAAACTTCACAAATATCTTCAGATCAAACGTGTGACTGACTAAAGATGAATGACCTCAAATCCAACTAAAAACACCAAGGTTATGTCTGCACAAAAAAGTCGGCTTGACTCAATGCATTAGGGGGAGAAAAGATTAAGTTAATAAAACAACACCAAATCTTAAAGTGCCAAGTACCTGCTTTGCCTGAACATTTCAGTTTTCACTTGTTTTGGCATCTTGTAGACACAGCCAGAATATATTATGACAACAGAAATATCCTGTTCTGAAATGTTATTTTAGTTACAGGGAAAGGGACAAGTGCATTCCTAGATATAACTCAGTCAATGGGTACCGCTGGTTCTTAAAATCTTTTTCAGAAATTGCTAGAGACCCTGACCAAATACAGTTAAGTATATTCATTTTAAAAAGCTTCCAGAAAATGCTGTTTTACCAAGTGGCTACAAAACATGGCCAGAAATAACTAGGTCACATTTTCTATGTGTGTTGACTTTTATTTCAACAAAACAAAATATTCTTTGATAAATTGGACAATATATTACCTTTAAAAAATTTTCCTCCCCCCAAAAATGCTTTGATATAATCAAACTTTTGTTTACTTTTTATCATTTAATGTATGGGATGAGTGTTGCCACACTATCATTATGATGAAATAAAGTTCCAAGAAGTGAAATGAGTAGCCTAAAGATGTCTAGGCAGGGAGAGTACAGACATGTCTTAAAGAGGGTCTAATGATTTTTTTACCTTGATGCCTCCACTGGACTTGGTTCCAATTATGTGCTTTGGTTTCAATAACACAAGTGTAGATGTCTGTTTATGTATGAATGTTGTAAAAATGGTATTAATATGTACAATATTTTTTGCTAGTTTAAAATAATCAGAATGCACTTAACTAAAGTGAATCATCCTCAAATGTCAGTGCTAATGAAGAACACATGGTGATTCTCTGAATCTCACTCATTGGTCTCAATATAAAGTTAGCACAGTAACTTTCTTGTGACTCTTATAATAGCATATATAGCATAATAAATCTTATAATAGGCAGAGCTTGTTACCATGATAATGAAATATTGTAAGTACAGAAGGATAGGATCCACATAAGAAATTTCCCTGTGTATCATCCAGGCTGCTTTTGGCTGAATGTTTCAGAATATATAACTGAAAGCTGCTTAAACAGTAAGGAAGATTTGAATTTCACCTAGGCATTGTATTAGTTATCTATTACTATATAGCAAATTACCACTAACTTTGTGGCAATGCATATTTATTATCTCATAGTTTCTATGGGTCAGGAGTGGCAGGCACAGCTTAGCTGAATCCTCTACTTCAGGGTGTTTTACAAGGCTGCAATCAAGGTGGCAGCCTGAGCTGGAGTGTTATCTGAAGGCTCAACCAGAGAAGGATCCCTTTTTAAGCTCATTCTAGTTGTTGGCAGAATTCAGTTCCTCAAGGGCTGTTTGACTGAGGGCTTCAGTTTCTCAGTGGCAGTTGACCAGAGGCCATCCTCAGTTCTTTGCCACATGGGCACCTCAGGTCACTCAGTGAGTGAAAGAGGACATTTATACCTTTATTATTGTGAAAGAAAGACTTTTCTAGAAAGTCAGACTTTCCTGGCAGACTTCCCCTGAGGCCTCATTTGTCAGTAATGGGTCATGTGCCCATATTGATATTGTAAAGGAGTCTGGGAAAGTTAAGTGTGAGCATGTGACATTTTTACCCTTATTAAGAGACAAGTCTCTGCCAACAAGGAAAGGTATGTGGAGGGCAGGAGCTGGAGACTTGCTGTTGAGGAGGCAATAAATATCTACAACCAGCAACAGTTACTAAAGGACAGGCTTTTTCAGGGACATGTGTCAGTAGTCCTGTTTCACATAATGGCTGAATTCTCTGCCTCTTTTCTCTGGTCTTGTTTGAGATGTTTATTCATATAGTGTGTTGCAATGTCATTGAAGTTTTACTTGGATGAAATATTTTTGGAAAACAAATGCAAACATAGGTTCTGAAGCTGCTCAGAGTTCCCTATTGTTATTGTTTTTATCCCAGTGTTTCCTGAATAAATTAGTAAGCTGGTTATAAAGTTCTTATTCTCAGATTTCTTATTTGAAAAATGTTTGTAATGTTTCTTATGTTTCTTTTTTATTTCAAACCGAAATGACTAGTTTTAAAATTTAACTGCCACTCATCTGAGTCATTGGTTTAGACATGCAAAGATAATCATTAAAAGAAAAGCAGGTGGTAGTACAAGCATTTGATCTACCCTCCACCCCTACCTCTTCAGCAAAAGGCTCTAGATAAATACACAAAAGTGGATTCATTGCAAAAATTCCTCTGTAATCAAAGCTGGGGCCTATGACCATCAACACCTTCCAGCCCTCCTTGCAAGTCCCTCAAAGCCTGGTGACCACCTCCCATAGGTGAGCCTGCTGCTGCTGCTGCTGCTAAGTCGCTTCAGTCGTGTCTGACTCTTAGCGACCCCATGGACTGCAGCCTACCAGGCTCCTCCGTCCATGGGATTTTCCAGGCAAGAGTACTGGAGTGGGGTGCCATTGCCTACTCCGATAGGTGAGCCTAACACCAGTCAACTTGACCATCCATCCTAGCTGACTGCCAGGAGTTTGCCTAAAACGACTCTACTCCTGTAGTACCACTCCTTTTGGTAGTCACATTGCAGTTTGCTCTTGCAGAACTTCTTTTCATACTTGAAGAAGCTAAATCATGTCTCTTTCCATCCTATAATTTGCTGTTGGTGGTCTGGACTCAAGTGACTAAGCTCTCTTTATTCCTTTTGAATTGAGTCATATTTATTAGGCCCATTTGCGATGACCTTCTGAAGCCCGCTTCTATAATCTCCCTCAATTACTGTAATGCTCAGTGTTGTGTCAGCTACAGGTTTTTAAAGCATGTCCAGGCATACTAATTGACTGATCCAGTGCTCAGTTATGTCCCAAATGGCCTGACCATTTTGTGGGATTTTAAAAGAAAACATGCTAGAGGGAAAGCAGAGATTTTTATTAGTTCCCTTAATGCAGTGGTTCTCCTCTCAGCCTGGGTGGGAGGGGAAGATTCAGCCCCCAGAGGACATTTGGCAATGTCAGGAGACATGTTTGGTTGTTACAATGGGGAGGGAGGGTGTACTGCTAGCATCTAGTGGATAGATCCCAGGCTGCTGATAAATACAGCACAAAGAACATCAGCATCTCTCCAACAAAAGACCTGACCCCACAGGTCTATGCTTCCGAGGTTAAGAAATCTTGATTTAAGAAATGGCCTCTGGTTTTGTATGGGAATTTTATATAGCAATTTGATATGAATTTCTATTAAATATTTTTATGTGCAAATGAAGAACCCAAGTCTTGACGTATTTCTCCACATCTTTATCTCATTTCTCTCTTGAGCAATTCTATTACATCTGGACCCCCACAGCTGAACTCCCTGCAAACACCCTTAGGATTCTTAATCTCTTATCCATATCCCAAACCATTGATAGTTGAGAGCACAGACAGGGTCGCACCCAGGAATAGTCAGGTAAGAAAGCTGCATCTGTGGGCACTTGCCACCACTCCTGCTGGACTCAGTGCTGCTTTTGTCCCCATGAATAATCTCTCATTGCCCTGTGATCCTCTGTCACTCTCTACAGATCCAAATTGCTGGTCAGGAGCATGTGATTGAGTCTGAGCTTTAAGGATGGGCTGAAAATCAGGAGATTCACATGTTTAATCCACCTGGTAATTCCCATCCCCCATCAACATTTCAATTCCCCAGAAATAACTACTGTTAACAATTTGTTGGTTATTTTTGCAAGTATTTTCAATGCATATACAGACATATATTGTATGATATACTTTTTATATTATAATGCACATGCAAGTTTGAGTTGGCTAAGCTATCAGATCAGATCAGTCGCTCAGTCGTGTCTGACTTTGCGACCCCATGAATCGCAGCACACCAGGCCTCCCTGTCCATCACCAACTCCTGGAGTTCACTGAGACTCATGTTCATTGAGTCAGTGATGCCATCCAGCCATCTCATCCTCTGTTGTCCCCTTCTCCTCCTGCCCCCAATCCCTCCCAGCATCAGAGTCTTTTCCAATGAGTCAACTCTTCGCATGAGGTGGCCAAAGTACTGGAGTTTCAGCTTTAACATCATTCCTTCCAAAGAAATCCCAGGGCTGATCTCCTTCAGAATGGACTGGTTGGATCTCCTTGCAGTCCAAGGGACTCTCAAGAGTCTTCTCCAACGCCACAGTTCAAAAGCATCAATTCTTCGGTGCTCAGCCTTCTTCACAGTCCAACTCTCACATCCAGATTCCCATAATTCAGTGGCTTCGAGAATAATGAGATTTATTTTTCCTTCAAGTCAAAGCCTAATGTGTGTAGTCCAGATTGGTGGGCAGATCTGCTCTAGTCATTTGGGGATGTAGTATGACTGTGTCTTTGCCACCTTCAGCACATGATCCTGCAGGTCCCTCTGGGAGTCACCATTCCACCTACTGACAAAGAGTGCAATGCAGCCTGAAGAAGGCACAAGACCTAACTTAAAGGACAGGCTTGGGCAAGAACCTACTTGCATGGCCATGCCTAACTTCAAAGGGCGCCAGGATTGAAGTGTAGCTGGGCACTTTGTTTCTCTCTATCTCTCTCAACATAAATAGGACCACATCATGTAAAAACTCTAGCTCGAATATTGTCCATATAAAGATGCATCCTTTTAAAAGAACTGTTAACTTGAATGAATGGATTGTGTATTTTTGATTCTCATAAGGCACGTGTGTAATTTTTCCCCATGAAGGGGCTCTTTTGAGCCCTTCAGTCTGTTTAAACTGTGATCGAAAGCTCAGCACAAATAGTACTTGGCCAATATACAGTAGTGCTTTTTGAATGACTAGTTAGGTTTTCTTTTCTTTAGCCATTCTTTTTTAGCGTAGAAATTTGCATTCTGATATAGAATGTTTATAAAAAAGCTATGACAAACCTAGATAGCCTATTAAAAAGTGGAGACATTACTTTGCCAACAAAGGTCCATATAGTCAAAGCTATGGTTTTTCCAGTAGTCATGTATGGATGTGAGAGTTGGACTGTGAAGAAAGCTGAGCGCCGAAGAATTGATGCTTTTGAACTGTGGTGTTGGAGAAGACTCTCAAGAGGCCCTTGGACTGCAAGGAGATCAAACCAGTCCATCCTAAAGGAAATCAATCCTGAATATTCATTAGAAAGTGATGCTGAAGCTGAAACTCCAATACTTTGGCCACCTGATGCAAAGAACTGACTCACTGGAAAAGACCCTGATGCTGGGAAAGATTGAAGGCAGGAGGAGAAGGGGATGACAGAGGATAAGATGGTTGGATGGTATCACCGGCTTGATGGACATGGGTTTGAGCAAGCTCCGGGAGATGGTGATGCACAGGGAAGCCTGGAGTGCCGCAGTCCATGGGGTCACAAACAGTGGGACACGACTGAGTGACTAAACATAGACTGTTTGCTTTGTAACTTTCCAAAATCATGTATTAAAGAATTGTTCATTTGTTCTGTTTATTATTGCACTGCTTTTTAAAAATTTTTTAAATTCATTTTGATTGGAGGCTAATTACTTTACAATATTATATTGGTTTTTGCCATACATTCACATGAATCAGCCATGGGTGTGCATCTGTTCCCCATCCTGAACCCCCTTCCCACCTCCATCCCCATCTCATCCCTCAGGGTCATCCCAGTACACCAGCCCTGAGCACCCTGACTCATGCATTGAACCTGGACTGGTGATTTATTTCACATATGATAATATACATGTTTCAATGCTATTCTCTCAGATCATCCCACCCCCACCTTCTCCCACAGAGTCCAACAGTCTGTTCTTTACATCTGTGTCTCTTTTGCTGTCTCACATATAGGGTCATCATTACCATCTTTCTAAATTCCATATATATGCATTAATACACTGTATTGGTATTTTTCTTTCTGAGTTCGCTCTGTTTCTTCACTCTGTACTTCGCTCTGTACTTCGCTCCAGTTTCATCCACCTCATTAGAACTGATTCAAATGCATTCTTTTTAATAGCTGAGTAATATTCCATTGTGTATATGTACCACGGCTTTCTTATCCATTCGTCTGCTGATGGACATCTAGGTTGCTTCCATGTCGTGACTATTGTAAACAGTGCTGCAATGAACATAGGGGTACACGTGTCCCTTTCAATTCTGGTTTCCTTGGTGTGTATGCCCAGCAGTGGGATTGCTGGATCATATGGCAGTTCTATTTCCAGGTTTTTAAGGAATCTCCGCACTGTTCTCCATAGTGGCTATACTAGTTTGCATTCCCACCAACAGTGTAAGAGGGTTCCCTTTTCTCCACACCCTCTCCAGCATTTATTGTTTGTAGACTTTTGGATAGCAGCCATTCTGACCGGTGTGAGATGGTACCTCATTGTGGTTTTGATTTGCATTTCTCTAATAATGAGTGATGTTGCGCATCTTTTCATGTGTTTGTTAGCCATCTGTATGTCTTCTTTGGAGAAATGTCTGTTTAGTTCTTTGGCCCATTTTTTGATTGGGTCATTTATTTTTCTGAAATTGAGCTGTAGGAGTTGCTTGTATATTTTTGAGATTAATTCTTTGTCAGTTGCTTCATTTGCTATTATTTTCTCCCATTCTGAAGGCTGTCTTTTCACCTTGCTTATAGTTTCCTTCATTGTGCAAAAGCTTTTAAGTTTAATTAGGTCCCATTTGTTTATTTTTGATTTTATTTATATTACTCTGGGAGGTGGGTCATAGAAGATCCTGCTATGATTTATGTCAGAGTGTTTTGCCCATGTTTTCCTCTAGGAGTTTTATAGTTTCTGGTCTTATGTTTAGATCTTTAATCCATTTTGAGTTTATTTTTGTGTATGGTGTTAGAAAGTGTTCTGGTTTTATTCTTTTACAAGTGGTTGACCAGTTTTCCCAGCACCACTTGTTAAAGAGATTGTCTTTTTTCCATTGTGTATTCTTGACTCCTTTGTCAAAGATAAGGTGTCCATAGGTGCATGGATTTATCTCTGGGCTTTCTATTTTGTTCCATTGATCTGTATTTCTGTCTTTGTGCCAGTACCATACTGTCTTGATGACGGTAGTTTGTAGTATAGCCTGAAGTCAGGCAGGTTGATTCTTCCAGTTTCATTCTTCTTTCTCAAGATTGCTTTGGCTATTCGAGGTTTTTTGTATTTCCATACAAATTTTGAAATTATTTGTTCTAGTTCTCTGAAAAATACCGTTGGTAGCTTGATAGGGATTGCACTGAATCTATAGATTGCTTTGGGTAGTATATTCATTTTCACTATATCGATTATTCCAATCCATGAACATTGTATATTTCTCCATCTATTTGTGTCATCTTTGATTTCTTTCATCGGTGTTTTATAGTTTTCTATATAAGGTCTTTTGTTTCTTTAGGTAGATTTATTCCTAAGTATTTTATTCTTTTCATTGCAATGGTGAATGGAATTGTTTCCTTAATTTCTCTTTCTGTTTTCTCATTGTTTATGTATAGGAATGCAAGGGATTTCTGTGTGTTAATTTTATATCCTGCAACTTTACTATATTCATTAACTCTAGCAATTTTCTGGTGGAGTCTTTAGGGTTTTATATGTAGAGGATTATGTCATCTGCAAACAGTGAGAGTTTTACTTCTGCTTTTCCAATCTGGATTCCTTTTATTTCTTTCTCTTCTCTGATTGCTGTGGCTAAAACTTCCAAAACCATGTTGAATAGTAGTGGTAAGAGTGGGCATCCTTGTCTTGTTCCTGACTTTAGGGGAAATGCTTTCAGTTTTTCACCATTGAGGATAATGTTTGCTGTGGGTTTATCATATATGGCTTTTATTATGTTGAGGTATGTTCTTTCTATGCCTGCTTTCTAGGGTTTTTTTTTTTTTAATCATAAATGGATGTTGAATTTTGTCAAAGACTTTCTCTGCATCTATTGAGATAATCATATGGTTTTTATCTTTCAGTTTGTTAACGTGGTATATCACAATGATTGATTTGTGAATATTGAAGAATCCTTGCATCCCTGGGATAAAGCCCACTTGGTCATGATGTATGATCTTTTTAATATGTTGGATTCTGTTTGCTAGATTTTGTTAAGGGTTTTTGCATCTATGTTCATCAGTGATACAGGCCTGTAGTTTTCTTTTTTTGTGGCATCTTTGTATGGTTTTCGTATTAGGGTGATGGTGGCCTCATAGAATGAGTTTGGAAGTTTACCTTCCTCTGCAATTTTCTGGAAGAGTTTGAGTAGGATAGGTGTTAGTGCTTCTCTAAATTTTTGGTAGAATTCAGCTGTGAAGCCGTCTGGTCCTGGGCTTTTGTTTGTTGGAAGATTTCTGATTACAGTTTTGATTTCTGTTATTATTGCACTGTTAAGTAACAAGGGTAATTAAGATGATACACAGCACATTGTATTCTGTTTTCCAAGAACTGGAGACAAGTCTGAATTCCTGTGATGTCTGTTGCTGGTTTGCTTTTACACTGTTGACATACCTCAGAAGAGGCGAGGATGGCTGAAGAATAACATGATGCCCATTTCAGTTCTGACCTTCACTGCTTCAGCCCCCCACCCCCGACACTGTTCTTTGGCATTACAGTGTTAACATTAAGTATTCTTTCTGAAAAACTGACAGGGCTTTTGTCTGATAATCTCAATATTGACATTCTATGAATGAGTTTTGACCATAAAATCGAATCTGTGCTTAAGCACAACAGTTTTAGTATAGTTTCCTTACACCTCTACCAATCACTTGAAAAAGAAAGAAGAAAAGGTGGAAAGCTTGTAATACATGAGGCACCTCTAGGTTTGGGTTTTCCCAAGACTATGAATAGTCATAAACTGTCAAACAGAAGCAGATCTGAACATCAATTGCCATCTGAAACACTGCCACCATCTGGGACAACTCGTTGCAAATCATCTGTATCAGTTTCCTATTGCTGCCTAATGCATTACCACAGATTCAGAGGCTTAAAATAGCATGCATTTATTAATTAGTTCAGTCTCCCTGGGTCAGAAGTCCAGGCATGGCTTAACTGGATCCTCTGCTCAGTGTCTCACAAGGCTGCAATCAAGGTGTTGGCCCAGCTGCATTTCTTTCTGGAGCTCAAAGACCTCTCCCAACTCACGTGGCATAATTTAGTTCCTTGTGGTCATAGGACCAAGTTTCTGGTTTTCTTGCTAGTGTTTGGCAAGGAACTCCACTCAACTCCTGGAGTCTAGTCACGTTCCTTGTCACATGGTTCTTTAACAAGGTCTCTCACAGACCTCCTAACATGGCAACTTACTTCAAAGCCGGCAAGGGAGAGTGTGTTGCTCTAGTCTGCTAAGATAGAGCTATATATGCGTGTGTGTGCTAAGTTGATTCAGTTGTGTCTGACTCTTTGTGATCCTGTGGATTGTAGCCCACCAGACTCCTCTGTCCATGGGATTCTCCAAGCAGGAATACCGGAGTGGGTTGCCGTGCCTTCCTCCAGGGGAATCTTATTGTTCCAGGGATCGAACCCACATCTCTTATGTCTCCTGCATTGGCAGGCGAGTTCTTTACCACTAGCACCATATATATAGTGGAACATAATCATGGGAGTGGCATCCTGTCACCTTTGTCATATTCAGTTGGTTCAAAGTTAAGTTCTAAGCTCTGCCCATACACAAGGGGACTGGACTACACAAGGATGTGACTCATTAGGGGTCATCTGAAGGTGTGTATGCCACATTGCTTTTATGATTTAACTCTCTGCCTTCTTTTCATTTGATCTCCAGTGCTCCTCTGATGCCCGTCTGGTGCCAGGTTTCAAACCTCCACCTGTTTGGTCTGCACATTATTTGATTCACATGTCTGTTACTGTACATGAAGATTTGCTGGGGCACAGTCATGCCTGTTTAAGTATGCTCTCTGGTTGCTTTTACACTTCAGTGGCAGAGTTGGGTAGTTTCTACAGAGACTGACTTGTGCTATATGCTAAGTCTAGCTGATAATATTTGTTATCTGACTCTTTATAGAAAACATTTGCCCACTTGTGCTATAGAATAAAGAAGACCAAGTTTGTTTCTTTTTCTTCTGAAATTTCAGTAGCCCCTATTTTTTCCACCCTGTTCCTTCTGCCAATATTCACCCTAGTTGACTCTCTTGTTACTATATACCTGCATTGACACAGTCATCTCCTAATTGGGACCCAAAAGCTAATTAGATCTTCTCCCCTTTGGAGCCTTTGTTGGATTCCTATTGATTGAGCATCAAAGGCTCTTCCCTATTTGGTTCCAAATTCTTTTTTCTCTCTCTTTGCCTGTGCTCTTTAATAGAAACCCATCTTCCGCAGGCAGGCTGACAGCAAACACAAGCTCAAAGACTCTACTCAGTTTTACCTCTGTTGTGTGATTCATTTAGCACTTCTCATAAATTGTCTGAATTTAATCATTTTCTCTTACCCTATATAAGCCTTGGAGCCTCTGTAGATCATAAGATCATTGCACCCAAGAAGTGTGTCATATACCTTGCATCTGATAAAATGCTTAGCAGTAGACTGAGCTGGAAATGAGGTATAGGAAACATACCCCATTGTTAGGTCTGTATGACAAACTGCCTTACTATTTAGAAAAGTAAAGTTTTGCTCTATTTTATGTTATTTTTAATGGTGGTGATAATTTTTTCAGTTCAGTTCAGTCACTCAGTCATGTCCAATTCTTTGTGTCCCCATAGACTGCAGCATGCCAGGCTTCCCTGCCCATCACCAACTCCTGGAGCTTGCTATATTTAAAATTTTTCTTTAAATAAATAAAAACGTACAAAAAGGTTGAACTTTTCCCTAACCCATTTGGGAGTAAGTTGGCAACGTGATACCCTTTCACTGCTAGTACTTTAGTATGCAATTCATCTAATAAATGGCCACAATATAATCAGCAAACTCAGGGAATTAAGATTGATATGTTACTTCCATTTATTCCTGGGGCCCTATGCAAATTTTACCAACTGTCCCAATACTCTCCTTTGTATCAAAAAGATCCTGTCCAAGATCAGGAGTTGGATTTAGTTGTTATATCGTTTTAGTCTCTTTCAATCTGAAACAGTTCTTCAGTCTTTTTTGACTTGTAGGACCTTGCTACTTTTGAAGAGTATAGGCCAATCGCTTTGTAGAATATCCCTAAATTTGTGTATGTCTGATAGCTCCTCATGGTTGTTGTTGTTTAGTTGCTCAGTCATGTCCAACTCTTGCAACCCCAGGGACTATAGCCTGCCAGGTTCCTCTGTCTATGGGATTTTCCAGGAAAGAATACTTGTGGGGGTTGCCATTTCCTTCTCCAGGAAGAGATCTTCCTGACCCAGGGATAACCCACGTCTCCTGCATTGGCAAGCAGGTTCTTTACCACTGAGCCACCTGGGAAGCCCTCCTCATGATTAGGTTTAGGTTTTTTGTTTTTGCACTAAATGTATAAATATCTTGCTCCTCATTAAAGTTTTTCCCACTAATTTCAGCATCCATTGATGTTTCTTGACTAAATTATTACTGTGATAGTTGCCACATGATAACTTTCTGTTTCCATCAATCCTTCTACAAATATTATTTGGCATTTCACCATATGGACAAGCTTTCTACTCTCCCTATTTGCTTATTTATATCACATGAACACCTTATTCACCCCTTTTGTGACTCCAGAAACCTATACCTGGCCAACACTGTTGTTTCCCTGTGTGGGCCTTCCTCATGGCATTTGAGCTCTAACTGCCAGCATCAGGCAGCCTGGAGCAAATGCCCTGCTCAACTTACTTGGGCTCTGATTTGCTTTGCTGGGTTGCCACCTCTACCTTACCCCGTAGAGATACATACCCTGCATGGCCCACCTCACAGCTCTTAGATTGGAATATTTAGAAAGAGAGGAAAGGAAGCTCTCACATTCTTCTCATCACATGATATTATAATTGATTTACTTTCCTATTGTCTGTTTTCCCCTCTTCATTTGCTCTACTCACTGGTAAGTTAGCAAGACCTAGAACATACTTGCCCTGAAATAGGCATTCAAGCATACATTGAATGAATAAGTGAGCAATGAATACATGGAAACTTAAGCTGGTTCACCCCCTGAAAATAAGTCCTAACAAGCTTAACATTTTCTTTCCTTTTATCCCTTGAACTCATTTTAATTTTGATGTAGAATTCGCCCATGGTAACCAGTGGTTGTTTTGGGTTTCCTACCTGACCTAGCCTGATGTTGGCGTAAGCTTATTTTCAGGTCACCACGACTCAGCCTTTTTTTTTTCCTTGCAAGAGAATGGCTAAAACATCATTTTTCCTTTTTAGGAGGCAGCTCCTGTGTTTGTGCTGGGCTCACATTTCATGCCTCCCAGGCTTCTCCTGCTTCTATCCTGTGTGCAGCCTTAATAGTAGGCCTAATGGACATTTCGATACACAGAGAGCAAAATCAGTCACAATCAATTGCTGCTTCTGTCTCAGAATCAAAGTGTTATTCAAGAAGACATGTACTCAGGAAAGCTGCTTCTACACATAGAAAGAAAGAATTGAGGACCACTTCTGCGAATGATATGAGTAATGAGTTGGAGAGAGAAGGCAATAAGGCATCCAGATGCTCCCGGAATCAGGAGGCACATTCTCGTCCTTTCACCAGCTTGGTAAATTCCTGTGGGAAAACCTTCCTCTTGAACCTGCCAGCTGGGGAGACATAACAGCTACTATGCTCACTCCCCCCACCCCAAGTCATCACAAGGAAAAAAGGAATGTATATGAATGAGCTTTGCAATTTAAAATTATATTTTCATTTAGCATTGTGGCTCAGCTGGTAAAGAATCCGCCTGCAATGCAGGAGACCTGGGTTCGATCCCTGGGTTGGGAAGATCCACTGGAGAAGGGAAAGGCTACCCACTCCAGTATTCTGGCCTGGAGAATTCCATGGACTGTATAGTCTATGGGGTCACAAAGAGTAGGACATGACTGAGTGACTTTCACTTCACTTAGCATTTATTATAGGGTGCTTCTCAGGTGGCACTAGTGGTAAAGAACCTGCCTGCCAATGCAGGAGATGTAAGAGACTCAGGTTCGATCCCTGGTTTTGGAAGATTCCATGGAGGAGGGCATGGCAACCCACCCCAGTATTCTTGCCTGGAGAAATCCCATGGACAGAGGAGCCTGGTGGGCCCCAGTCACTGGGGTCGCCAGAAGTCAGATACATCTAAAGTGACTTAGCACAGCATTTATTATAACTAATTTCCAAAAAAAAAAAAAGTCACATATTACAAAATGCTGTGTAATTTCTGAGTTTTTTATACTTATGTGTGTGGAAGAGAGAAAAAGTAGATGGGCCTTTAAAAAGAATGTTTATTTCTTAACTAAGAACTGCTTCAGGGGCTGAGAAGGCAGACTACATTATGTAGACTCAGAATATTTTTGGAAGTTAAATGGCATTTCCTACCATTTTACTTCTAATGCATTCAACTGCTCACCTCTCTCAAAACACCTTGTGCCTTGCATGCCGTTTGAAAGATTTATTTCTTTCCTCCCTCTTTTCTTCTAAAACGTTTCCCTGATAAATCCTCATTCATCCTGTAATGAAGAACATTTTCTCTATGAAATTTCCAACAGCTCTCCAGCGAGTTTAGAACAATTATCATGCAATGAAATTATGTATTTACATTCTGTATCCACCATGGGCTGTGAATTTCCAGACGGGGAGATGTTGCATTTCATTCTGTTTTATTTTCTTTATGTTAAGGGTCTCAAGTGTACAGGATTGAAGTAACTACACCGGCTAGCTCATGACACTCTTGAGTGATGTGTTATGTGTCTTTTCATTTTTAGTAACTAGCCTTTAATAAAAGAATGGCTAACAGCAAAACAATGAACTTAGGCACACCTGGGCTGAATCCCTGCACCACTTAGCTGTGTGACTTTGGGCAATTTATACAGCGTCTCTGAGCTTCTGTTTTCTCAATTGTAAAATAGGAATAATAAAAAGGCCCTATTTAATAGTTTTTCTATTTTTCTTTTTGAGTGTTAAATGCAATACTGAAAATCAAATGCTTAAGAGAGTTTCTTGACGATAAACAGTCGGTAACATTTTAGCTTTTTTTTTTTTTTTTGTTAATGGAATGAAGCTGAACAGATACTTGATAAATGAAACCTCCATGAAGCTTTTTGGAATTCCAATCTGTTATAAAACTATTTTCCCTTTTCCTTTCTCCTCCCTCCCTCTTCCCCCTCTTCCTTCCTTCCCTCTTCTTCCTGCTCCTCTCCCTCCCTCTTCTTCCTTTTCCCTGCCCACACCATCTCTCTCTTTCCCTGTCTCCTTACCCCACCCCCACTTTTGCCATCTCTGAGCATAGCTGCGGCACAAACCAAGGCAAAGTTGAATCAAGTACCGAGGTCTTTTTCAAGGGAAGCCAGTTTTCAAGCTCAGGCACACTCGACTTCTAGGAGGCAACCCAAATACTATCAAATAACAGCATTAAGCTTCTTTGCAGATAAGGCTGGAATACCTCATTCTCCAAGGTTTTTAAATTTAAGGGAAGTGAAACCAGGCATTTTATAAATATTAGTTCAAATTATTCTCATAGCAGTTCTGCATTGTTGGAATTATTATTCCCAGTTTACAGATAAGGGAATTGGAGCCAGTGTCACTATACGAATTAGCTTTATTGTAGGTGCAGTCTCTCAGTTCTTTTTGCTTCCCTGAGGGTTTGTTTCCTCATACTACAGATGTAGTCGATTTCTACCCTTTCTCCCAATAGTCACGGGAGAAGATCAACAGCCAACAGAAACGTCCAACCTTATAGCTCACGGCCCCAGAGAACGTGAAACACTATTGTGACATCCAGTTTCTTGACCAGTTTCACGGGAGGACTATAATTGGGCTTTGTCTTGGGGTATTTTCATTGGCAGGCAAACAAGCAATCGGCAGTGGTTTAAGCAAAAAGAAAATATTTCCTTATCTCACAGATCTAGAAGTCTGAAGGTGGGGTGCTCTTGGGTTGAGTCAATGACTTACTATAATCAGGAGCTGGGCAGTGTGTTGTGAATCTTTTGAGTTTATACTCAGAGTTGCAGGTGACTGTTGCTGCTCCAAATATCACGTCTTCATGTCAGGAAGGAAGTCATAGTAGGAAGGAAGTTTAGTAAAGAGGTCCTTCTGTCCACAAGTCTTACTTTGGGGAGTTGATCTCTACTCTCTAAACTGGAGACTTCTTTTTATATCCCATTGGCCAAGTGGGTCATATGTCCATCTGAGACCAGTCAGTGGCTTGGGATGATGGAGTTACCAGGAATGGCTTGGAACAGTCATGACTCAGCCTCTGAGGCTAAGGGAAGGGACGGCTCCCCTAATAGCAACGGTTTTTTACCTTCAGCCTGAACACAGCACAGGTTCCCTGGGCAGGAGAGAATGTGTGCAGATGGTCATTGGTAAGTTGATGACTGGGACTTCCCCAGTGGCTCAGTGGTAAAGAATCCGCCTGTAACGCAGGAGCCAAAGGAGACGTGGGTTCAATCGCTGGGTCGGGAAGATCCCCTGGAGAAAGAAATGGCAACCCACTCCAGTATTCTTGCCTGGAGAATTCCATGGGCAGAGGAGCCTGGCAGGCCACAGTCCATGGGGTCACAAAGAGCTGGACATGACTGAAGCGACTTCAGTTGCATGCATGTGTGCACGCAAGGTGATGGCCAATGTCAGCCATAGCCCATTTTGGACTCATGTCCATCCCTCAGATCTGTTGAGGATCATGGATGAGTTCTGCCTCTGATTGTGTTCCCCACATATGGACTCTAAAACTGGGATTAATGTGAAAGGGATTGATCAGGACAAAACAGTAAGGGAAGTGGGATAAAGAGTGGAAGGAGGCTCCACAACGGTTCGGGGTCCATGAAGTCCCTTCCAGAGAGTAACTTTAGCTCATCCCCATGGAGGAGCACTGGGAACAGCGCGGATCCCACTCAGCACTGCTGTCCCCGTCAGGTTTCTGCCCCCAGCCCTGTGGGGGCACTTTGTGCTCTCCACGTGTGCAGGCGAAGGTGGTTGTGGAAACTCAAGTGTGGGCCTCCAGTTAGGAGACACAAGACTGGCTGTTGGGAATAACAAGAGTCCAGAGCTACTCAGCACAACACTGGGGAAGGGACTGGAGGGGGTGAGCAGAGCCCTGAGGGCATCTTCCACAGCGTCCATGAGAGTCCAGACCTGCATTGTATGCACCCCAGAGCCAGATGCTGGGTGGGCATTGCTCAGTGGTTGCCAAGTGAACTGGAACACTCTGGGCATGAGAAGATCCTCCAATGGAAAGGTGAATGCTTAGAGGTCAGCATCTCAGGGCACCCCTTTGTAAGCCCTTTGCACGTTTCCCCGACTCAGGAGGGCAATGCAGCGGTCTTGCACATGCACAGAAATGTTGGCTCTACAGGTACGGTGGAGTCAGCCCGGGTCTCATCTTCAAGCTAGCTGCTGCAAGGACCCCAGCTGTCAGTGATGACTTCTACCACAGCTCCTCTCTTTCTGCTGTAGGTCCCTCTGACTCTCTTTAGTTAAGCGTAGGGTTTCTCAACCCTAAGAACTATTGATATTTGAGGCTGGATCATACTTCACTGTGAGGGTCTGTCCTGTGAACTGTCGACTTTTTAGGAGCATTGCTGGCCTCTACCATCATTCCCCCTCCTCATATGACATATGGCCCCCAGACCTTGCAAAATTGCCCTTGGTTGAGGACCACTGGCTTCAAGCACTGGCTCCTGGAATGCTGGCTTGCAGGACTTCACCTGCTATCCTGGGGTAAATGTCCTCCACCTGATGGAACTCTATAGACTTCATGTGAATTTGTCAGATTTAGTGCCACAACTCTTATTTTGTGTTACTTAGTGAATTGATTTGGTACTTGAGTCTCGTCTCTTGTGTTCTAAGGAAGGAGTACTGTGTCTGGATTCCATCTCCTCTCCCTGCTCATACTCACCCAGCATGGCCCAAGCTGGGGCTTTCTTCCCTTAGAATTTGAGTTGCCAGATTTAGCAAATAAATTTGATTTTCAGTGAAAATCATTTTTGATTTTGTTGAAAATCATCAACAAATGATTTTTCACTGTAACTCTATCTCGTGCAATATTTGGGATACTATAGAAGTATGCGTTCTTTATCTGAAATCGAACTAAGTGGCTTGTATTTTGTCTGACAGCTGTGCTTGATACATTCCAGCTCCAGGGACCCCAGCACACAAATGCCGCCATTACTGACTCCTGATGCACTCGGCTTCTTTCACCACAAAATCTTAGCTCTGCTGCCTAGTTATTTTCTGTTCCATTCACCACAGCCTCACCACTTAGACTATTTCTATCACAACACTTAAGCATAGTCTACTTCCATAGTTCCTTGTCCTTTCCTTCTCCGGCTTTTGTGATCTTCCCTCAACTCCTCACAATGGACTTGAGTTTTAAAGGCCTGATGGCCTGATGGATTTGTGTGTGGATGGGCATGTGTGTAAAAATAATAATAATAATAATAATTACTGTCCCTAAGAGAAGCACATGGGAATAGAATAACCGAATAACACAGTCATGGAAGGGCTTCCCAGGTGGCACCAGTGGTAAAGAACCTGCCTGCCAATGCAGGAGACATAAAAGACCTGGGTTTGATCCCTGGGTCCTGGGTTTGATCCCTGGGTCGGGAAGATCCCCTGGAGGAGGACATGGCAACCCACTCCAGTATTCTTGCTTGGAGAATCCCATGGACAGAGGAGCCTGGCGGGCTACAGCCCATGGGTTTGCAAAGAGTCCGACAGGACTGAGGTGACTAAGCGTACACACACAGTCAGGGAGGGTCCTGGGGAAAGAACTCTCCAGCATTCCACACTAGCCCCTATTCAGAAAGCTAGTATACCCATGAAAATAATAGAGGCAGAGGAAAAATCCTCCATAAATAATAACACTCCTTGTAGTTTATTTTTAAAGATCAGATACAAGTAACCTTTGATATGTTGCACATACTTTGGATGATTTTTCTAAAAGATTTTGGTTGTTAATACTATTGTGGCCTAACAAAGCAGCTGAATTTTGTGTTGTTTGAACAAAGCAAGTCAAAAAATAGGAAAAAGTGTTTGCTTGTCATCTCCCTTAGACTTGCTAACTCTGTTCTGTGTTAGAAAGGCCAGTGGTAAACTTTTGGTGGCTTAGAGAACTACAGCTGAGTGCAAAGATGCAGGAGGCAACCTCATGGGAATCCCACATCCAAGTGACTCACATAACTCATGTCTGTTCCTTTAGTAGCCCAGGGCAATTTGGGCGTGGGTTATAGTATATGTATTTCTGTGTTCTTTCTGAGTATTTTGGTTCATTCAACTAAAAAGACCAGAAGGAAAAGAGTAGCTAATGTGCTAACATTTTAACAACTACTAAAACATTACTTAAAAATAAAGCAGCTTTATTGAGACATAATTCACACACCATAAAATCCACCCATTTAAAGTGTACAGTTATATGGCTTTCAGTATGTTTACAGAGTCATGCAACTTTTACCACAATCAATTCGATTTTTATCACACCAGAAAGAAACCCCATACCCACTGGCTGTTACTCCTCATTTCCCCCACCCCTACCTCTAGTCCTGGGTAACCACTAATCTACTTTCTGTCTCTATGGACTTGTTTACTCCGGACATTTTGCATCAGTGGAATCATGCCAAGTGTGGTCTTTTGTTTTTGGATTCTTTTATTTAGCATAATGTTTTCAAAGTTCATCTATGTAGTATCATGCATCAGTAACTTTATTCTTTTTATTGCCAAATAATATTCTGTTATATATACCACAATTTACTTATCCACGTATCAATTGATGGACATTTGTGTTGTTTTCACTTTTCAGCTATTATGAATATTGCTGCCATGAACATTCATGTATTATACAAGTTTTTGTGTGAATATGTTTCACTTCTCTTGGATAGATACCTAGGAGTGGCATTGCTGAATCCTATGATAACTCTATATATAACATTTTGAGGAACTACCAAACTATTTTTCAAAGTGACTGCATCATTTTAATTCCCACTAACAGTGTGTGAGGATTCCAATTTGTCTACCTTCTTGCCAACACTTGGTATTACGTGTCTTTTTGATTATAGTGCTCCTAGTGGGGGTAATATGGTATCTCACTATGGTTTTGATTTGTGTTTACCTGATGGCTAATGATATTCAGAATCTTTTCGCATGCTGAGTGACAATTTGAATATCTTCTTTAAACAAATGTCTATTATATCCTTTCCACTTTTTGAAATTGTGTTTCTCTTTATTACAGCATTGCAAGAATTCTTTACATTTTGGACTCAAATTCTTTACCAGATATATGATGTACAAATGTTTTTATCCCATTCTTTGGGTTCTCTTTTCATTTTCTTTATGTCTTTGGAGAACAAGAGTTTTTAATTTGCTGAAGTTCATTTTGTCTATTTTTTCTTTGGTTCCTTGTGCTTTTGGTGTTGTATCTAAGAAGGTTTTGCCGAACCCAAGATTATGACGATTCACTGCTATGTTTTCTTCTAAGAGCTCTGGTTTTACCTCTTACATTTAGGCTGTGATCCATTTTGGAGCTAGATTGCAGTGGGCCAAGTACAAAATAAAAAATGCGAAGCTGCGTTTGAAAAAGTTATTAGAATCTCAAGATGGCAACAGCTGAGCATTCACCCATGTTCAGAGCCTTTCTGAGGATGGAGCCCTGTGCACAGGTTTCACCACCCACCCTCCATGAAGGTGGCCCTGAATAGAGTTCTTCTAAGTTTGAGAATTTGTAGATTACCTCTGCCATACGGTACCACACTATAATCAGAATCACACATGTGCAGATGCTTCCTGAGCAACTGAACACCCACCATGACCTGTTGATCTGAAAGCTGCTACTTTGTCTGAAATGAGTATGCAACTAGATGTCTCCAGTATTAAATCTTTTTGGCTGAATCTTTGGAGCTGTGGTGCAAGGAGCTGGACTGTGATGTTGCCCTTGTTTGGGAAGGTCTTTGCTGATTGTACAGTCACGCACAAGCTCCACTCATCCAAAGGCATATGAGCAATCTTCTGACACCCATGGCCCTCAAGCTCAGGACCCTGCAAGTCAGATTAACTGTGACTGCAGAGTGCACGGGTTGTTATGAGTAACTCTGGGAGAAAGCTGCATTTGTTTAAAGTGGGCACTGAAGTTGATTCTGAATGCAATTTAAGATATCTGTGATGACCAGATCATTGTTTCAATAGCCTCATTGCCTGCCTGAAGCTTTAGCATGCATGAGTGTTTTTGCTAGGAAACAGAAAATGTTTGGGTTCCCAATTTAGAATTTGTTCTTTTGTGAGTTCAAAGATTTGGGGCTTCCACATCTCAGCAGGCTCCTGTTTTTGTTTCTTTGGGACCTCAGAGAACTAGAGCTCTGTGTCACTTTGCCCTCGGAAGAATTTTGTTGTTTATCAAGGATATTCTTGATAAGTGGCATATTTGGAATCTCCAAGAAAATGAGAAAATAAGTAAAGTGAACAGAAGTTCTGAAGAATTCCCCACCCCTCAAATCTTCCTGGCTTCAGATTTTATTTTTGGTTTTTTTTTTATACCTTGTCAAGGTATGATTTATAGCCATAAAATACACCAATGTTCAAGTATACAGCTTGATGAATTTTGAGAAGCATGCACACTCACTGTGCAGATTGAAATATAAAACATCTCCATCACCTCAGAAAGTTTCCTTATGTTCTCTTACAGTTAGTTCCCATTCCCAGAGGCAATCACATGACTTAGGGACTGAGCACGGATCTATCTATCTATATATAGATATAGATGGGTGTGTATATATATATATATGTCTCCACATAACCACCTCAAAAATCAAGTATGGATTGTTCAATATTTCAGATATTTCTATCACCACAGCAGCCCTTCATGGCCCCTCCAAGTCAGTGCCTTCTCCCCTCATACCAGGCAATCATTGATGCACTTTCTTTTGCTCAGCATGTTTTTGAGATTCATGCATATTCTTATGTATTTTGGTAGTTTTTTATTATTGAATTATATTCCATTGTATGAACATATCACATGTTATCCCTGTTCATCTGTTGATGAACATTTGAGTTTTCCCAGTATTTGGCAACTATGAATAAAGCTGCTTTAAACATTGTGTACAGTTTTGGCAGGGGATACATGTTTTCATTTCTCTTGAGTAAATATCAAGAAGTAAAACGGCCATGTCATATGGTTAGTGTATGTTTAATCTGTAAAAAGCTATCATACAGTTCTCTAAAGGACTTTCATGTTTTGCACTCCTATCAGCAATGTATGAGAGTTCCAGCTGTATTTCATTCTTGCCAACCTTTGCTGTTCAGTTCTGTAATCATACAATATGTTTCAGTTCCAGTAGGCTTATAGTGATACCCTCATTGTGGTTTAATTTGCATTTCCTGATGACTAATGAAGATAAATATCATGTGCTTATCAGTCATTCATATATCTTCTTTTGTAAAGTTTCCAAATGCTTTTCCTAGTTTTAAAATTTGCCTAAGTTTTTAAAAATTTATTTCTAAATTGTAAGAACTTGTTATATATTTGGGGAGCAAGTTGTTTGTCAGATAGAAGTATTGTGGATATTTTATCCTAATGTGTGTCTTGCCTTTTCATTTCTTAATAATTTCTTTCAAAGAGGAGGAAGATCTAACTTTTATAGAGTTCAGTTGTTAATATTTTCATCTAGGCTTATTGCTTTTTGTATGCTAAAAAATCTGCCTACCACAAGAGTGCAGATTTTCTTCAGTATTTTCTTTAAAATGTTTTTAGAGTTTTAACATTTACATTTATGTATATGTTCTACCTGTCTATCTATGTATAAATAGATAGTTATATAGCATGAAGTGTTTTTAAAAACCTTTTTCCAGTACAATCTATTGAAATTCTATTCTTGACCATTGAATTACTTTTTGACATTTTTGTTGAAAACCAATTGATTGCATTATGTATATTTGTGTTTGAGGATTCTCTATTCTGATATTTTGTTGTGTATGTCTTTCTTTATGCAGTGTCACCCTGTCTTGAATATTGTAGCTTTAGAGTAACTCTTTAAATCAGGTAATATAAGTCCTCTACCTCTGTTTTGTTCAACTGTGCTAGCTAATCTTGGCTCTTTGCATTTCTATAACATTTTATAATAAGTTTGTTAATTTCTACAAGAACTGATGCTAGAATTTTAATTGTGATTGCATTGAACTAATCAATTTATTTATGCCTAAATTATTTTCTCAGTAATATTCTTAAATTTTGAGTTTTTTGATTATGCATATATTTTGGTACATTTATCCCTGAGTGCTTTATGCATTTTGGATAACATTTTTATTAATTATATTCGTAAACTATATTGTTTTCCTAATTTCACTTTCCAGTTCTTGGTTTAGCAAACAGAAATATAGCTATTTTTGTACATTGACCTTGCATCCTGAGATCTTGCTAAATCTACTTATAAATCAGTGACTTTTTGGCAAGATTTCTGGTTTTTCTTCCTATGTAATTAATACATGATTATGTTTTCTGGAAATGAACTTACCCTATTTTGTTTCCAATGTGTTTCTTTTGCTTGTCTTGTTGCACTATCTATGACCTCTTAATGAATTTCATTATGGTTTTGCTAAGAATTTCCTTGTTTAATGCCTTTTCATATGTTTATTAACCATATGAGTATTTTATTTTGAGAATTTCCTGTTTATATATTTTTCCACTCATTATTGAATTGTTTGTTTGCATTATTTATCTGTAGAACCTTTTGAAAATATATCTGAATACAAGTCTTTTGTTGGATATATGTTTTGTTAACATTTTTCCTAGTCTGTGACATGTCTTTTTCACTTCAGCAATGGTGTCTATTCATGAGCAAAATGTTTTTAATGTGATGAAGTCAAATTTATCAGATTTTCTGTCCTAGGAACTGTTTGCCTATTCCAAATTCATAAAAATATTCTAGGCGCTTCTATTCTTCCAGAAGCTTTTAAGTTTTGGCTTTTACAGTTAGCTCTATGATTATTTTGAAAAAGCTATATGTGTATTTTGTCTTTAATTTACATAACATTCAAAAGACTTTTCACCATTTTTCAAATGTAAATTTGAAAAAGATAAAAAATATATAGTATGTAATGTTGGCATTAGGTACGGAAACAAATAGTTATGATGCTGGTGATACAAATGCATGCAGTCTTTTGGTATACAAAAGAGCTAATTCTGCAGTAGGAATCAAAAGCATTAAAATTAAAAATGTTAATTCCTGAGACCTCACATTTTCAGATTCAGAAATTTGTTCTGTGAAAATAATCCTAGATGTGTGCCCAAATTTAGCTTCAGTTCAGTTCACTGACTCAGTCATGTCCGACTCTTTGCCACCCCATGGACTGCAGCACTCCAGGCTTCCCTGTTCATCACCAACTTGCGGAGCTTACTCAAACCCATATCCATTGAGTCAGTGATGCCATCCAACCATCTCATCCTCTGTGTTCCCCTTCTCCTCCTGCCTTCAATCTTTCCCAGCATCAGGGTCTATTCCAATGAGTCAGCTCTTCGCATCAGGTGGCCAAAGTATTGGAGTTTCAGCTTCAGAATCAGTCCTTCCAATGAATATTCAGGACTGATCTCCTTTAGGATGGACTGGTTGGATCTCCTTGCAGCCCAAGGGACTCTCAAGAGTCTTCTCCAATACCACAGTTCAAAAGCATCCATTCTTCAGTGCTTAGCTTTCTTTATAGTCCAACTCTCACACCCATATATGACTACTGGAAAAACCAAAGCTTTGACTAGATGGAACTTTGCTGGCAAAGTAATGTCTCTGCTTTTAAATATGCTGTCTAGGTTGGTCATAACTTTTCTTCCAAGGAGTAAGCATCTTTTAATTTCATGGCTGCAGTCACCATCTGCAGTGATTTTGGAGCCCCCCAAAATACAGTCTGACACTGTTTCCATTTTTTCCCCATCTATTTGCCATGAAGTGATGGAACCAGATGCCATGATCTTAGTTTTCTGAATGTTGAGGTTTAAGCCAGTTTTTTCACTCTCCTCTTTTACTTTCATCAAGAGGCTCCTTAGTTCTTCACTTTCTGCCATAAATGTGGTGTCATCTGCATATCTGAGGTTATTGATATTTCTCCCAGCAATCTTGATTCCAGCTTGTGCTTCTTCCAGCCCAGCGTTTCTCATGATGTACTCTGCATAGAAGTTAAATAAGCAGGGTGACAATATACAGCCTTGATGTACTCCTTTCCCGATTTGGAACCAGTCTGCTGTTCCATGTCCGGTTCTAACTGTTGCTTCCTGACCTGCATACAGATTTCTCAGGAGGAAGGTCAGGTGGTCTGGTATTCTCATCTCTTTAAGAATTTTCCACAGTTTGTTGTGATCCACACAGTCAGAGGCTTTGTCATAGTTGATAAAGCAGAAGTAGCTTCAAGCATGTGTTATCACAACCTTTTTTTTTTTTTAAGGGCCAAGGAAGAATGGAAACAGTCTCTAATAGTGGATTGTTTAGATTATCATATACCACTATTATGGAAAACTGTCTAACCATTGAAGATGATGCTGTAGAATATTCAGTGTCATAGATGATGTTCATATACATGTTCATATACATTTTAAGTGAAAGATGAATTACAAAACTGAGCTTATGGGTTGATAGTCTTTTGATCTGTGTGCGCACACATAGATGCCTACAGGAATTTGTGCTTACTCTTGTTTCTAAAGCACATGTATTTCAGGAAAAATTGTATATATTTAAAATTTTGTCTCTAGAAGAATAGAGAGTGTGAGGGAAGGGGAAACACTGAGGTAAGTGATAGCCGGGAGTCAGTGTGTTACAATGAGAACATCTGTTTCATGCTAGAAAATGTTTTTAAGTTACCATCTGTTTGCTGCTTTTATACTTTTAATGTGTTCCTTTGATTTCATATCTTTATTCTTCTGTATGTCTAAGAAAAGGGGTAGCTAGTCCCTGCCTATGAATTGAAAGCATGACAGAGAAAAGTGCTCCTATCGAAACCATTTCTCTTACTGCCTAGTATTGTATCCTTAGGGCTACAGTGCCTTGGGTGATTTATAATTTGGGGAGATTCATGTCTCCATTTAAATTCCCTTTGAATAGACACGGAAGTAGATGTCAACAAGAAACACTTACCTGATCTAGGGAAGGGGGATGTGGATCCGAAGGAGCACCCACAGGTGAAGCTGTATATGGACTTGGGGATGAAACTGTGCTGGACTCCCTGGCATTTTGCCAAGGCTGACTCAGGTTTGGTGTGAGGGCAGCACTTCCAGAAGCCTGTGCCCAGGTCTTTTTGGAGTCATATGGGCCTATGTCAAGCCTCTGGCCTTTGCGAAAGAGTAATCAAAATGTACAAGTCTTGATCAACCTTGTTTGAGGCACCTCCATCCGTGTTACACCAGCTTCAGCATCCTGAGGGTGTGCACTGGACTTTGTGCAGCTAAAGGCAGTTATCAGAAAGGCAGTTTAATCAAGGCACATGTGTGAAATGCCAACTGAACTCAGGTCTAATGAGGGAATTTTCTATTTTATTCATCTTCATCTTTCAAACACTCTGTGTTACAGTTTTTCAGCAGAAGATTCACATGTAGATAAAAGGTACCTTTTAGCCCAAATTATCCAAATGAGTATTTGGAGTATTGTATTCGTTTCCTAGGGCTGCCAAACAAATGACC